>NC_141874.1:134781741-135084771 GCF_056163025.1 Triticum urartu
TTGCCCTTGAATGAGTGAGCGGACCAGGTGCATTAATGCTATCAATTATTCTCTCAATCTGCACTTCATTGGCAACACGAGGATGTACAGGGCAAAGGTTTTGCTCTTGCTGTTCATTGTCATTGTTAGTGGGATTGTCTTCAGGCTGAGCATTGTCTTCAGGTTGATCAGGTGCGGAGATGATAAGTTCCTCTTCAGGTTGAGCCTCAGAGGGTATGATTTCTCCAGTTCCCATTAGCTTGATTGACTCGCTGGATGGAATTTCATCTAGCACATTTGGCATGTGCTCTCTTTGTGAACCGTTAGTCTCATCAAACCGCACATCCATTGTTTCAACCACTTTATAATTAAAGAGATTGATGACTCCGTAGGAGTGCGAATCCTTTCCATATCCAAGCATAAAACCCTCATGTGCTTTTGGTGCAAATTTTGAAGTTTGATGTGGATCCTTGATCCAGCACCTGGCTCCAAATACTCTAAAGTAATTGACATTTGGCTTCTTGCCAGTAAGGAGCTCATAAGATGTCTTGTTCAGAAGCTTGTGAAGATAAACACGATTGATTGTATGGCATGCAGTATCAATGGCTTCAGGCCAGAATTTTCTTGGAGTCTTGTATTCATCAAGCATCGTTCGGGCCATCTCAATGAGTGTTCTATTCTTGCGTTCAACGACGCCATTCTGCTGTGGCGTGTACGGAGCTGAGAATTCATGTGTGATGCCCAAAGTATCAAGATATGTATCAAGGCTAGTGTTCTTGAATTCAGTGCCATTGTCACTTCTGATGTGCTTTATCTTGGCGCCATAGTTGTTCATTGCTCGATTGGCGAAGCGTCTGAAGACATCCTGCACTTCAGTCTTGTAGAGGATTATGTGCACCCAAGTATATCTAGAATAATCATCAACAATGACAAAGCCATAGAGGCAAGCAGTAGTAGTAAGAGTTGAGTAATGAGTGGGACCGAAAAGATCCATGTGGACCAGTTCGAAGGGTCAAGTGGTTGTCATGATTGTCTTTGAGGGATGTTTGGCCCTCGTCATCTTTCCTGCTTCACAGGCACCGCATAAGTGATCTTTCTTGAACTTGACGCCCTCGATGCCTATGACATGCTTCTTCTTTGCAAGGGTGTGAAGGTTCCTCATGCCAGCATGCCCTAGCCTCCAATGCCAGAGCCAGCATTCTGAAGCTTTTGCTAGAAGACACACGGCAAGCTGTGGTCCTGCTGAGAAATCTACCATGTACAAATCATCTTTCCGATACCCTTCAAACACTAGAGACTTGTCAGATTCCATTAGAACAAGGCAGCGATATTTTCCAAACATTACGATCATGTTCAAATCACAAAGCATTGAGACAGACATTAAGTTGAAGCCAAGGGATTCAACAAGCATGACTTTATCCATGTGTTGATCCTTTGAGATTGCAACTCTACCTAGACCCAATACCTTACTTTTACCAGTGTCAGCAAATGTGATGTGACTCTTGTCGGATGGACATAAGGTTGAGTCCATAAGAAGGCTTCTTTTGCCAGTCATGTGATTGGTACACCCACTATCAATAATCCATTCTGAAGACGCTGGTGTCGTACCCTATAGTGCAGTTAGGGGGATAGGCTTCACGAAGAGAATTGTGAAGCAAAAACATTTGACGAACCAGTGGGTTATGAAAGCTTAGATCCATATTAGGACTAATAGGGAGAGTAGCAAGCGATTCAGGAACGAAGTACATAGTAAGACCATTCGGGCATTTGATCTTGCGCCCTACAAGATGTTTAAGGTTCCCAGCAATAAGTCTAAGTGCAGCATCTGAGAACTTTGGCTTTGGAGCCCTAGCAAACAGTCTTGCAGGCGGACAATAGTACTCATAAGAATAAGTAGAATAGTTCTTGGTCTTATGAACATGGCGGTTTGATGAACGGCGCTCATATTCATAGGCCTGAGTATGGTTTCCCTGCAAAACATTTGTGTTAGTGCGACTCAGGTGAGTCCTCTGTCTGTATGAAGCCTTTGGACCGTATGAAGCCTGTGGTCTGGGGTTTGTCTTCTTCACGTGTGGTGTCATGATGACATTCACAGGAAGATTCTCCAGACACTTTTTCGGAACCCAGATCTTCTTCATAGGCGGTCCATTCCTGCAGTTAGTACCAATGTACCTGGCAAACACTTCACCATTCTGATTCTTAAACAGTTTATAGTTTGCATCAAAGGATTCATCAATGACAATAGGGTTTGCACAAGTGAAGCCAGATAGGGTGGATGGATCTGCTGAAGATTCCTTTGCAGCAACCCATGTGGTTTTGGGGTACTGCTCAGGTTTCCAGTAAGAGCCATTAGCATTCATTTTCCTTACGAACCCAACACCCTCTTTCCTCGGGTTTCGGTTCAAGATCTGCTTTTTGAGGACATCACATAATGTTTGATGCCCTTTAAGACTTTTGTACATCCCTGTTTCAAGCAATGTCTTCAACCTAGCATTCTCATTAGCAATAGCAGTGGTATCCTCAGCAGAGGGGTTAGTTTCCACATCAACAGTTGAAGATGTTGCAACAGTAGCAGCAGTAGAACATTCAGCAACAGAAGTAGTATTATCACGCTCAATGCATTTAAGACATGGTGGTTCAAATCCTTCCTGAGCGGAACTGATCTGTTTGGCGCGAAGTGACTCATTTTCCTTTTGAAGATCTTCATGAGCCGCTCTCAATTTCTCAAGATCTTGCTTCCTTTGAAGATAATCATAGGAAAGCTTTTCATGAGTTGTTGAGAGCGTTTCATGACGACTTTCAAGTTCCTCATACTTAACATGAAGATTTTTTATGTCTTCAATTAAGGACTCAGATCGAGTCATTTCAGCGCCTAACAGATCATCGCTTTTGTCTAACAGTTTTTGAATATGTTCCATGGCTTTCTGTTGTTCAGTTGCAATTTTAGCAAGTGTTTTGTAGCTGGGTTTTGAACCACAATCAGAGTCATCGTCACTAGATGTTTGATAGTGAGTAGTGCGTGTGTTTACCTTGGCACCGCGTGCCATGAAGCAGTAGGTAGGAGCGGAGTAGTCCTTGTCATTTGCATCGGTGTCGGTGATGAAGTCATTGTCTTCAGTGTTGAAGATGGACTTGGCAACGTATGCTGTAGCCAGACTTGCGACGCTAGAATCGGACTCCTCCTCAGACTCCACCTCCGCCTCCTCAGAAGCGGACTCCTCCTCTGAATCCATTTCCTTGCCAACAAATGCACGTGCCTTGCTAGATGAGCTCTTCTTGTGTGACGAAGACTTTGAGGAAGACTTGGAAGAAGACTTTGAGTATTTCTTCTTCTTCTTGTCGTCAGAGTCATATTCCTTGTTCTTCTTATTCTTTTTGTTCTCATTGTCCCACTGCGGACACTCAGAGATGAAGTGGCCAGGTTTCTTGCACTTGTGACATGTTTTCTTCTTGTAGTCATGAGCAGAAGCTTCACCATTCCTTGTGCTTGATCGGGAAGACTTTCTGAAACCTTTCTTCTTGGTGAATTTTTGGAACTTCTTCACAAGCATAGCAAGTTCCCTTCCAATGTCTTCAGGATCATCAGAACTGCTGTCAGATTCTTCTTCAGATGAGGAGACAGCTTTTGCCTTCAAGGCACGAGTTCGCCCATAGTTTGGACCGTAGATATCTCTTTTCTCAGAAAGCTGAAACTCATGTGTGTTGAGCCTCTCAAGTATGTCAGACGGATCGAGTGTCTTGAAATTAGGACGTTCTTGAATCATCAGGGCTAGGGTGTCAAACGAGCTGTCAAGTGATCTCAGTAGTGTCTTGACGACTTCATGCTTGGTGATCTCAGTAGCGCCAAGGGCTTGAAGCTCATTCGTGATGTCAGTGAGTCGATCAAACGTGAGCTGGACATTCTCATTGTCATTTCTCTTAAAGCGGTTGAAGAGGTTGCGAAGGACACTGATTCTCTGATCTCTCTGGGTTGAGACGCCTTCGTTGACCTTGGAGAGCCAGTCCCAGACTAGCTTAGATGTTTCCAAAGCACTCACGCGGCCATATTGTCCTTTGGTCAGATGACCACAGATGATATTCTTGGCAGTAGAGTCCAGTTGAACAAACTTCTTGACGTCAGCAGCAGTGACACCTTCTCCAGCCTTGGGAATGCCGTTCTTGACGACATACCATAGGTCGACGTCAATGGCTTCAAGATGCATGTGCATCTTATTCTTCCAGTAGGGATTTTCAGTTCCATCAAAGACGGGGCACGCAGCGGAGACTTTGATTATCCCTGCAGTCGACATAGCTAAAACTCCAGGTGGTTAAACCAAATCACACAGAACAAGGGAGTACCTTGCTCTGATACCAATTGAAAGTGCGTTATATCGACTAGAGGGGGGGTGAATAGGCGATTTTTATGAAAGTCTTCAAAACGTGGAAGTTATGAAGACAAACGATAGAAATAAACCTATTACCATGCAGCGGAAGGTAGACTACACTAAGCAAACCATAGTCAAGTATTCAATGGAGTGAAAGCACAATGACTAATAGCAGCAATGTAGTAAGGATCAGGTAGGAAGATATTATGAAGCCAAACAGAACACGCAGTCACTCAGTGAAGACAAAAGATAGTGCAATCATACAATGACTTCACAAGGACAAACAGTAAGTAAAGGGAAGGAAAGGATGAAACTAGTGACTCATTGAAGACAATGATTTGTTGGACCAGTTCCAGTTGCTGTGACAACTGTACGTCTGGTTAGGGTGGCTAGGTATTTAAACCTGAGGACACACAGTCCCGGACACCTAGTCCTGAACACGCAGCTCAGGACACCCAGTCCTCACCGTATTCCCCTTGGGCTAAGGTCACACAGACCTCGCCCAATCACTCAGGTAAGTCTTCAAGGTAGACTCCCAAACCTTCACAGACTTCGTTCACCGGCAATCCACAATGTCTCTTGGATGCTCAGAACGCGACGCCTAACCGGCTGGAGGATTCACAGTCCTCAAGTGTAATAAGTCTTCAGATCACACAGACAAGAAGACTTAAGTGATGCCTAACACTCTTTGGCTCTGGGTGGTTAGGGCTTTATCCTCGCAAGGAATTCTCTCTCAAAGGCTTCGAGGTGGGTTGCTCTCAAACGACAAAAGCCGTACTCTAACTCTGAGCAGCCAACCGTTTATGGTTGTAGGGGGTGGGCTATTTATAGCCACTAGGAAACCCGACCTGATTTGTCCGAAATGACCCTGGGTCACTAAGGAACTGACACGTGTTCCAACGGTCAGATTTCATACACACACGGCAACTTTACTTGGGCTACAAGCAAAGCTGACTTGTCCGACTCTGGACAAGATTCGCTCTCATAGTCTTCACTCGAAGACATATGTTTTGGTTAAGCATCACTTCAGTCATTCTGACTGGTTCTCTTGGACCCCACTTAACAGTATGGTGGTTCCTATGACTCAATAAAGAAGAAAAAGAACTATGAAAGATCTAAGTCTTCGAGTTCCATAGGCTTCATGCGATGTATTCTCTTGTCATAGTCTTCAATGGTAGTATCTTCACATACCACCTTTGACATCAATGTCTTCATACATTTTTAGGGGTCATCTCTGGTAGGAAAACCGAATCAATGAGGGACTTCTACCTGTGTTATCCTGCAATTCTCACAAACACATTAGTCCCTCAACTAGGTTTGTCGTCAATACTCCAAAACCAACTAGGGGTGGCACTAGATGCACTTACAGATAGCTTAACGGCGTTCCGTTACGGTGGATGCCACGTGTCGGTCACCCTTGACGAAAGCACTTCTGTGAGGCGCGATTTATCGTCATGGAAGTGGACACTTCCGTGATGATAATTTTGGTAATGTCATGGAACACTTCTACGACATCACAGGTATGACTATCTTGATTCTGTCATAAATTTGTCATGGATGTACATGCATGACAAAAAAAGTGACCTACTGTGACAAACACGTATCATCACGGAAGTGTATTTTTTTTGTAGTGCAAGTCTGAAACATTTGAAAAGTTCAAAGAATTTTAGAGTGAAGTGGAGAATCATCGTAACAAGAAAATAAAGTTTTAACGATCTGATCGTAGAAGCAAATATTTGAGTTGCGAGTTTGGCCTTCAGTTAAAACAATGTGGAATAGTTTCACAACTCACGCCACCTGGAACACCATGGCGTAATGGTGTGTCCGAACGTCATAACCGTACTTTATTAGATATGGTGCGACCTATGATGTCTCTTACCGATTTACCACTATCATTTTAGGGGTTATGCCTTAGAGACAGTTGCATTCACGTTAAATAGGGCACCATCTAGATCCGTTGAGATGACACCATATGAAATATGGTTTGGCAAGAAACCAAAGCTGTCTTTTCTTAAAGTTCGGGGTTGCGATGCTTATGTGAAAAAAATTCAAACTGATAAGCTCAAACCCGAATCAGAGAAATGCGTCTTCATAGGATACCCAAAGGAGACTGTTGGGTACACTTTCTATCACATATCCGAAGGCAAGATATTCGTTGCTAAGAATGGATCCTTTCTAGAGAAGGAGTTTCTCTCGAAAGAAGTGAGTGGGAGGAAAGTAGAACTTGATGAGGTAATTGTACCCTCTCCCGATTGGAAAGTAGTTCATCACAGAAATCAGTTCTAGTGATTCCTACACCAATTAGTGAGGAAGCTAATAATGATGATCATGAAACTTCAGATCAAGTTACTATAGAACCTCGTAGGTCAACCAGAGTACAGTTTGCACCAGAGTTAATAAGGATCAACGTGATGATCCTAGTGTTTTTGCCCGGTCTTTCACCGCAAGAAAACCGGATAGCAAACCTTCTAATCATGAGATCAATCCACGCAACCTGAAGATGAGGAAACGAAACCAGCAAGCATCGTGGAGATGAACAACATGCCTCTAACCTTGGCACGATAATCCTTGATCACACAAGAACCTTCACGCAATCATCACTTTATTTGATAAATAGCAGTGCCGTCCTCGGAGGGATGATTCACCACGTGGACACAATGTTCAAAACTCAATCTAAAAATTTAACCCCCTCTAAACCTAGCCACTGGCCTCCTTATATAGGCATCTAGAAAACTAGTTGGTTGGACAAGCCCACACCGAAACACACAAAAAAAATCCTAAGTGGCACATAACATGACCTGGAAATAAAAATAGATAAAACTAGAACCAATGGTTCGGTCACCCCCTTTGGAACACCTCTATCTTGGAGGAGTCCTGAAGTTGGGCTTCACCTTCTCCTTCGTGGGAACAACAAGATGTACTGGGATGCCCTCATCATCCTCCCCCCATTGAAAGGGCATTGTCCTCAACGCTGGAGGGCCTTCTCTAATGAGTGGCATCAAATCAGCAACAATGGCATGCTTCACCGCCATTTCCAAGTCTCGCTGACCTGCCACACCACCTCCTCCCTCTCGGCTAGTTGTACTTGTCACAACGGGTGGCACCACTATGGCACCCCGGCTCAGAGAAACCGGAACGTCCCATATTCTAGCCCAGAGATCGAGGAAAGTCTTCTGGAATACGGCACTGCTTAGTATAGAACAAATCAGCTCTTTATTACAATCTATATGGGTACAAGGGGGGTTACATCGGCATAGCGACACTATGCCTGCCACGGTTGCTCTATGCAAGGAGCTGAACAACATGAAGCAGCGGAATGAATACTGGCAGCGGAGCAGCGACGGCCATGGTGAACTCCACTCCGCACAGACTCTGGCTGGAACGCTTATCCTAGCTCACAAATAAGGAATCCACGTCAAACAAGCAATCAAATCCGGCATGACCTGCAAACTGGCATGACACGCCAGGTCAGTACATTGAATGTACTTGCAAGCTCACAATAACCAGAAGCAATCAAGACAGAGAACAACATGGCAATTACAGATTATTAAGCAAAGATGAACACAATACTATCAGAACAATAGGGCATGTGCAACATGATACAGCTATAACAATACGAGCATGGCATAAACATATGAACATGATAATACTAGCATGCAACATGATGACGCTATCATGCACCAACTTACACTGCTCGGGTTACCTCATAACCATCACCTGCACAAACTTACCATCACGGACATCAGATGATCATCTCAGGATCCAATCAAGCTTGGTATTAACAATACCGTAGTAATCATTCATAACCACAAGGAGCTTGACTTTTACCCTTGACTCTCGCATAACGCCACAAATATCCACAACGCGGTATCCTTGAAACCACGGTGACCCTCTCACGATCACATAAATATCAACCAACTTCTTTCATCATCAAACCGGGGTTGTTATTAAGCAAATTATTATTATTACTGTTGACCCATAGTGTGACCGACTATGAACTGGGCCCTTATCCACGGGCGCGGCTATCGATAGGTTAAAACACACTCTACAGAGGTTAGCACACTGTACCCACACCACAGAACCCATGGCCTCACACTCCCATTCGGGTGGACCAACAGTGTTCCGACAAAACCGTCCTACTGCCATGACACTCTCCCAGCCACTCCGACCAACTCCCCTTTGGGCTAAGTCCTGGGTGGCCCCGTGCCTACCAAAGGCACCAACGGCCATCGTCGTGGCAAAACGGTCCCAAACAGGGACAAGGATCCATACTCAACAACGGGCACACAAGGCTTATGCCATCCTACCTGATCAGGGTAGCGCCCACGCATAACCTTCCCTCATGGGAGGCATCGGCAAGAGGCATGACAGTAGACCCAGCTAGGACCTTCCCACAAAGGTAAGCGTGGTTGCACTAGTCAGCTCGATATGGTGGCACCATGACTCAGCCAACAGTTGTTCAAGTTCAATTTAATCCGGTTAAACTTGAATGCAAATATGCTGAGCCATGATAAAATAACATGATGCAATTACAATGAATGAACATGATATCAACATAAGCATGGGGGTGCAACATAACTATCACCCATATCAACAATAAATCATATCCAACTGAGCATGTCATAATGACGAGCATGAATATCACCAGTACAACACTACTCATAGCATAACATGACCACTAGCATCAACAATAAACATCATGCAAGAACATAACGATAAAACTACTATGCAAACTTTTAACCAACTGGATGCAAAGGAACTTGCATAACATCGGTACTCGGAACAGGCGATAGTCCTGCACCGAAGACCATCACCAACATCCACATGTACTACTATCAATCATGACATATTAAAGTAATACTAGCAGGTAGAACATAATAACAAAGTGCAAGAAACCATGGCATGACGGTAACCACATAACGGAAATAACGATGACAGTAGCAAAACAAACAGACATGTATTAAAGATTTAAGTTGAAAACCAATGCTACTGCATGGCTATCATGCAAATGGTGGTTGTGGCTTGCCTGGGATGAAGAAGGCTCCGGAAAGAAGTGCGGACCGATCGTGGAAAGAATCACCGGAAAGGGTTCTCTCAGAGGGGGCTGATTTGGGGCAAGGGCAAAATGGTCATTTCCAGAATTTTAAAACATAAATAAAATGGTTCCAATAGAACGGGCTCGACGAGACGAAGATGTGGGCATTGGATTCACCTCAATCGGAGTTACAGGTAAAACGTTGTGAAGAGATGAAGATCAGGGACTTTTCTGCAAATTTATCATCACAAACAAGTCCCTGAGTGGATAAGACAGATGCGCAAAATTAGAAATATGCTCTCTGACTAAGAAAACATATTCCAGGGTGAAACAGAGAGGAATACGCTTTCAATAAAAGAAAATGTACTCCAGCTGAAGGAGATGGAAAATACGCTTTCTGAAAACGAAAACGTACTAACGGGTTTACGCCTCCACATAATCCAGTTAGCAGGGTGCGGGGCCGACCTAGTCTCGCTGACATGCGGGGCCCGCGACCAGTTGGCAGGGAGGGTGTCATCTCCTTCTTCCTCGCGCGCCTGCCCGCGCTGGGCCGAGGGAGTAGCCGCCCCGACGAGGTTCATCGGTGACTCCGACCACCGTAGGCGGCGCCCGACCTACCAAAACGCTCAGCAGGACAAGCCGCGTCGACTGGTAGGTGGCACTGTCGCCGGAGACGACGGAGGAGAGCAGGGCTTCGGCCGCGGCGGACGGCCGGCGTCGATGAAGATGGAACTAAGGCCATGGTGCTCTGGAGGATGAGGTGAAGGGCTGAGAGGCTTCGCCGTGGTGGTGGTGGTCTACTGGTGGTGGAAGAAAGGAAGGGGAGGGCTCAGCTTGAGCCAATTTAGGCCGAGGCTGATGATGGGCACGGCGGCCATGGCAGGCAGAGAGGGACTCTGGAGCTCGTTTGAGTAGCTAGGCGGGGTTCTGGGAGTGAGGGGGAGGCGATGGAGTGCTCGGGAGCCATGGGAAGGGGCTATATATAGCCGAGCGGCGAGGGGTGAGGTGGCATGCGCGCGGCTACGTGTCCGCGCTCCGGCGACGGGCACACGCGGCCAAGGGTCACGGGGAGGGGTGGCAAGGAGACGAGGGAGGATGCGGACGAGACACAGAGGTCACGGAGATGAGGCAGAGGTCGGGGACAAGGGAAGGAAGAAGCCAACAGAGGTGAAGAAGACGGTCGGCTACAGCGCGCCCGTGGACCCGCGGCAATGAGTGCCATTAAAGCCTTGTCGGAGGGGGAGAGGAGTCCAAGGGGACGGCGATGATGCGGGGAACACGCTGGACAGGCTCACGTGCGCGAAGACGACGAGCAATAGCAGGGCCGAGGCGAAACGACACTCTGGACATGGCCGCTACATGCCAAAATGGTGGTCACCACTGGCACTGGCACGAAGAGGACAAGGGAGGCTACGAGGAGTTGTCAAGTGACTAGTCCCTGCATAATAGAGACAGAGGGAGGTGACGGATCACGGAAAAGTGCCAAGGAGAGGTGTGAGTGATCGTCTAAAGTTTGTTGCATCAAACTTGGCTGAGTACTGCTGATCAATAAGGAGCTGATTGGGGTCAATGGAGTTGTCTGGGGTGTTTAGGTAAGGAAGGACTATGATCCTGGAGAGTTTGAAAGGGAATGGACCAAGATTTAATATGGTTGCTTCACAACTGCTTAAATTGGTCCAGAATCAAAATGATGAAGTGGCACTCACTAGGAGTAACCATTTGAGCTGAAAATGAACATGTCAAGATTATTTGGGCAAATGAGAGTGCCATAAAAATTTCATGCCATTTGGCCAAGCCAAAATGGTACTTCCTTCATAGCTATCCTCTCTGTCCAGAAAATTGGGAAAAATCTTAAGGGAAATGGCTAGATGAAATTATCCCAAAACTTGTGGATATAGGTTATATAGGTAGGAGAAGGCCTAGGAAAATATTCAGACATAATGGAGCAAGATAAAATATACTTGCTTCATTAACTGAAGATTGGGACAAAACCAAAGAATTGAAGATGAGCTCATGGGGAGGCATGACATGAGCTCAAATTTGGTGGAGGTCTATGATATTATGATATTGAGTTCATGCATAACTTTCAACTCATTTGGATATGCCTAGCTTGTACCTCCTTCACAAAGTTTCTTTCTGGACAGAAACTTTGGGAAATCATTGATAAATAATAACTAGGCAAATGAAGTTGAATTTTGGCATGTGGCAATGATATGGACATGAAAAGATGTCCAAGAAGTTTGGAGTCAATTACACAAAGATAAATAGCACTTGCTTCACAATGTGCTATTTAGGACAGAATAGGGAGTGAATTATTTGATCATGATGGAAAACATGGCAAGTGAAATATTTTGCCATATTTGAGGAAAACATGACCCAAACAATTTATGAGAATTATTTGGGAATTTTAGGAGTGATGGAAATATAGGTTGCTTCACAACCTAGGGCAAATTGAGTTATTCCTTTAATAGAAAAGGAATATTCCCACTAAAAAGAATATTGGGATTTGGTCCAAGGTGGAAATGGCAAAGTCTTGGGATGGATATGGGTATGACAATCCACTCTGGAAAGAAAGAATAGGGCATCTTCTTCAGTTTCCAGACCACAAAGCCACTGAAAAAGAAAACTCAAGCAAAAATCCAGAAAAACAAACGAAAAAGAAAGAGCCAAAAATCAGGCTATGACAACTCTTCCCCCCTTAAAGAAATCTCGTCCTCGAGATTTGGTTGCTCAAGGAACAAGTATGAATATATCTGACTTAAGGAAACCGTTTCCAGCTTGGGTATCCTTTTTCCTTATTGATTGTTCTCCGCTGGATTTTATCTGACTGACTGTCTGTCTCTGGAGTGGTTTGCTTCACAGTATCCTCATCCTGACAGATCTTACCTCACATTTTCATGCTTATACTGGCCCCAATTGCCCGTCTCACAAATCCGAGAGTGATTACCAATTGTTGTGTCTGTACTAACAACCTTCCATAATTTGGTGATCAGATTTTTCCTGATGAACACCCAAGCTCAGATTCCTTGCATTGGGTTTCTCCACTAAATGCAGGTTCTTGGGGTTCCAAACAGAGAGTTGAGACATAACCGTTTTCCTGACAAACTCTAACTTATTGCAGGAATTTCTGAATCATCCTGACTGACTCCACTGTGTCGAGCCTCAGATTCATATCAAATATTTGATTGTCACCTATCATGGCCAGCATAAGGGGTATGACCTTATATGATAATATCCTCATCCTTGACTGACGGTGGCTCTGGCGAAAAAATTTCTTCCAGGCAGGCTATCCTTCGGTGATTCACATAAGTGTGGGCACATGCTTCGAGACGGTTATTCCTCATACTGGTCATTCATTTTGTTGGTATATCTATGGGGATAGTAGGCTGTGTGATGCTTTACCATAATCGCTGGAATCAGACTATTGAATTGACCTTTGGTCTGACTTCACAACCCAGATATTCGATATTGACAAACTTGAGCATATGTAGTTAAATGAGCGGGTTGTCTGGATATGGGTTCCTTACCAAAATTTGAGTAGACCCCTTAAGTGAGTATCCATGGCGGTCGATACTGACTTAGACTGTCCGGGGTCCCGGCACCATATGGTTCACACAACCATTTTCATATCTGCACCACTGGTCTTGCTCCTTCATTATTGTTTTCTTGATCTGGATCCTTGGTTGAAAGAGCGAGGTCATATTGCTTCTTCGTGTGACCATAGGTTCTGTCGGGTGCAATATTCCAATAGGCGTACCTTTATCCTCATCTCCTGACATAGTAGCATCATTCAAATCGCATGTTCATCGTTCCTCAAGTTTCAACCGTAGGAAAATGATCATCTAAACCCTTGCAACAAATCGGCAAATAAATTAGTAGCCACTAGAATGGTCTTTACAACTCAGATCTAGGACATCACTGAAATGGCTCAACCACGGCTCAAGACGGCCAAAAAGCAGCTCAGAGCATGAGACCGTGTTGATAAGAAGAAAGTGGTAGTTCCCTAAGACGGCTGAAAAGCAGCTCAGAGCATAGGGCCACTGTCACAAAAAGAAACTCAATAGATGTACGAGACGGCCGAAAAGCAGCTCAGAACCGGTGATGGTTGTTGAATAGAGAAATATAAAGTCGGCATCCACCTTGGACACCCAAAAACGGCTCAGAACACAGGCGTGGTGCCATTACTAGAGAAAAAGAAGACAAGGGATCATCGGGATCATATTCCAGGTGCACCGATACTTGTACAGAGCTCAGTGTTGTCGTCAATCTTCATAGTCCTTTGTCACACTGAGGCGTATATCTGGCTTCCTCCACATATATCTGAGAATCTGATTCCCGAGGCAGACTTGTGTTCTGACTGATTCTTGCTTCTGACCATCTGTTGCGGATCTGATTCTGCCATCTGCTGTCAATTCACAATGTACTATCTTGCACCAGTGTCGTACTGAGGATGATTGGAGGGCTTATGTTGGAAACCATCGAGAGTATCTTGCTGAGGAAGACTGGGTTTCGTGCTTCAGAAGATGGATATGCGGACCGATTACCACATATGCATACCATCTTAATATTTCTACGGTTGATTACTTGCATGAAACAGGGTTTGCTGGACTATCCTCCTTTCTATGACTGAGATTATACTGTTGGTCTTGCACATAGCTTATCTTCTTGCTGATTTGATCATTTCTGTCATGAAGAGTGCACCATGAGGCAAACTTTATTATCCGTACTGTTGGAAGGAGTGCACGCTAATACAAACATGATACTGACTGTCCACCCAAGATTCCTTTTGCATTCAGATGAGATATTCCAAATTTCACTGTAGTTTGCTGATAACTTCATTCCGTTTATCTGAGCTCCCAAGTATTTGAATTCCTTACTGATTCTTCAGGTCTGGTGTTGGTTGACGAGCAACTTTAATAAGGGGAAAATAATGCCACACCGCAGGCCCAAAGAATGAAGCAAAAGAAGCAACGAAAACAAAATCACACAAGCATACTAATGATAAAAAAATATCAAGCAACATCACATATTACTGCTACTCACAACAATAATATGAATGCATACCTAAGCACACAAATCTCACGGAAACTCTGGTGTTATGATCTAATATGCTGTGGCGGTGAGCAAGAAAATGAAATCCATGTGTGGAAGGAATTGGTGTAACCAAGGCTACACCAAAGCGCTGGTTGAACTCCGGTTGCAACTGGATGGATACGGAGGCGAGGACGGACTTGGTGATCATGTAGCGAGACACAAAGGTCATGACCACATCATTATCAAGCGTACGGAAGGAAACCGTACACGTACAAAGAAATGGAATGATAGGGTAGGATAGGGGTGGAAAAGAAAGGCTGGCTGGCATTGCCCTTTTCTGATAACAAAGATCAGTAAGGGTTGCCAAAGGGACGAGATGGAGAGTACGATTCGGGACAAAGATAAGTCTATCACCGAAACGATATGGGTGGGTGGTGGAAAGATATCGATGCGATACCTGAGCATAACTCCTGCAAATGGTGTCTGGAACACTTGGTACCAGGGCATCACTCTGCTAGGACAGAGATGACGCCAAACACCAAAGAGCAGGCATGCAAAGAAGGAGGGTGCAGGTAGTAGATCGAAACCGATACCACCTACACTCACAAGATCACTATAAGCGACCAGATAATATTCTATATGCATGCTATGCAACAAACAAATGCAACAATCAAGTGCAACAAATCAATTGGGGTCTATACTACCGTTTCAAACGTTCGCGCAGGCTAGGGCATCCTACAGCCAGACCTGCTCTAATACTAAGCCTGTGGCACCCCCGCTTAGAGAAACCAGAACGCCCCGTATTCCAGCCTAGAGATCGAGGAGAAGTCTTTTGGAATATGACACTGCTTAGCATAGAACAAAATAGCTTTTTATTACAATCTATATGGGTACAAGGGGGGTTACATCGGCACGGCGACACTACACCTACCACGGTTTCTCTATGCAAGCAGCAGAACAACATGAAGCAGGGGAATGACTATTGGCAGCGGAGCAGCGACGGCAGTGGTGAACTCCACTCCGCAGGGACTCTGGCTAGAACGCTTATCCTAGCTCGCAAACAAGGAATCCACGGCAAACAAGCAATCAAATCCGGCATGACCTGCAAACTGGCATGGCACGCCAAGTCAGTACATTGAATGTACTTGCAAGCTCACAATAACCAGAAGCAATCAAGACAGACAGCAGCATGGCAATTACAGACTATTAAGCAAAGATGAACACGATACTATCAGAACAACAGGGCATGTGCAACATGATACAGCTATAACAATACGAGCATGGCATAAACATATGAACATGATAATACTAGCATGCAACATGATGACGCTATCATGCACCAACTTACTCTTCTTGGGTTACCTCGTAACCATCACCTGCACAAACTTACCATCACGGACATCACATGATCATCTCAGGATCCAATCAAGCTTGGTATTAACAATACCGTAGTAATCATTCATGACCACAAGGAGCTTGAGTTTTACCCTTGACTCTCGCATAACGCCACAAATATCCACAACGTGATATCCTCGATACCACGGTGATCCTCTCACGATCACGTAAATATCAACCAACTTCTTTCATTATCGAACCGTGGTTGTTATTAAGCAAATTATTATTATTACTGTTGACCCATAGTGTGACCGACTACGAACTGGGCCCTTATCCACGGGCGCGGCTAACGATAGATTAAAACACACTCTGCAGAGGTTAGCACACTGTACCCACACCACAGAACCCATGGCCTCGCACTCCCATTCGGGTGGACCAACGTCATTCCGACAAAACCGTCCTACTGCCATGACACTCTCCCGGCCACTCCGACCAACTCCCCTTTGGGCTAAGTCCTGGGTGGCCTCATGCCTACCAAAGGAACCAACGGCCACCGTCGTGGCAAAACGGTCCCAAAAGGGGACAAGGATCCATACTCAACAATGGGCACACAAGGATTATACCGTCCTACCTGATCTGGGTAGCACACTCTGCAGAGGTTAAAACACACTCTGCAGAGGCTAGCACACTGTACCCACACCACATAACCCATGGCCTCGCACTCCCATTTGGGTGGACCAATGGCATTCCGACAAAACCGTCCTACTGCCATGACACTCTCCCGGCCACTCCGACCAACACCCCTTTGGGCTAAGTCGTGGGTGGCCCCGTGCCTACCAAAGGCACCAACGGCCACCGTCGTGGCAAAACGGTCTCAAATGGGGACAAGGATCCACACTCAACAACGGGCAAAATAGTCATTTCCAAAATGCTAAAACATAATGAAAATGGTTCCAACAGAACGGGCTCGATGAGACGAAGATGTGGGCGTTGGATTCACCTCAATCGGAGTTACGGGTAAAAAGTTGTGAAGAGATGAAGATCAGGGACTTTTCTGCAAAAATATCATCACAAACAAGTCCCTGAGTGGATAAGACAGATGCGCAAAATTAGAAATACGCTTTATGACGAAGAAAACGTATTCTGGGCTGAAACAGAGATGGATACGCTTTCAATAAAAGAAAACGTACTCCAGCTGAAGGAGATGGTAAATACGCTTTCTAAAAACGAAAACGTACTAACGGGTTTATGCCTCCACTTAATCGAGTCAGAAGGTTTCAGGGCCGACCTAGTCTCGCTGACATGCGGGGCCTGCGGCCAGGTGGCAGGGAGGGCGTCATCTCCTTCTTCCTCGCGTGCCTACCCGCGCTGGGCCGAGGGAGTAGCCGCCCCGACGAGGTTCGTCGGTGACTCCAGCCACTGTAGGCGGCGCCCGACCTACCAAAACGCTCAGCAGGATGAGCCGCGTCGACTGGTAGGTGGCTTGGTCGCCGGAGACGACGGAGGAGAGCGGGGCTTCGACCGCCGCGGACGGCCGGTGTCGGTGAAGATGGAACTGAGGCCATGGTGCTCCGGCGGATGAGGAGAAGGGCTGAGGGGATTCGCCGTGGTGGTGGTGGTGGAAGAAAGGAAGGGGAGGGCTCGGCTTGAGCCAGTTTAGGACGAGGCCAACGATGGGCACGGCGGCCATGGCGGGCAGAGAGGGACTCCGGAGCTCGTTTGAGTAGTTAGGCGGGTTTCTGGGAGTGAGGGGGGCTATGGATTGCTCAGGAGCCACGGGAAGGGGCTATATAGCCGAGCGGCGAGGGGGTGAGGTGGCATGCGCGCGGCTACGTGTCTGCGCTCCGGCGACGGGCACGCACGGTCAAGGGTCACGGGGAGGGGTGGCAAGGCGACGAGGGAGGACGCGGACGAGGCACAGAGGTCACGGAGACGAGGCAGAGCTCGGGGACAAGGGAACGAAGAAGCTAACAGAGGAGAAGACGACGGTCGGCTACAGCGCGCCTATGGACGCGCGGCGACGAGCGCCATTAAAGCCCTGTCGGAGGGGGAGAGGAGTCCAAGGGGACGGCGACGACGTGGGGAACACGCTGGACAGGCTCACGTGCGCGAAGACGACGAGCATGAGCAGGGCCGAGAAAAAATGATGCTCTGGACATGGCCGCTGCACGCCAAAACGGTGGTCACCACTGGCACTGGCACGAAGAGGACAAGGGAGGCTGCGAGGAGTTGTCAAGTGACTAGTCCCTGCATAATAGAGACCGAGGGAGGTGATGGATCACGGAAAAGTGCCAAGCATAGGTGTGAGTGATCGTCTGAAGTTTGCTGCATCAAACTTGGCTGAGTACTTCTGATCAACGGGGCGCTGATTGGGGTTAATGGAGTTGTCTGGGGTGTTTAGGTAAGAAAGGACTACGATCCTGGAGAGTTTGAAAGGGAATGGACCAAGATTTAATATGGTTGCTTCACAACTGCTTAAATTGGTCCAGAATCAAAATGATGAAGTGGCACTCACTAGGAGTAACCATTTGATCTGAAAATGAACATGGCAAGATTATTTGGGCATATGAGAGTTCCATAAGAATTTCATGCTATTTGGCCAAGCCAAAATGGTACTTCCTTCATAGCTATCCTCTCTGTCCAGAAAATTGGGAAAAATCCTGAGGGGAAAATGGCTTGATGAAATGATCCCAAATATTGTGGAGATAGGTTATATAGGTAGGAGAAGGCCTAGGAAAATTTTCAGACAGAATGGAGCAAGATTAAATATACTTGCTTCATTAACTGAAAATTTGGACAAAATCAAAGAATTGAAGATGAGCTCACAGGGTGGCATGACACGAGCTCAAATTTGGTGGAGGTCTATTATATGATGATATTGAGGTCATGCATAAATTTCAATTCATTTGGAAATGCCTAGCTTGTACCTCCTTCACAAAGTTTCTTTCTGGACAGAAACTTGGGAAAATCATTGATGATAAGTAATCACTAGGCAAATGAAGTTTAATTTTGGCATGTGGCAATGATATGGACATGAAAATATTTCCAAGAAGTTTGGAGTCAATTGGGCAAACATAAATAGCACTTGCTTCACAATGTAGTATTTAGGACAGAATAGGGAGTGAATGTTTTGAGCATGATGGAAAACATGGCAAGTGAAATATTTTACCATATTTGAGGAATACATGACCCAAACAATTTATGAGAATTATTTGGGAATTTTAGGAGTGATGGAAATATAGGTTGCTTCACAACCTAGGGCAAATTGAGTTATTCCTTTAATAGAAAAGGAATATTCCCAATAAAAAGAATATTGGGATTTGGTCCAAGGTGGAAATGGCAAAGTCTTGGGATGGATATGGGGATGACAAGCCACTTTGGAAAGAAAGAAGAGGGCATCTGTCGGTTTTCAAAACCGGCGGATCTCGGGTAGGGGGTCCCGAACTGTGCGTCTAGGATCGATGGTAACAGGAGACAGGGGACACGATGTTTACCCAGGTTCGGGCCCTCTCTATGGAGGTAATACCCTACGTCCTGCTTGATTGATATTGATGAATATGAGTGTTACAAGAGTTGATCTACTAAGAGATCGTGATGGCTAAACCCTAGAAGCCTAGCATATATGACCATGGTAATGAATATATCCTTTCCGGACTAACCCCTCCGGTTTATATAGACACCGGGAGGATCTAGGGTTTACATAGAGTCGGTTACATAAGAAGGGATTTTCATAATCGGTTGCCAAGCTTTCCTTCCATGCCATGGAGAGTCCAATCCGGACACAGGTACAGTCTTCGGCCTTCATATCTTCACAGCCCATCGATTCGGCCCATGGATAACAGGCCGGACGCTCGAGGACCCCTTAGTCCAGGACTCCCTCAGTAGCCCCTAAACCTAGCTTCAATGACGAGGAGTCCGGCACGCAGATTGTCTTCGGCATTGCAAGGCGGGTTCCCTTCTATCCGAACTTCAAGATAGTCTTCAGATGCGATGATAGTATCTGGACCTGTCATACACACCATACATAACCGTAGAGAGAATATATATTTTTACATGAGTCTAATCCACTGACAGCTTTTACAATATGGTATCACGTCTGTCCAGTCATAATTTCGAACTATTTTTCGTCTGCCGCTCCATGTTTCGAGACGCGGTTGCCATTGGCACGTCTTGTCGAAGTAGAGATCGTGCCCCCTTATTACGGGATTCTCACCAATACGGGCGTGGGTGACCCAACCGTGCCGTTTTGCACGACCCTTGTGAATAGGAGAGTTCAAGGTGAGTGGGAAGACGCTTGATATTCATGGCCTTTATAAGGGGATAAGAAGTCCCTACCTTCACCCACACCTCAGCCACTCCTCAGTCCTTCCGTCCCTGAGCTCCAGCGCTTCTAGCTTTTCCCTCAATCGAGAAAGCACTCCAAAAATGTTCGGATCCGGAGCTGGGGGTAAGTGGATGGCCTCCTCTATTAAGAAGAAGGATATCAAGGCGCTCTGGGAGGCCGGATATCTGGCCAAGGAGATCGCTCACCGACTCCCAAATAAGGGACAGATCGTCCCTACTCCAGAGCCCCACGAGAGGGTTGTTTTTCTCACACATTTCATCCGCGGGCTGGGCTTCCTCTCCACCCTTCGTCTGTGGACTGATGTTTTACTACGGGCTAGACTTCCATGACCTAGCCCCCAACTTCATCCTCAACATCACGGCATTCATTGTCGTGTGCGAGGCCTTCCTCCGCATCCCGCCTCATTTCGGCCTACGGTTGAAGACCTTCAACATGAAGCCGAAGATGGTGAGCGGCCAACAAGCAGAGTGCGGAGGCGCCATGGTGGGCAAGATGCCCAATGTTACCTGGCCCGAAGGCTCGTTCACGGAGACGGTGAAAGGGTGGCAATCGGGGCGGTTCTATATCACCGAGCCGCGCGACGCCAACTGGGTGGCGGCCCCCGAATTTAGATCTGGATTCCCGATGCGGCTCACCTCCTGGCAAGAGAGGGGCCTAACCTGGGTCCCTCAGACGAGCTGACTGGGCTCCAAACGTGTGTCCAGAACATGATACATAGGAAGATCAAACTCGTCAACGTGGTCCAGGTCATGCTCATTCGTCGGGTCCTTCTGTGCCAACGCCAGACTTGCTATTTGTGGGAGTACGATCCGGCCAAGCACGAGACGCTACTAGAGCTCTTCGGCACGACGCATGAAGAAATCTGGAAAGTGCTCTTCAAGGCCGGCGAGACGCCACCTCCCACGACCGAAGATCGCGGGCTTAGCTTAAAACGCCAGGCTAACCCAGTAAGCTCTTTTAATGTTTTCAAGGCGTACCCTTTACTAGCATATTTTGAGAAAAATCCTAAGCCTTCCTACCCGTGTTTTCAAGCCTGGATCAAGATAGCGGAGGGGATTA
This sequence comes from Triticum urartu, assembly GCF_056163025.1. Taxonomy (NCBI): domain Eukaryota; kingdom Viridiplantae; phylum Streptophyta; class Magnoliopsida; order Poales; family Poaceae; genus Triticum; species Triticum urartu. Next base: position 134,802,893 of record NC_141874.1, read on the forward strand.
ACAGTCCGGCTCTGCTGTCCGAAGAACAAGAATTCCCATTGTTGACGAAAATGCTTTTTTCCAGCACCTTATGAGGTGCCAGAGAAGACAGCCAAGAAAGCGGCCAAAGGGGCCAAGAAGGGCCCTCGCCAAAAAGGCGCTCCGGACATGATGTCCGAAGACGAGACTTCCTCTTCATCCGCTGACAACGACGACGAAGAGGAAGAAGAAAGCGACTCCCCACCTAAAGTGGGGTGGAAGAAGAGAGCGATTCCCCACCTGAAGTGTTGAGGAAGAAGAGAGCGGCCCCCACAAATCCGGAGGCGAAAGCGCCTAAGAGGGTTAGAGGCTCCCACGCGGATAACTCCGTGAGGGATGTTGACAGTAGTCCGGAGCGACCTCGCCAGACCAAGCCTCGGGCCGCCTCATAAGTACAAGGATCCGAAAACATCTAGCCTTCCCGGTTTGTAATATTGATAGACCTTAAACCTTGTTATTGCAGTCCCGCACGCGGTGGCTCCCCGCGATCCTCGTCAGAGGGATCTCTAGACTCAAAGGAGATGGCTAGCATGTCTCCGCCACCTGCTCATTCCGTCTTTCCCAAGGGTGATGATGAGGTGGTGTCGCAAAAGACCTTCCCTGACCAGGGGGGCTTCCGGAGATCGTCGGGGTGGTGCCCCAGGACGATTCCTCAATCGTCGGACGCATGGTGGAAAAAGCCCCTGTGGGGACTGGCGACGGGGGGTGGGTTCCCTTCGGACCAGAGCCGGATACCATTCCGGAGACCTGTGCGGCTCCGGAGTCCAGCGAACGGCATGCCCCGAAAGGAGGGAATGTGCTTGTTCCGCCAGTGACCTCTATCCAACTAGAGGCACCAGATAACCTGCTGGAGGCGCTACGAGGCGCCTCTATTGTGGATGCACACCGCGCCCTTATGGGCACGGTAATAGAGAAGGTCCAGTTCGTGAAAAGCGGACTAACCGAAGCCTGCACTAGCCTTCTATCAGCCTTCGAGGTAAGTAATGTGTTTGTAGGAAGAATATCACAGTATAGACAGTAGCCCCTGATGCTTTGTTTGGTGTCCGGAAAGAAAAAGGAGAACAGAGGATCAAAAGAAATATCGCAGGAGTCTAACATAAGTTGTCTTTGTGAATAAGCAGGTGTCGTTGCAGGCTGCCACCACTCATGCTGCAGAGGTCTCCGGACTGAAGCGGAAACTGGAGCGGGCCAAGGAAGGGCTCGGCCTCGTAAAGAAGCAGCTAGAGGATAGCCAAGGTATGTGCTGATCTGCTGGTACCTTTTAAGAAAAAATGAATAGTTCGTCCAGACTGAGTTGTCATGAACTTTATTAGGGGCCACGACTGAGGTGGCAACCCTCAAGAAGGCGTTGGCCGAGGTCGAGGACAAAGCGGCCAAGGAACGTGCCGCGCGCGAGAAGCACGGGGCCCAGGTTGGCGAGGCGCAGCAACAGCTCCAGGGCGCGATCAAGAGATTTGAGTCCTTGGAGCGTGATTGTAAGGCACAAGAGTCCGAACTGGCGAAGGCCCGCCAGAGCGCACAGGATGCACGAGCCGAAGCCTAGAACGCCCTCCAGGAAATTCAGGCAGCCAAGGAGATTGCGGGTGGGTAATTCTTTCACCATGCACAACAAGTATGTAGAAGAAACGTTCCTTGTACTTATCCGAATTCGAGTTTTCCAGGGGCATTTACGAATCTGCCGTGCAGTATATCGGATGCTGCCGAGCATTACAGAGCCGAAGAAGGGATGTCTACGGAGAAGCTATTCTGGTCCCAGTATCTTGGACCCGAACATCCGTTGCCCTTCATCGACCAGCTAAAGCAGTTGGTCGAGCTGCACAAGTCGGCAGAGCTAGCCATGAAGGACCTGATAGTCTGGCTGTGGCCTCTCGAGCCTGTACCTAGCAGCTATTTCGGACTTGTTAAGTAGCTTGTAAATGCCTGTCCGCGGCTCGAAACCGTGAAGCGCGGTCTGCATTGAAGGTGCGCATATGGCCTTTGCCCGCGTCAAGACGCATTGGGCAAAGCTGGATGCCAAGAAGCTGATGACCGAGGGACCGCTGGAGGGCAAGGAGCAGCGCCGACCCGAGCTCTATTTTGATGGCGTCCTAGAGGGATCCCGCCTTGTGGCGGAACAATGTTCGAAGGATATCATATTCCCATGAGAACATTTGTATTATCATGTCCTGTAAGATGGAACAATGATGTTATGTATTATAATGCTTGTTATTTATATTTTACCTCCTGTGCGGCCGTTTATGAAATCTGAGGGTTGACCAGTCGTCGGCTTCTGCCCCCACGTAGATAGTACGGGGGTGTTCGGGATAAATCTAAACACTCTATACTCCACATTCTGGTCCTTAAAGGAGGTGTTTAGTGCAACGAACAAGGCAATCAAACTATGCGGCCTTTACCGCCCTCACTTAGCCATAGGAGTTTGACAATTAAAAAAGTTGGCGAAGCCCCTGGTATTCGGAAGGCCGCACTAGGGGCATATACACGCCTAATCGGAGGGACCGATTCTTCGCAAGAAGCGGAAAAAATCTCTAACAATTTGGAACCTCTCGAACAGCTGACCGGCTCTCGCCGCATCATGACAGTCAGTTTTTGGCTTTCTCTACTGAGGTGCTCGTCCGGAAGAATCGGGACACAATCGCAGTAGTTCTCCCTTTACTACCCTAGCCGATATAGCGGAACGTAAGGTAGTAAGCACAGGAGCCGGGCAACCCAACTATTGACCAAAGACATGATTCGGAGCCGATGCATATAATGCTATAAGTTCGGGGTGCCGAACTATACTGGAAAAGTGTTCGGACTTTTATTGCTGTAATACGGGGTGTAATGAAGCGCCTGGCACTGTAATACGTACCATAGTGTATGCATGTAATAAGTAATATACACAAAGGTGAGGAAACAGGAAAAATTAAGTAATAAGTTGATGCCACCATTTATTCACCATTGTGATGTAATTAGTACGTCGAGGCGTACTTTGTGCGAGTAATGTGATAAGCAAGTAAAGCTATTTAACATGTCGCAACCAAGGGCGAGCTACGTGCGGGTATGTAAAACAAGTATGGCAATCGTTTAATAGAGACCACCTTGGGATTCCCTTGTATGCCAGAGCTTCTTGCCTCCTTGGTGTGTTCTGCAAGCGGGTCGTCCGCATAGACCTCGAAAAGAGAAAAGACCCGTGATAATAAAAAGAAAAAATAAAGGCGTGCGAATCCCAGGGTCGGTCAAGCCGCACTATGGATCTCGAGCGAGTTATGCCTCCGTCAGTACCCATGGGGTTTTGAGTGCGTAATTATGTACGCGCGTTACGGATACCCTTTCCTCATCGGGGCCAGGACGGAGGCCGAATTTACTAATTCAGCTCTTGACGAACCGAGCTGCCCTATTGCAGTCTAGTCCAGACCTTCTTACCGATGTCCAGGGGTTGGCGGTCAGATTATGGTGCATAGGGGATTGCAACAGCTTTCGAGGGTAGAGTATTCAACCCAAATTTATTGATTCGACACAAGGGGAGCCAAAGAATATTCTCAAGTATTAGCAGCTGAGTTGTCAATTCAACCACACCTGGAAACTTAGTATCTGCAGCAAAGTGTTTAGTAGCAAAGTAATATGATAGTGGCGGTAGCGGCAACAAAAGTAAAGACAGCAAAAGTAATTTTTTGGTATTTTGTAGTGATTGTAATAGTAGCAGCAGAAAAGTAAATAAGCGAGAACCAGTATATGGAAAACTCGTAGGCATCGGATCAGTGATGGATAATTATGCCAGATGCGGTTCATCATGTAACAGTCATAACATAAGGTGACACAGAACTAGCTCCAATTCGTCAATGTAATGTAGGCATGTATTCCGTATATAGTCATACGTGCTTATGGAAAAGAACTTGCATGCCATATTTTGTCCTACCCTCCCGTGGCAGTGGGGTACTATTGGAAACTAAGGGATATTAAGGCCTCCTTTTAATAGAGAAACGAAACAAAGCAATAGCACATAGTGAATACATGAACTCCTCAAACTATGGTCATCACCGGGAGTGGTCCCGATTATTGTCACTTTGGGGTTGCCGGATCATAACACATAGTAGGTGACTATAGACTTGCAAGATAGGATCAAGAACTCACATATATTCATGAAAACATAATAGGTTCAGATCTGAAATCATGGCACTCGGGCCCTAGTGACAAGCATTAAGCATAGCAAAGTCATAGCAATATCAATCTCAGAACATAATGGATACTAGGGATCAAACTCTAACAAAACTGACTCGATTACATGATAAATCTCATCCAACCCATCACCGTCCAGCAAGCCTACGATGCAATTACTCACGCAGGGCGGTGAGCATCATGAAATTGGTGATGGAGGATGGTTGATGATGACGACGGCGACGAATCCCCCTCTCCGGAGCCCCGAACGGACTCCAGATCAGCCCTCCCGAGAGGTTTTAGGTCTTGGCGGCGGCTCCATATCGTAAAACGCGATGATTTCTTCTCTCTTATTTTTTTCTCTCCGAAAGCAAATATATAGAGTTGGAGTTGGCGTCGGAGGGTTTCCAGGGGGCCCACGAGGTAGGGGGCGCGCCCTAGGGGGGGCGCTCCCCCCACCCTCGTGAGAAGGGTGTGGACCCCCTGGTCTTCATCTTTGGTGAGGATTTTTCATTGTTTTTGCTAAGATATTCCGTGGAGTTTCAGGTCATTCCTAGAATATTTGTTTTCTGCACATAAAACAACACCATGGTAATTCTGCTGAAAACAGCGTTAGTCCGGGTTAGTTCCATTCAAATCATACAAGTTAGAGTCCAAAACAAGGGCAAAAGTGTTTGGAAAAATAGATACGACGGAGACGTATCAACTCCCCCAAGCTTAAACCCTTGCTTGTCCTCAAGTAATTCAGTTGACAAACTGAAAGAAAAACTTTTACAAACTCTGTTTGCTCTTGTTGTTGTAACTATGTCAAGCCAGCATTCAAGTTTTCAGCATAGATCATAACTAACCACATTTGCAATAATTCTCAGGTCTCATAATTACTCATATCAATAGCATAATCAACTAGCAAGTTATAATAATAAATCTCGGATGACAACACTTTCTCAAAACAATCATAATATGATATAACAAGATGGTATCTCGCTAGCCCTTTCTGAGACCGCAAACATAAATGCAGAGCACCTTTAAAGATCAAGGACTGACTAGACATTGTAATTCATGGTAAAAGAGATCCAATCATAGTCATACCCAATATAAATTAACAGTGATGAATGCAAATGACGGTTGTGCTCTCCAGCTAATGCTTTTTAATAAGAGGGTGATGACTCAACATAAAAGTAAATGGATAGGCCCTTCGCAGAGGGAAGCAGGGATTTGTAGAGGTGCCAGAGCTCGGTTTTGAAATAGAGATAAATTGTATTTTGAGCGGTATACTTTCATTGTCAACGTAACAACTAAGAGATGGCGATATCTTCCATGCTAAACACATTATAGGCGGTTCCCAAACAGAATGGTAAAGTTTATACTCCCCTTCCACCAACAAGCATCAATCCATGGCTTGCTCGAAACAACGAGTGCCTCCAACATACATTAGGTCCCAGGGGGAGTTTTGTTTGCAATTAATTTTGATTTAGTTTGCATAAAGCATGGGACTGGGCATCCCGGTGACCAGCCATTTTCTCGTGAGTGAGGAGCGGAGTCCACTCCTCTTGAGAATAACCCGCCTAACATGGAAGATAAGGACAGCCTTTGTTGATACATGAGCTATTCGAGCATACAAAACAGAATGATTATTTGAAGGTTTAGAGTTTGGCACATACAAATTTACTTGGAACGGCAGGTAGATACCGCATATAGGAAGGTATGGTGGACTCATCTGGAATAACTTTGGGGTTTAAGGGATTGGATGCACAAGCAATATTCCCGCTTAGTACAAGTGAAGGCTAGCAAAAGACTGGGAAGCGACCAACTAGAGAGCGACAACAGCCATGTACATGCATTAAAATTAATAAACATTGGATGCAAGCATGAGTAGGATATAATCCACCATGAACATAAATATCGTGAAGGCTATGTTGATTTTGTTTCAACTACATGCATGAACATGTGCCAAATCAAGTCACTTAAATCATTCAAAGGAGGATACCACCCCATCATACCACATCATAATCATCTCAATAGCATGTTGGCACACAAGGTAAACCATTATAACTCATAGCTAATCAAGCATGGCACAACAAACTATGATCTCTAATTGTCATTGCAAACATGTTTATTCATAATAAGCTGAATCAAGAACGAGGGACTCATCATATTTACAAAAACAAAAGAGGTCGAGTTCATACCAGCTTTTCTCATCTTAGTCAGTCCATCATATATCATCATAATTGCCTTTCACTTGCACGACCGAACGGCGTGAATAATAATAAGAGTGCACGTGCATTGGACTAAGCTGGAATCTGCGAGCATTCAATAAACAGGAGAAGACAAGGCAATATGGGCTCTGGGTTAAATCAACAATAATGCATATAAGAGCCACTTCAACAATTTAATTATGGTCTTCTCCTACTGACCCCCAAAGAAAAGAAATAAAACTATTTACACGGGAAAGCTCCCAACAAGCAAAAGAAGAACGAGAAATATTTTTGGGTTTTCTTTTTAATTATTACTACTACAGCAGAAAAATAAGCTACTACTAATTTTTTTGTTTTTCTTAAGGTTTAACAAACACACAAGAAGAAAGCAGGAAAAAGAAAATTAACTAGCATGGATATTACAGTGAAAAAGTATGAGCACCGACATCTAGCAATGAGTGTGTGTGAACATAAATGTAATGTCGGTGAGAAATACGTACTCCCCCAAGCTTAGGCTTTTGGCCTAAGTTGGTCTATGGCCACGGCTGGCCTAGCGGATATCCATAATAATAGTTGTTGGGGTCGTACTGTGATGAGGAGGAATAGTTGGGATCATACTGTGATGAAGAAGAAGACTCTGACTGCCACTGGCTGACAGTCATCTCTGGATCCCAAGAATAAACAGATTGTCGTGGAGGCTCATCTTGTGGTTCCTGTTCCGGGGCTGGTGCAGGATTCTTGTAAGCTTGGACGGCAGCCCACGTAACGAGGTAGGGTCCTACAAAATTAAACAAAGAAGGAGCAGGCAGGATAATAGTCTCAGGATGATGTTTGTTAAAGAACAATTGATATTTAAGCTCTCCTGCCCTATTCTTAACAATAAAATCATGTGCCACCATACTTTTATGATCTAGATAAACACGGGACGGCACCTTTTCTTCCTTCTCAGCATGCCTAATAGGTATGTTAAAATGTGCAGCTAGGCGTGTGGCATAGACGCCTCCAAAGATGGGACCCTTAGTACGGTTCATACTTAACCGTCTAGCAATAATACCGCCCATACTAAAAGTGTTATCACCATATAAACCGTGGTGCAGAATAATTATATCAGGGATGCTAAGGTTTCCACTGTTTCCGCGTCCAATTAAACAACGAATAGCAAATAATGCAAAGTAACGTAAAACAGGAAAATGTATGCTAGTGATTCGTGCACCGGAAACCTTCCTAGTTTCTCCTACAGTGATAGTATCAATAAATCCAGCCACATCATCATGATGTGGTTCTTCTGTCTTACCCTCAAAAGGGATTAAACAAATCCGACAGAAATCATAAAGTGACATCTCCTTATGCTCATCATATAAATGAAACTCCACCGTAGGTGGTGAGTTCCTAGAATGAAAATGAAAGTTTTGCAGAAAAGTATTTGTGAGTAAGAGATACTGATCGCATTGGTCTTGGAGGAAAGCGGTGAGGCTTGCATTGTGAACCAATTCATGAAAATCTTCATATATATCGGCTGCTCTCAAGAAATCTTCAGAAGGCCATTCACACACCCGAATCTCCGTGGTGCGCGGCAAATTATACTTAGGCTTCGGTGCCTTTTCCTTCGAGCTTTGGCTCGACGAGCCCCTCAAAAATCTCCTCATTATTTTTCTGAAACAATCTGAAATTTTTAGTAACTTCAAACAAAATGAACCAACTTCAATAATATTGATAGCAACTACTCCTACAAGTGCCTAGAGCCTAAATCAAGCATTAGAACTACTTGGAACCATATAAATTTGACATGCAAGCTCAAGAACATGGTCACCTATGCAGCAAAAATTTGCAAAGAATAAAGCACTAGAACAAAAACTAATTGGACCAACGGAGGAGTCACATACCAAGGAACAATCTCCCCAAGCAGTTTTGCGAGAGGTTCTTTGAGCAAGAAGATCAAAAATCGTAGCAAAAGTGGCTGGAACTCATGCTTGAGTTGGTTTTGCAGGTTTGTGTGAGACAGAGGAAGAAGATGTGTGTTGGGATAAGTGGAGGAGGGCCACCGTGGGCCCATGAGGCAGGGGCGCGCCCTAGGGGGGGCGCCCACCACCCTCGTGGCCAGGTGGCAGCTCCTCCCGCGGTAATTTTTGCACAGTAAATCCTCAAATATTCCTGAAAAAATCATATTAAATTGGCATGGCATTTTGAGGACTTTTATTTTCGGGATATTTTTATATTGCACGGATAAGTCAGGAAACAGATAGAAAATATTATTTTTACTTTATTTAATATAAATAACAGAAAGTACAGAGAGGGTACAGAAGTTTGTGCTTCTAGTTTCATCCATCTCATGCTCATCAAAAAGAATCCACTAACAAGGTTGATCAAGTCTTGTTAACAAACTCGTTCCGATAATCATGAAACCGGAGAAATTTCGAATAACACTAAGTTACCTCAATGGGGATATGCACATCCCCAATAATAAGTATATCATATTTCTTCTTGACAGTTGGTAGAGGAAATTCAAAACCTCCAAATATAATCGATGGAATTTTTCCAATAGAGTTGATACTATGAACTTGAGGTTGTTTCCTCGGAAAGTGTACCGTATGCTCATTACCATTAACATGAAAAGTGACATTGCCTTTGTTGCAATCAATAACAGCCCCTGCAGTATTAAGAAAAGGTCTTCCAAGAATAATAGACATACTATCATCCTCGGGAATATCAAGTATAACAAAGTCCGTTAAAATAGTAACGTTCGCAACCACAATAGGCACATCCTCACAAATAGCGACAGGTATAGCAGTTGATTTATCAGCCATTTGCAAAGATATTTCGGTAGGTGTCAGCTTATTCAAGTCAAGTCTACGATATAAAGAGAGAGGCATAACACTAACACCGGCTCCAAGATCACATAAAGCAGTTTTAATATAATTTCTTTTAATGGAGCAAGGTATAGTAGGTACTCCGGGATCTCCAAGTTTCTTTGGTATTCCACCCTTAAAAGTATAATTAGCAAGCATGGTGGAAATCTCAGCTTCCGGTATCTTTCTTTTATTAATAATGATATCCTTCATATATTTAGCATAAGGATTTGTTTTGAGCACATCAGTTAATCGCATACACAAAAAGATAGGCCTAATCATTTCAGCAAAGCGCTCAAAATCCTCATCATCCTTTTTCTTGGATGGTTTCGGAGGAAAAGGCATGGGTTTCTGAACCCAAGGTTCCCTTTCTTTACCATGTTTCCTAACAACAAAGTCTCTTTTATCATAACGTTGATTCTTTGATTGTGGGTTATCAAGATCAACAGCAGGTTCAATTTCTACATCATTATCATTACTAGGTTGAGCATCATCATGAACATCATCATTAATATTTTCATTAGGTTCATGTTCATTACCAGATTGTGTTTCAGCATCAGACATAGAGATATCATTTGGATTATCAGGTGGTTCAGGAATAGGTTCACTAGAAGTTTGCATAGTTCTATCATTTTTCTTCTTCTTTTTAGAAGAACTAGGAACATCAATATTATTTCTTTGAGAATCTTGCTCGATTCTCTTAGGGTGGCCTTCAGGATACAAAGGTTCCTGAGTCATTCTACCAGTTCTAGTAGCCACTCTAACAACATAATCATTTTTCTTACTATTCATTTCATCAAGCACTTCTTTTTGAGCCTTAAGTACTTGTTCTACTTGAGTGGTAACCATAGAAGCATGTTTGCTAACAAGTTTAAGTTCACCTTTAATATTAGCCATATAATCACCCAAGCGTCTAATCATATAAGCATTTTCTTTTAATTCTCTACCAAAATAAGCATTGAAGTCGCCTTGCTTAAACATAAAGTTATCAAACTCATCCAAGCACTAACTAGCAATTTTAGTAGGAGGGACTTCAGCTTTATCATATCTATAGAGAGAATTTACCTTTACTACCTGTGTCGGGATATCGGGATCAGGAGGTTCTTCAATAAATAAATAATTAAGATCATATGTTTCTTCAATAGGCGGTATATTAAGACCATGTATTTCTTCAATAGGAGGTAAATTCTTAACGTCTTCAGCTTTAATACCTTTTTCTTTCATAGATTTCTTTGCCTCTTGCATATCTTCGGGACTGAGAAATAGAACACCTCTCTTCTTCGGAGTTGGTTTAGGAATAGACTCAGTAATTGGAGCGGGAGATGGCTCAGGAGCTGGCTCAAGAGGTGCCCAATTATTTTCATTTGTCAACATATTATTCAATAGAATTTCAGCTTCATCCGGTGTTCTTTCCCTGAAAAGAGAACCAGCACAACTATCCATGTAATCTCTGGAAGCATCAGTTAGTCCATTATAAAAGATATCAAGTATTTCAGGTTTCTTAAGAGGATGATCAGGCAAAGCATTAAGTAACTTGAGAAGCCTCCCCCAAGCTTGTGGGAGACTCTCTTCTTTAATTTGCATGAAGTTGTATATTTCGCTCAAAGCAGCTTGTTTCTTATGAGCAGGGAAATATTTAGCAGAGAAGTAATAAATCATATCCTGGGGACTACGCACACAACCAGGATCAAGAGAATTAAACCATATCTTAGCATCACCCTTTAATGAGAATGGAAATATTTTAAGTATATAAAAGTAACGCGATCTCTCATCATTAGTAAACAGGGCAGCTATATCATTTAACTTAGTAAGATGTGCCACAACAGTTTCAGATTCATAGCCATAAAACGGATCAGATTCCACCAAAGTAATTATATCAGGATCGACAGAGAATTCATAATCCTTATCAGGAACACAAATAGGTGAAGTAGCAAAAGCAGGGTCGGGTTTCATTTTATCTCTAAGTGATTCTTTGTTCCATTTAATTAATAACCTCTTAAGCTCATATCTATCTTTGCAAGCTAAAATAGCGGCATAAGATTCCATATCAAAAAGATAGCCCTCAGGAATAACAGGCATATTTTCATCATCACTATCGTCATCGTATTCAGATTCAATAATTTCTTTTTCTCTAGCCCTAGCAATTTGTTCATCAAGAAATTCACCAAGGGGCACAGTAGTATCAGGCATAGAAGCACTTTCATCATAAGTATCATGCATAGCAGAAGTGGCATCATCAATAATATGCGACATATCAGAATGAATAGCAGAAGCAGGTGTAGGTGTCGCAAACTTACTCATAACAGAAGGTGAATCAAGTGCAGAGCTAGATGGTAGTTCCTTACCTCCCCTTGTAGTTGAGGGATAGATCTTGGTTTTTGGATCTCTTAAGTTCTTCATAGTGTCCAGCTAATCTAAATCCCAAGTGACTCAAAGAATAGAGCTATGCTCCCCGGCAACGGCGCCAGAAATTAATCTTGATAACCCACAAGTATAGGGGGTCGCAACAGCTTTTGAGGGTAGAGTATTCAACCCAAATTTATTGATTTGACACAAGGGGAGCCAAAGAATATTCTCAAGTATTAGCAGCTGAGTTGTCAATTCAACCACACCTGGAAACTTAGTATCTGCAGCAAAGTGTTTAGTAGCAAAGTAATATGATAGTGGCGGTAGCGGCAACAAAAGTAAAGACAGCAAAAGTAATGTTTTTGGTATTTTGTAGTGATTGTAACAGTAGCAGCGGAAAAGTAAATAAGCGAGAACCAGTATATGGAAAACTCATAGGCACCGGATCAGTGATGGATAATTATGCCGGATGCGGTTCATTATGTAACAGTCATAACATAGGGTGACACAGAACTAGCTCCAATTCGTCAATGTAATGTAGGCATGTATTTCGTATATAGTCATACGTGCTTATGGAAAAGAACTTGCATGACAACTTTTGTCCTACCCTCCCATGGCAGCGGGGTCCTATTGGAAACTAAGGGATATTAAGGCCTCCTTTTAACAGAGAACTGGAACAAAGCATTAGCACATAGTGAATACATGAACTCCTCAAACTATGGTCATCACCGGGAGTGGTCCCGATTATTGTCACTTCGGGGTCGCCGGATCATAACACATAGTAGGTGACTATAGACTTGCAAGATAGGATCAAGAACTCACATATATTCATGAAAACATAATAGGTTCAGATCTGAAATCATGGCACTCGGGCCCTAGTGACAAGCATTAAGCATAGCAAAGTCATAGCAACATCAATCTCAGAACATAATGGATACTAGGGATCAAACCCTAACAAAACTAACTTGATTATATGATAAATCTCATCCAACCCATCACCGTCTAGCAAGCCTATGATGCAATTACACAGCGGTGAGCATCATGAAATTGGTGATGGAGGATGGTTGATGATGACGACGGCGACGAATCCCCCTCTCTGGAGCCCCGAACGGACTCCAGATCAGCCCTCCTGAGAGGTTTTAGGGCTTGGCGGCGGCTCTGTATCGTAAAACGTGATGATTTCTTCTCTCTTATTTTTTTCTCTCCGAAAGAAAATATATAGAGTTGGAGTTGGCGTTGGAGGGTTTCCAGGGGGGCACGAGGTAGGGGGGCACGCCCTAGGGGGGGCCCACCCTCGTGAGAAGGGTGAGGGCCCCCTGGTCTTCATCTTTGGCGAGGTTTTTTCATTGTTTTTTCTAAGATGTTCCGTGGAGTTTCAGGTCATTCTGAGAATATTTGTTTTCTGCACATAAAACAACACCATGGTAATTCTGCTGAAACAGCATCAGTCCGGGTTAGTTCCATTCAAATCATACAAGTTAGAGTCCAAAACAAGGGCAAAAGTGTTTGGAAAAGTAGATACGACGGAGACGTATCACTCCTCTGTGCGGAGGTAACATTCCGTATTTCCATTTACTGTAATGACGCCGCATGGACCAGGCATCTTGAGCTTGAGATAAGCATAATGTGGTACCGCATTGAATTTAGCAAACGCGGTTCGTACGAGCAGTGCGTGGTAGCCATCGCGGAAGGGGACGATATCGAAGATTAGCTCTTCGCTTTGGAAGTTATCTGGGGAACCGAAGACCATCTCCAGCATGATCGAGCCTGTACAACGGGCTTCTACGCCTGGTATAACTCCTTTAAAGGTAGTTATCGTGGGCTTGATTCGTGAGGGATTAATGCCCATTTTGCGTACTGTATCCCGATAGAGCAGGTTGAGGCTGCTACCACCGTCCATTAGGACTCGTGTCATGTGGAATCCGTCAATGATTGGGTCGAGTACCAATGCAGCCGAACCTCCATGACGGATGCTAGTTGGATGATCATGACGATCAAAGGTGATCGGGAATGATGACCATGGGTTGAACTTTGGGGCGACTGGCTATACCGCATAAACGTCCCTAAGTGCGCGCTTGCGCTCCCTTTTGGGGATGTGTGTAGCATATATCATGTCCACCATTTTGACTTGAGGCAGGAATTTCTTCTGCCCCCCAGTGTTCGGCTGCCGGGGCTCCTCGTCTTCGTCCTCGCTCTGCGATTCCCATTCCTTGTTTCTGCTATTTGCCATGTTGGCTTGCTTAAAGACCCGGCAATCTCTGTTAGTATGGTTGGCCGGTTTGTCTGGGGTGCCATGTATCTGGCACGGATGATCAAGTTTGCGGTCCAAGCTGGATGGTCCTCCACCGTTCCTTTTATAGGGCTTCTTTCGCTGGTCGGATTTGGAGCCGCTGAATCCGGCGTGAACTGTGGTGTCCTTGGTGTTATCGCCATTGCTTCGGCGTTTGTGTCTGTTGCGTCGGAGCTTGCTGGTGCTATTTTTGGCCTTAGAGGGGCCTGCTTCGTTGGTTATGTTTGTACTGCGAGCCAGCCAACCATCCTCTCCCATGCAAAAGCGGGTCATAAGTGCCGTGAGGGCTGCCATGGACCTTGGCTTTTCTTGGCCGAGGTAGTGGACTAGCCATTCGTCACGGATGCTGTGTTTAAAGGTCGCTAGGGCTTCCGCATCCGGACAGTCAACGATCTGGTTCTTTTTGGTTAGGAACCTAGTCCAGAATTTTCTGGCTGATTCTCCGGGTTGTTGAACTATGTGGCTTAGGTCATCGACATCGGGTGGCCGGACATATGGACCTTGGAAGTTATCGAGGAAGGCTTCTTTCAAGTCCTCCCAGCTGCCAATGGAATTTTTAGGCAGGCTGTTCAGCCAGTGGTGAGCAGGTCCTTTGAGCTTTAATGGGAGGTATTTGATGGCGTGGAGGTCATCTCCTCGGGCCATGTGGATGTGGAGAATAAAATCTTCAATCCATACTGCGGGATCGGTTGTTCCGTCGTATGATTCAATATTGACGGGCTTGAACCCCTCGGGGAATTCGTGATCCAGCACCTCATCTGTGAAGCAGAGAGGGTGTGCGGCGCCTCTATAGCGGGTGTTGGGGAACGTAGTAATTTCAAAAAAATCCTTCTCACACGCAGGATCATGTTGATGCGTAGCAACGAGAGGGGAGAGTGTCGTCCACGTACCCTCGTAGACTGTTAAGAGGAAGCGTTATGACAACGCGGTTGATGTACTCGTACGTCTTTATGATCAAGTGCTAAGCTAATGGAATGGGTCAAGTAAATCACATCATTCTCCTAATGATGTGATCCCATTGATTAAATAACAACTCATGTCTATGGTTTGGAAACTTAACCATCTTTGATCAATGAGCTAGTCATGTAGAGGCATACTAGTGACACTATGTTTGTCTATGTATTCACACATGTATTATGTTTCCGGTTAATACAATTCTAGCATGAATAATAAACATTTATCATGAAATAAGGAAATGAATAATAACTTTATTATTGCCTCTAGGGCATATTTCCTTCAGTCTCCCACTTGCACAAGAGTCAATCATCTAGATTACACAGTAATGATTTTAACACCCATGGAGCCTTGGTGCTGATCATGTTTTGCTCGTGGAAGAGTCTTAGTTAACGGGTCTGCAACATTCAGATCCGTATGTATTTTGCAAATCTCTATGTCTCCCACCTGGACTTGATCCCGGATGGAGTTGAAGCGTCTCTTGATGTGCTTGGTTCTCTTGTGAAATCTGGATTCCTTTGCCAAGGCAATTGCACCAGTATTGTCACAAAAGATTTTCATTGGACCCGATGCACTAGGTACGACACCTAGATCGGATATGAACTCCTTCATCCAGACTCCTTCATTCGCTGCTTCCGAAGTAGCAATGTACTCCGGTTCACATGAAGATCCCGCCACGATGCTCTGTTTAGAACTGCTCCAACTGATAGCTCCACCGTTTAATATAAACACGTATCCGGTTTGTGATTTTGAATCGTCCGGATCAGTGTCAAAGCTTGGATCAATGTAACCATTTACGATGAGCTCTTTGTCACCTCCATAAACGAGAAACATATCCTTGGTCCTTTTCATGTACTTCAGGATGTTCTTGACCGCTGTCCAGTGATCCACTCCTGGATTACTTTGGTACCTCCCTGCTAGGCTAATAGCAAGGCACACATCAGGTCTAGTACACAACATTGCATACATGATAGAGCCTATGGCTGAAGCATAGGGAACACTTTTCATTTTCTCTCTATCTTCTGCAGTGGTCGGGCATTGAGTCTTACTCAACGTCACACCTTGTAACACAGGCAAGAACCCTTTCTTAGCTTGATCCATGTTGAAATTCTTCAAAACTTTATCAAGGTGTGTACTTTGTGAAAGTCCAATTAAGCGTCTTGATCTATCTCTATAGATCTTGATGCCCAATATATAAGCAGCTTCACCGAGGTCTTTCATTGAAAAACTCTTATTCAAGTATCCTTTTATGCTATCGAGAAATTATATATCATTTCCAATCAATAATATGTCATCCACATATAATATTAGAAATGCTACAGAGCTCCCACTCACTTTCTTGTAAATACAGGCTTCTCCAAAAGTCTGTATAAGACCATATGCTTTGATCACACTATCAAAACGTTTATTCCAACTCCGAGAGGCTTGCACCAGTCCATAAATGGATCGCTGGAGCTTGCACACTTTGTTAGCTCCCTTTGGATCGATAAAACCTTCAGGTTGCATCATATACAACTCTTCTTCCAGAAATCCATTCAGGAATGCAGTCTTTACATCCATTTGCCAAATTTCATAATCATAAAATGCGGCAATTGCTAACATGATTCGGACGGACTTAAGGCATCGCTACGGGTGAGAAGGTCTCATCATAGTCAACTCCTTGAACTTGTCGAAAACCTTTTGCAACAAGTCGAGCTTTGTAGACAGTAACATTACCGTCAGCATCTGTCTTCTTCTTGAAGATCCATTTATTCCCGATGGCTTGCCGATCATCGGGCAAGTCAACCAAAGTCCACACTTTGTTCTCATACATGGATCCCATCTCAGATTTCATGGCCTCAAGCCATTTTGCGGAATCTGGGCTCATCATCTCTTCCTCATAGTTCGTAGGTTCATCATGGTCAAGTAACATGACTTCCAGAACAGGATTACCGTACCACTCTGGTGCGGATCTTGCTCTGGTTGACCTATGAGGTTAGGTAGTAACTTGATATGAAGTTTCATGATCATCATCATTAGCTTCCTCAATAATTGGTGTAGGTGTCACAAGAACTGGTTTCTGTGATGAACTACTTTCCAATAAGGGAGCAGGTACAGTTACCTCATCAGGTTCTACTTTTCTCCCACTCACTTCTTTCGAGAGAAACTCCTTCTCTAGAAAGGATCCATTCTTAGCAACGAATGTCTTGCCTTCAGATCTGTGATAGAAGGTGTACCCAACAGTTTCCTTTGGGTATCCTATGAAGACACATTTGTTCGATTTGGGTTCGAGCTTATCAAGTTGAAGCTTTTTCACATAAGCATCGCAGCCCCAAACTTTAAGAAATGACAACTTTGGTTTCTTGCCAAACCATAGTTCATAAGGCATTGTCTCAACGGATTTTGATGGTGCCCTAATTAACGTGAATGCAGCTGTCTCTAAAGCATAACCCCAAAATGATAGCGGTAAATCAGTAAGAGTCATCATAGATCACACCATATCTAGTAAAGTACGATTACGATGTTCGGACACACCATTACGCTTGGTGTTCCGGGTGGCGTGAGTTGCGAAACTATTCCACATTGTTTCAAATGTAGACCAAACTCATAACTCAAATATTCTCCTCGACGATCAGATCGTAGAAACTTTATTTTCTTGTTACGATGATTTTTCACTTCACTCTAAAATTCTTTGAACTTTTCAAATGTTTCAGACTTATGTTTCATTAAGTAGATATACCCATATCTGCTTAAATCATCTGTGAAGGTGAGAAAGTAACGATACCCGCCACGAGCCGCAATATTCATCGGACCACATACATCAGTACGTATGATTTCCAACAAATCTGTTGCTTGCTCCATAGTTCCGAAGAACGGCGTTTTTAGTAATCTTGCCCATAAAACATGGTTCGCAAGTACCAAGTGATTCATAATCAAGTGATTCCAAAAGTCCATCAGTATGGAGTTTCTTCATGCGCTTTATACCAATATGACCCAAACGACAGTTCCACAAATAAGTTGCACTATCATTATCAACTCTGCATCTTTTGGCTTCAACATTATGAATATGTGTATCACTACTATCGAGATTCAACAAAAATAGACCACTCTTTAAGGGTGCATGTCCATAAAAGATATTACTCATATAAATAGAACAACCATTATTCTCAGATTTAAATGAATAACCGTCTCGCATCAAACAAGATCCAGATATAATGTTCATGCTTAACGCTGGCACCAAATAACAATTATTTAGGTCTAAAACTAATCCCGAAGGTAGATGTAGAGGTAGCGTGCCGACGGCGATCACATCGACTTTGGAACCATTTCCCACGTGCATCGTCACCTCGTCCTTAGCTAGTCTTCGCTTAATCCGTAGTCCCTTTTTCGAGTTGCAAATATTAGCAACAGAACCAGTATCAAATACCCAGGTGCTACTGCGAGCTCTGGTAAGGTACACATCAATAACATGTATATCACATATACCTTTGTTCACCTTGCCATCCTTCTTATCCGCCAAATACTTGGGGCAGTTCCGCTTCCAGTGACCAGTCTGTTTGTAGTAGAAGCACTCAGTCTCAGGCTTAGGTCCAAACTTGGGTTTCTTCTCCTGAGCAGCAACTTGTTTGTTGTTCTTCTTGAATTTCCCCTTCTTCTTCCCTTTGCCCTTTTTCTTGAAACTGGTGGTCTTGTTGACCATCAACACTTGATGCTCCTTCTTGATTTCTACCTCTGCAGCTTAATTTTAGCATCGTGAAGAGCTCGGGAATTGTCTTATTCATCCCTTGCATATTATAGTTCATCACGAAGCTTTTGTAGCTTGGTGGCAGTGATTGAAGAACTCTATCAATGACACTATCAACGGGAAGATTAACTCCTAGCTGAGTTAAGTGATTATGATACCCAGACATTTTGAGTATATGCTCACTGACAGAACTATTCTCCTCCATCTTGCAGCTATAGAACTTATCGGAGACATCATATCTCTCAATCCGGGCATTTGTTGAAATATTAACTTCAACTCCTGGAACATCTCATATGCTCCATGACGTTCAAAATGTCGTTGAAGTCCCGGTTTGAAGCCATAAAGCAATGCACACTGAACTATCGAGTAGTCATCAACTTTGCTCTGCCGGATGTTCATAACATCTGGTGTTGCTCCTGCGGCCGGTTTGGCACTTAGCGGTGCTTCTAGGACGTAATTCTTTTGTGCAACAATGAGGATAATCCTCAAGTTACGGACTTAGTCTGTGTAATTGCTACCATCATCTTTCAACTTTGCTTTCTCAAGGAACACATTAAAATTCAACGGAACAACAGCACGGGCCATCTATCTACAACAACATAGATAAGCATAATACTATCACGTACTAAGTTCATGATAAATTTAAGTTCAATTAATCATATTACTTAAGAACTCCCACTTAGATAGACATCCCTCTAATCATCTAAGTGATCACGTGATCCATATCAACTAAACCATAACCGATCATCATGTGAAATGGAGTAGTTTTCAATGGTGAACATCACTATGTTGATCATATCTACTATATGATTCATGCTCGACCTTTCGGTCTCAGTGTTCCGAGGCCATATCTGCATATGCTAGGCTCGTCAAGTTTAACCCGAGTATTCTGCGTGTGCAAAACTGGCTTGCACCCGTTGTAGATGGACGTAGAGCTTATCACACCCGATCATCACGTGGTGTCTCAGCACGACGAACTTTGGCAACAGTGCATACTCAGGGAGAGCACTTTTATCTTGAAATTTAGTGAGAGATCATCTTATAATGCTACCGTCAAACAAAGCAGAATAAGATGCATAAAGGATAAACATCACATGCAATCAATATAAGTGATATGATATGGCCATCATCATCTTGTGCTTGTGATCTCTATCTCCGAAGCACCGTCATGATCACCATCGTCACCGGCGCGACACCTTGATCTCCATCGTAGCATCGTTGTCGTCTCGCCAACTATTGCTTCTACGACTATCGCTACCGCTTAGTGATAAAGTAAATCAATTACAGGGCGATTGCATTGCATACAATAAAGCGACAACCATATGGCTCCTGCCAGTTGTTGATAACTCCGTTACAAAACATGATCATCTCATACAATAAATATAGCATCATGTCTTGACCATATCACATCACAACATGCCCTGCAAAAAAAGTTAGATGTCCTCTACTTTGTTGTTGCAAGTTTTACGTGGCTGCTACGAGCTGAGCTAGAACTGTTCTTACCTACGCATCAAAACCACAAGGATAGTTTGTCAAGTTAGTGCTGTTTTAACCTTCTCAAGGACCGGGCGTAGCCACACTCGGTTCAACTAAAGTTGGAGAAATTGACACCCGCCAGCCACCTATGTGCAAAGCACGTCGATAGAACCAGTCTCGCGTAAGTGTATGCGTATGTCGGTCCGGGCCGCTTCATCCAACAATACCGCCGAACCAAAGTATGACATGCTGGTAAGCAATATGACTTGTATCGCCCACAACTCACTTGTGTTCTACTCGTGCATATAACTGAGCAATATGACAGGCTCGGATACCACTGTTGGGCAACGTAGTAATTTCAAAAAAATTCCTACGCACACGCAGGATCATGGTGATGCATAGCAATGAGAGGGGAGAGTGTCGTCCACGTACTCTCGTAGACCGTTAAGCGGAAGCATTATGACAACGCGGTTGATGTAGTCGTATGTCTTTACGATCGACCGATTCTCAGTACCGAACGTACGGCACCTCCGCGTTCAGCACACGTTCAGCTCGGTGACGTCCCGCGAAATCACGATCCAGTAGAGCTCGAGGAAGAGTTTCATCAGTACGACGGCGTGGTGACGATGTTGATGATGCTACCGCAGCAGGGCTTCGCCTAAACACCGCTACAGTATGACCAAGGTCGATTATGGTGGAGGGGGGCACCGCACACGACTGGGAGAGATCTTTGTGATCAACTTGTGTGTCTAGAGGTGCCCCCTGCCCTTGTATATAAAGGAGCACGATGGAGGCCGGCCGGCCCTTGTTGGCGCGCCAGGAGGAGGAATCCTCCTCCTAGTAGGAGTAGGATTCCTCCCTTTCCTACTCCTACTAGGAGGGGGAAAGGAAAAGAGAGAAAGAGAAGTAAAGGGGGGCGGCCCCCCCTCTCCTAGTCCAATTCGGACAGAGGGGAGGGGGCGCGCTGCCTGCCCTAGGTCGGCCCCTCTTTCTTTCCCTTATGGCCCAACAAGGCCCATTAGCCCCCGGGGGGTTCCGGTAACCCCTCCGGTACTCCGGTAAAATCCTGATTTTACCCGGAACTCTTCCGATGTCCAAATGTAGGCTTCCAATATATCAATCTTTATGTCTCAACCATTTCAAGACTCCACGTCATGTCCGTGATCATATCTGGGACTCCGAACTACCTTTGGTACATCAAAACATATAAATGCATAAAACCGATCGTCACAGAACTTTAAGCGTGCGAACCCTACGGGTTCGAGAACTATGTAGACATGACCGAGACATGTCTCCGGTCAATAACCAATAGTGGAACCTGGATGCTCATATTGGGTCCTACATATTCTACGAAGATCTTTATGGGTCAAACCGCATAAAACTATATGTTGTTCTCTTTGTCATCAGTATGTTACTTGCCCGAGATTCGATCATTGGTATCTCAATACCTAGTTCAATCTCGTTACCGGCAAGTCTCTTTACTCGTTTCGTAATGCACTATCCCGCAACTAACTCATTAGTTGCATTGCTTGCAAGGCTTATAGTGATGTGCGTTACCGAGAGGGCCCAGAGATACCTCTCCGACAATCAGAGTGACAAATCCTAATCTTGATCTATGCCAACTCAACAAGTACCATCGGGGACACCTGTAGAGCACCTTTATAATCACCCAGTTACGTTGTGACGTTTGGTAGCACACAAAGTGTTCCTCCGGTATTCGGGAGTTGCATAATCTCATAGTCATAAGAACATGTATAAGTCATGAAGAAAGCAATAGCAGTAAACAGAAACGATCAAGTGCTAAGCTAACGGAATGGGTCAAGTCAATCACATCATTCTCCTAATGATGTGATCCCATTGATCAAATAACAACTCATGTCTATGGTTTGGAAACTTAACCATCTTTGATCAATGAGCTAGTCAAGTAGAGGCATACTAGTGACACTATGTTTGTCTATGTATTCACACATGTATTATGTTTCCGGTTAATACAATTTTGGCATGCATAATAAAAATTTATCATGAAATAAGGAAATAAACAATAACTTTATTATTGCCTCTAGGGCATATTTCCTTCAGCGGGCCGCGTCACGGTGCACCTCCGATGAAGTCCGTCTGCGTTTACCGGCCCGGGTGTAATTAAGTTTGTTACCTCCGAGTAGGTGCACTACAAGAAATCTGCTAATACATGACGGATTCCGACCGTCATGGATGTGCACAAAACCATCATGGATGGTAATGCGTGACGGATATGAAATCCGTCATGTATATCGCGTCATAATTTGACTACCTTGCACTCCTTGACGGATCTTCCAAAACCGTCATGGATCCATGACGGATCTCGATTGTCATAGATGGCACTTAACTGACATGCTAACAACGACGTTAACGCACGTGCCACATCATCATCTGACATGGCTGTCTACATGGCAGCGACCTATATATACTTTGGCCCATTGCAGCGACCCATATAGACTCTGGCCCATTGTTTTCCAGCCCATGTGATCATCAGCCCAGTTAAAACCTCAGCCCACTAGTTATAGTTGTGGCCCAATTAGTATTTTGCCCCACTAATTTCCATTAGAAATCTTTAGCCCACTAATTATAGTCGAGACTGATACCTACTATTTTTTTGTCTGTTAACATTTCAAGCACATACACTTTTTAAGATTTCTGCTCATATAATTAAATTTTAAAAAAATTACATAAACATAAATTACAACCAAAAGTATAAAAGGAAAATGAAACCCACTAAAAAATTACACAAACACAAATGACAGCCAAGTCATGCTCGTTGATTATTTTTTAGAAAGTGTAGTCGTATTCTTACGAAAAGAGAGTACAACATCACTGGGCGCTAAGCTTATTAGGTTATGATCCATCAGATCCACTGTCAGCCGTCATCTTCCACCATGGAAGGGCGCCTAGGATGGGATCTCGCTCCGTGAGGTGCCCCTGGATTCACGCTCCTCAAACATCCATGGGAGGGGATCACAAGCACACCGTCGCCTCGGTGTCCATCCCCATCTAGCCCCCATCCGCGTTGGCCTGTAGTTTCTACGCGTGGACGTGGAGGGGATCACGAGCTCGTTGCCGCCGCAGTACCCATTAGCCTGGCGACCTCGAGCACGCCCGCCGGGTATACTGTCGCACCAGGCCCATCAAAGTCCGGGAGGGAGCCGCTCGCGCCCTGCAGCGACTCGGGCATAGGACACATCAACTGCACCGGCGCCAGGTCGGCCTTCAGGGGCGTCGCCGCCTATATGGACGAGGCCGTCGTCGAGGCGCCATACGCGGCAAGCGCCCTGCAGCTACACGGCCACCGGTCGCGGCTGAACGGGAAGCCATCCCGCTGGCGCCGTAGAAACCGTCCGCCGTCGCACCGCTTGGCCTTCGGTGGCAGCGTCTGGCACGGCGCTGCTCCCCGGCGACCGGTCGATGCAGACACCTCGGGGGCCCAACGCGGCAACCACAATGGGTTCGATGGCGGCCTGGGCGTCGTGTACTCGTTGGGGATGTGCTTGCCTTCGGTGAGGAGATGGAGGAAGTTAGTTGCTGGGAGAAGGGAGATGTGGATTAGGAGATGGAGAAAGAAGGCGCTGGGAGGATCTGGAAGGATCGACAGGCGGGATGGATGCTCAACGAAGAGGAGAATAAATGCTCGGCTCCTTGTGGGTGGGGAGAAAGAGGAGAGATGGAACCATCCTGCTACCGTTGGATTAGAGAAGATCTAACGGCTGTGACTTGTGATCGGTGCGAGAGTAGAATGAACCAATCAGAAAGCCACGGTTTTCCTCAACCAGGATACACATGCATACTCAGCTAGGAATCTATTGGGCTTTTGTTGAGCTCAGCCCAGCATCGAGCAAGGCAACCCAATTTTTGAACTAGTTTTTTTCCTGTTTTGCAAATACTAAGTAAGGCATCCTTGTAAAGTAATTTGCAAAAAAAACATTTACCATATATACCCCAGCACACTTTTTACATCTAACATACTACATATGTTTAAAAGTGATATTTAGTACTTTATCCTAAATAGGTCGAACAATATTATTTCCAATCATTAGAATACCCAAAGAATAATTATGGTCTTTATAAATTTAAAATATATCTTTATCACTTGGTAATGATTTTGATATAGTCCTCGTATTCTTAGTGAACATTTACAAATTTAATTTATGGATTTTAGTTAAAAGATTAAACATTTTCTACTCACAAGTGAACTAACCATTGTCAACGATGTGCGGCTGTAGGAAACACTTGTTAGAATTTTAGCAATTATTGTGTATGTTGCCTGTGTGTCGTTACGGGGGAATGGAAGGTACTGAACGTACTAAGTTCTCTTACATATGATTGATGAACTCTTTCCCAGTAGCTAAGTAGGTAACCATCTAAACTTTTACCATGGCCTCTAGGGATCCTTTAATTACACCATATGAAAAGGTCATGTTTTTAGAATTTGTTTGCATTTTTCGGAATTAAAAGACCAACAATCTACATGTTTGGAGTTGAATCTTGCATCCTGATGTTTGATAACCCTTTCATTTTCTTGGTTAAGAGCCAAACATACACTCGTTAATGCAAACATAATTTTTAGAACCAATTTGTTCAACTTTTACATGCACTCGCAGTTCAAAATTGATTTGATTTTTTTGTTAGATGCCTAGAAATGCACTAAATGACTTAAATATAGCAAACGGACTTAAAAATGTTACATTTTGACATGGATCATGTAATGTTGTATGTTGAGTGTAGAAACAATCTCAAGGCCAACAGATGAAGCATCAGTCATTTCTCCTTCGAACTTGACCCATTCCCTCTCGAAACCTAGATTCTTCTTCACATATAGCATGATTTTTAAGCAACGTACGTTACAACTATTGCAAATCCTTCTCAAGTCTTTACCACAACCTCTAGGTGTCATTTTGAGAGCACCATGCCAAGTTTCATGTTTTTCAGGCTTCGTTTGCATTTTTTGGAATCAAAGAATCAATAAACTCTATGTTCGGGATCAAGTCTTGGCACCCTGATGTTTGGAATCTCTTTCCTTGTATTGGATAAGAACAAAACATATACTCGTTAATACAAATATGATTTTTCAAATTGATTTTGTCAGCTTTTGAGTTTTGAAAAAAAAATCAAGGCCAACTGATGAAGCAACAGTCGCTCTGCCTACAAATCAGACCCGTTCCCTCCCGAAACGTACCCAAAGATGGCCTAGTTTCTAAGCACCCTATGTCACAAACTACTGTAAAACCTTCTCAAAGTTTTACCACAACCTATAGGTGCCATACGAGCGCACCATGCCAAGTTCCATTTTTTCAGACTTCATTTCCATTTTTAGGAATTAAAAAAATCAATAAGCTCCTTGTTCGAGGTCAAGTCCGACACCCTCATGTTTGTAATTCCTTCCATTTTTTTGGATAAGACGCAAACATAGACTCAATAACACACGTAGCATTTTTCAAACAAACTCTGCCGGCCTTTTCATGCGCTTGCAGTTCCGAATTGAATTAAATGGCTTAAATATGCCTTAAAAAATGCCTGCCATGCCTTGAAAATGTGTGTTTTAAAAACAATGTACAACATGTTTTTAGAAATTGTTCATCGTGCATTAAATATTATTCTGTAAAATTATTCTTACATTTTTACAGACACGTTTAACATTTTAATACATTTCTAAAATTTATTATTATTACACAATACATTTTAATACAAGTTCAACAGTCTTCAGACCACATGTTGTCACTTTATAATAATTGTGTATTTTTTAAATACAATGAAGATATAAAATAATTGCATGCTTTTGATGCCGAATTAATATATAAAATTTTACAAAAAACTCGTTGACCTATTTAAATCCACACGAATTTTAGAAAATTTTCATGTTTACCTCTTCTAGGTACACAAGAACGAAAATGGAATAGAGATTTGAAATACACAGTAATTGTACATTAATAATGTAACTTTTATGTATGGTGAAAATAAAAAATAAAGGAAAATTAAACATGAATTTCGAAAAAGAATTAATGGTGTAATTTGGAAAAATTAAACACAAATATGCCGAATTTTGACATGGATCATTTAATGGTGTATCTTGAGTGTAGAAAATTTGGACATGATTGTTACTTTTTTCTTTAAATCAATTGATACACTTTACTTATTGAAAAAAGATTTCCCATTCAATTGGGCTGAAATTCCCAGTCCAAGCTCACGATCTTCTTTGTGTTTCAATTACTGGTTTTATGTGTTTTACAATTTTCATTTTTTTTGGATTTTCGTTTTTTCCTGTTTATTTTTATTTTATTTTATTTATTTATTTCCAATTATTTTTAAAATACATGTCAACTTTGTACAATAGACATTGTACATTTTTCGTATGCACATGTAACAGTTTTTTATACACGTTCAACATTTTTCAACATGTTGTATTTTTTGTTCAAAATACATGTTTGAAGATTTTTTGAAAAAATATTAAACATTTTTAAAATACAAGTAGGAAATTTTTGTTAATTGTACAAAATATTCTTTTACACAAATATGATTGTTACAAGCCACAGGTACCTGATTCGACCAGCAGCCTTAGAAGAGTTGATGTATATACTTTACTAATGGAAAAAGTCTCATTCATATATCGACAATGTAGTTCCCAAGTGGGAAGGTGCTAACCGCTTAAAATTCATGTCTCGGGTTGAGTTCCATTTATGTGTTGTTCCTTTTTCAATTAAAACATGCGGCGTACCCCTATTTCAAATGTACTATAATACATATATTTTATTTTTCCGCAAAAAACATATATTTTGTTTTGTAGGAGTTTCAATGATTTTAGAGATCATTTATTATTTTTATAGTTTAAATGAATTTATGTGTGCCTACTGAAGGTAATGCCATTTTGATGTATATACAAGTCAAATGAGGTTTAAACATTTCATTTTTATGGAATTATGTTTTATTTTAGCTCATATCCTAGAAATTGATGAAAATTTCAAAAGATACATAGGATGACTCAAACGTCTATTTGCAACCTATTAGATAAAATGGTAATAATATCCAAATATGGTAGACAATTCTTATAATTGGGCATGGAACAATATTATTGATTCATAAGATGGGCACAAATTTTTTCGGAGATCCCACGAATGTTTATTATACATTGTTGATAAGTAGTACAGTACCTAGATATATACAGTGTAAGGTCCGTTGTTCCATCCCCCTAGATGCTTATCCTTTTCAGATTTATTAAATAAACCATACAGTTTTTTTCTCTCCGTAAAAAAACAGCAACGTCGGCCACGGAGCAGTAGCATTCCGTTTTCCTACAAAAGAGCACCATAAGGCCCAAGACTTAGAGCAGCCCAACGTTCGGACGACACAGGAACAGCGGTCCTTTTTTTCTAAATATAAAAGCAACGCTGGGACACGCAACAGTAAGATTCCATTTTCCCTTAAAAAAGCACAAGAAGGGTGTCCGTCATGGTTTGAACAACAAAAAGAAAAACTAAGCCTGACATATGTGGATCGGACACATGTGGCACATCAGTATGAGCCATCCATGACGGACTGTTTGATCTACATCTAGTTGATTAGTGTCAGTATCTGTGACGGTCCATTGTAAGGGCGCCATTGGCGTAGGGCTTGTTCTCATCTCATTAGTCCGTGACGAATTCCATGACAAACCAGACAAATTTGTCATCGATCATGACGGTTCTTCAGAACGTTACCAGAAATCTGTCATGGATTAACACATTTCTTGTAGTGGTGGCTGTCATCCCGAATGGGGAAGTGTCCTCACGATCTGTAAATTGATATGGTTTGTCCTGCCCTGCTGTCCCTGTTTTTGCGAGGTGGTGGGGCCACTTGTTGTTCGGCCTGAGTTGTCGTTTTATCCCGACCGCGGGGTGGTCGGTCTGCCGCACTATCCCGACCGCATGATGGTTGTTCCGTATTATGCGAGGGAAGTATGGGATTTGGTGCCTCCTCATCAAACTGAGGTAGCAGTCCGCGCTTTGGATAACTCTTGGCTGGGTGCTTGAGGCCGTTTTCTTCGGCTGCCAGGACATCAGTCCATCTGTTAATTAGTAAGTCTTGATCGACTTGGAGCTACTGCTGCTTTTTCTTTAGGCTTCTTGCAGTAGCTATTAGCTGGCGCTTGAAGCGCTCCTGCTCTAGGGGTGCCTCAGGCACGATGAAATCCTCGCTGCCGAGGCTCTCCTCATCCTCGGAGGGTGGACGATAACTATCATCATCTGGGTCGCTCGGCATGTCCTGTTTATCAGGGTTAGCTTGCTCATTGTCCTGTTCCTCCTGTTCGGATGCTGCTCCAACAGGGTCTTCGTTGTTTTCGGCATCGTCCGGAGTGCTATTTTCTCCGGTGCCAGTGTTGCCATATTTTGAGCGGCGTGGCTTAGAGCGGCGTTTAAGGCACCGACGCTTGGACTGTGTCTCAAAAGGTTTATTCACATCTGGGTCTTCTTTGTCATCGCCGCTACATTCTTTAGGTGTATCAACCATGTACACATCGTATGAAGCGGTGGCCGTCCAACGTACCGTGAGTTGCGGGCCTTGGCCTTGCTCCTTATCAGCATCGTCGTCTATACTGTCGATGTCTTCGGAGTCATAATCCAGCACGTCGGTTAAGTCCTCGATGGTAGCTATGAAGTGGGTGGTGGGTGGGAAACAAAATTCTCCATCGTCAGCCCCTAGTTCGAACCGGACATAGTTCGGTTGCAAGTCTCCCGTGAATGACAGGTTCTTTAAAGAGTTTAGCACATCACCCAAGGGTGAGTTCTAAAAAAATTCTGCGGCGCTAAATTCGAAAATCGATAACCGATCCAGCTCGGTGTCCGCAGGCATACCCAGTCCGGGACTTATAGCCGGAGACGAATCCGGAGTTCCATTGGCGCAAATATCGCGAGGTGCCGAGTCCGTGTGCGGCTCCAACGGCGCGGACTCTGTGGCTTCGGATGGCACGATCTGCTCCGGTTCTAAGGCCGTTGCAGCAATAGGGACCATCCCCTGGATGTGATCCGATGACAGATTTAAGTCATGTTCATTGGAGCAAGGGGGAGCCATCGCTGCGGTCTCAAATCCATTGAAGATCAAGTCTCCACGGATATCTGCGACGTAGTTCAAGCCTCCAAATCTGACCTGGTGGCCAGGGGCGTAGCTATCGATCTGCTCCAGATGGCCAAGCGAGTTGGCATGTAGTACGAAGCCGCCGAACACGAATATCTGTCAGGGGAGGAAGGTTTCTCCTTGGACATCGTCGCTATAGACGATTGAAGGGGCCATCTAACCTTTTGTTGATGGCACAGTGGAGCTCTCAATGAAAGCACCAATGTCGGTGTCAAAACCGGCAGATCTCGGGTAGGGGGTCCCGAACTGTGCATCTAGGATCGATGGTAACAGGAGACAGGGGACACGATGTTTACCCAGGTTCGGGCCCTCTCTATGGAGGTAATACCCTATGTCCTGCTTGATTGATATTGATGAATATGAGTGTTACAAGAGTTGATCTACCACGAGATCGTGATGGCTAAACCCTAGAAGCCTAGCCTATATGACTATGGTAATGAATATATCCTTTCCGGACTAACCCCTCCGGTTTATATAGACACCGGGGGGATCTAGGGTTTACATAGAGTCGGTTACATAAGAAGGGATCTTCATAATCGGATGCCAAGCTTGCCTTCCACGCCATGGAGAGTACAATTCGGACACAGTTACAGTCTTCGGCCTTCATATCTTCACAGCCCATCAATCCGGCCCATGGATAACAGGCCAAACGCCCGAGGACCCCTTAGTCCAGGACTCCCTGAGGGGGTGCGCCCCCAAGCCCAATCCGAATTGGGAGGGGCGCCCCCCCTTTCCTTCTCCTCTTCCCCTTCCTCCCCCTCCTATTAGGACGAGGAAAGGGGGGAAACCTACTCCTAGTAGGAGTAGGAAACCCCCCTTGGGGCGCACCTTGAGGGTCAGCCGGCCCCCTTCGCCCCTCCTTTATATACGGGGGAGGGGGCACCCCATAGACACACAAGTAGACAATTGTTTTAGCCGTGTGCGGTGCCCCCCTCCACAGATACACACCTCGGCCATATCGGCGTAGTGCTTAGGCGAAGCCCTGCGCCGGTAACTTCATCATCACCGTCAACACGCCGTTGTGCTGACAAAACTCTCCCTCAGCCTCAACTGGATCAAGCTGAACGTGTGCAGATCGTGGAGGTGCCATGCGTTCGGTACTTGATTGGTTGGATCGCGAAGACGTTCGACTACATCAACCGCGTTTCTAAACGCTTCCGCTTTCGTTCTACGAGGGTATGTAGACACACTCTCCCCTCTCGTTGCTATGCATCCCTAGATAGATCTTGCGTGATCGTAGGGATTTTTTTGAAATACTACGTTTCGCAATAGTGGTATCAGAGCCAGGTCTATGCGTAGATGTTATATGCACGAGTAGAACACAAAGGAGTTGTGGGCATGGGTATATACATATTGCTTACCATCACTACTTGTTTCTTGATTCAGCGGTATTGTTGGATGAAGCGGCCCGGACCGACAATACATGACCGCATTCATGAGACTGGTTCTACCGATGTGTTTTGCACACAGGTGGCTGGCGAGTGTCAGTTTCTCCAACTTTAGTTGAATCGGATTCAATGAATAGGGTTCTTTCTGAAGATAAAAAAGAATCACTATACCGCGTTGTGGTTTTCGATGAGTCGGTAAGAACGGTTCTTGCTAAGCCCGTAGAAGCCACGTAAAACTTGCAACAACAAAGTAGAGGACGTCTAACTTGTTTTTGCAGGGCATGTTGTGATGTGATATGGTCAAGACGTAATTATATAAATTGTTGTATGAGATGATCATGTTTTGTAACACAGTTATCAGCAACTGGCAGGAGCCATATGGTTGTCACTTTATTGTATGAAATGCAATCGCCATGTAATTGCTTTACTTTATCACTAAGCAGTAGCGATAGTCGTAGAAGCAATAGTTGGCGAGACGACAACGATGCTACGATGGATATCAAGGTGTCAAGCCGGTGATGATGGTGATCATGACGGTGCTTTGGAGATGGACATCAAGGAAAAAGATGATGATGGCCATATCATATCACTTATATTGATTGCATGTGATGTTTATCCTTTATGCATCTTATTTTGCTTAGTACGGCGGTAGCATTATAAGATGACCTCTAACTAAATTTCAATCTATAAGTGTTCTCCCTGAGTATGCACCGTTGCTACAGTTCGTCGTGCCGAGACACCACGTGATGATCGGGTGTGATAAGCTCTACATTCACATACAATGGGTGCAAGCCAGTTTTGCACAAGCAGAATACTCGGGTTAAACTTGACGAGCCTAGCATATGTAGATATGGCCTCAGAACACTAAGGCCGAAAGGTCGAACGTGAATCATATAGTAGATATGATCAACATAGTGATGTTCACCATTGAAAACTACCCCATCTCACGTGATGATCGGACATGGTTTAGTTGATATGGATTGCGTGATCACTTAGATGATTAGAGGGATGTCTATCTAAGTGGGAGTTCTTAAGTAATATGATTAATTGAACTTTAATTTATCATGAACTTAGTACCTGATAGTATTTTGCATGCCTATGCTATTGTAGATAAATGGCCTGTGCTGTTGTTCCATTGAATTTTAATGCGTTCCTAGAGAAAGCTAAGTTGAAAGATGATGGTAGCAATTACACAGACTAGGTTCGTAACTTGAGGATTATCCTCATTGCTGCACAGAAGAATTACGTCCTAGAAGCACCTCTAGGTGCCAAACCCACTGCAGGAGCAACCCCAGATGTTATGAACACCTGGCAGAGCAAAGTTGATGACTACTTGATAGTTCAGTGTGCCATGCTTTACGGCTTAGAACCAGGACTTCAACAATGTTTTGAACGTCATGGAGCATATGAGATGTTCCAGGAGTTGAAGTTAATATTTCAAGCAAATGCCTGGATTGAGAGATATGAAGTCTCCAATAAGTTCTATAACTGCAAGACAGAGGAGAATAGTTCTGTCAGTGAACATATACTCAGAATGTCTGGGTACCACAATCACTTGACTCAGCTGGGAGTTAATCTTCCGGTTGATAGTGTCATTGACAGAGTTCTTCAATCACTGCCACCATGCTACAAAAGCTTCATGATGAACTATAATATGCAAGGGATGGATAAGACAATTCCCGAGCTATTCGCGATGCTAAAAGCTGCGGAGGTAGAAATCAAGAAGGTGCATCAAGTGTTGATGGTCAACAAGACCACCAGTTTCGAGAAGAAGGGCAAAGGGAAGAAGGGGAACTTAAAGAAGAATGGCAAGCAAGTTGCTGCTCAAGTGAGGAAGCCCAACTCTGGACCTAAGCCTGAGACTGAGTGCTTCTACTGTAAAAGGACTGGTCATTGGAAGCGGAACTGCCCCAAGTATTTGGTGGATAAGAAGGATGGCAAAGTGAAAGGTATATTTGATATATATGTTATTGATGTGTACCTTACTAATGCTCGCAGTAGCGCCTGGGTATTCGATATTGGTTCTGTTGCTAATATTTGCAACTCGAAACAGGGGCTACAAATTAAGCAAAGATTGGATAAGGACGAGGTGACGATGCGCATGGGAAATGGTTCCAAAGTCGATGTGATCGTCGTTGGCACCCTACCTCTACATCTACCTTTGGGATTAGTTCTAGACCTGAATAATTGTTATTTGGTGTCAGCGTTAAGCATGAACATTATATCTAGATCTTGTTTGATGCGAGACGGTCATTCATTTAAAACGGAGAATAATGGTTGTTCTATTTATATGTGTAATATCTTTTATGGTCATGCACCCTTGATGAGTGGTCTATTTTTACTAAATTTGATAGTAGTGATACACATATTTGTAGTACAGAAGCCAAAAGATATAAGTTTAATAATGATAGTGCTACTTATTTGTGGCATTGCCGTTTAGGTCATATTGGTGTAAAGCGCATGAAGAAACTCCATGCTGATGGGCTTCTGGAATCACTTGATTATGAATCACTTGATGCTTGCGAACCATGCCTCATGGGCAAGATGACTAAGACTCCGTTCTCCAGAACAATGGAACGAGCAACAGACTTATTGGAAATAATACATACTGATGTATGCGGTCCGATGAGCATTGATGCTCGTGGCGGGTATCGTTATTTTCTGACCTTCACAGATGATTTGAGCAGATATGGGTATATCTACTTAATGAAACATAAGTCTGAAACATTTGAAAAGTTCAAAGAATTTCAGAGTGAAGTGGAAAATCATCGTAACAAGAAAATTAAGTTTCCACGATCTGATCGTGGAGGTGAATATTTGAGTTATGAGTTCAGTCTTCATTTGAAACAACGCGGAATAGTTTCGCAACTCACGCCACCTGGAACACCATAGCGTAATGGTGTGTCCGAATGTCGTAACCACACTTTATTATATACGGTGCGATCTATGATGTCTCTTACTGATTTACCGCTATCGTTTTGGGGTTATGCTTTAGAGACGGCTGCATTCACGTTAAATAGGGCACCATCGAAATCCGTTGAGACGACACCATATGAACTGTGGTTTGGCAAGAAACCCAAGTTGTCATTTCTTAAAGTTTGGAGGCTATGATGCTTATGTGAAAAAGCTTCAACCTGATAAGCTCGAACCAGATCGGAGAAATGTGTCTTCATAAGATACCCATAGGAGACTATTGGGTACACCTTCTATCATAGATCCGAAGGCAAGATATTCGTTTCTAAGAATGGATCCTTTCTAGAGAAAGAGTTTCTCTCAAAAGAAGTGAGTGGGAGGAAAGCAGAACTTGATGAGATAATTGTACCTGCTCCCTTATTGGAAAGTAGTTCATCACAAAAATCAGTTCCAGTGATTCTTACACCAATTAGTGAGGAAGCTAATGATGATGATCATGAAACTTCTGATCAAGTTACAACCGAACCTCGTAGGTCAACCAGGGTAAGATCCGCACTAGAGTGGGACGGTAATCCTGTTATGGAGGTCATGTTACTTGACCATGACGAACCTACGAACTATGAGGAAGCGATGCTGAGCCCAGATTCCGCGAAATGGCTTGAGGCCATGAAATCTGAGATGGGATCCATGTATGAGAACAAAGTGTGGACTTTGGTTGACTTGTCCAATGATCGGCAAGACATAGAGAATATATGGATCTTCAAGAAGAACACTGACGTTGACGGTAATGTTACTGTCTACAAAGCTCGACTTGTTGTGGAAGGTTTTCAACAAGTTCAAGGAGTTGAATATGATGAGACCTTCTCACCCGTAGCGATTCTTAAGTCCGTCTGAATCATGTTAGCAATTGACGCATTTTATGATTATGAAATTTGGAAAATGGATGTCAAAACTGCATTCCTTAATGGATATCTTAAAGAAGAGTTGTATATGATGCAACCAGAAGGTTTTGTCGATCCAAAAGGTGCTAACAAAGTGTGTGAGCTCCAGTGATCCATTTATGGACTGGTGCAAGCATCTCGGAGTTGGAATATACGCTTTGATAGTGTGATCAAAGCATATGCTTTTATACAGACTTTTGGAGAAGCCTGTATTTACAAGAAAGTGAGTGGGAGCTCTGTAGCATTTCTAATATTATATGTGGATGACATATTGTTGATTGGAAATAATACATAATTTCTAGATAGAAAAAAGGATACTTGAATAAGAATTTTTCAATGAAAGACCTCGGTGAAGCTGCTTATATATTGGGCATCAAGATCTATAGAGATAGATCAAGACGCTTAATTGGACTTTCACAAAGCACATACCTTGATAAAGTTTTGAAGAAGTTTAAAATGGATCAAGCAAAGAAAGGGTTCTTGCCTATGTTACAAGGTGTGAAGTTGAGTCAGACTCAATGCCTGACCACTGCAGAAGATAGAGAGAAAATGAAAGTCATTCCCTGTGCTTCAGCCATAGGTTCTATCATGTATGCAATGCTGTGTACCAGACCTGATGTGTGCCTTGCTATTAGTTTAGTAGGGAGGTACCAAAGTAATCCAAGAGTGGATCACTGGACAACGATCAAGAATATCCTGAAATACCTGAAAATGACTAAGGATATGTTTCTCATTTATGGAGGTGACAAAGAGCTCGTCATAAACAGTTACGTCGATGCAAGCTTTGACACTGATCCAGATGACTCTAAGTCACAAACCGGATATGCATTTTTATTGACTGGTGGAGCTGTCAGTTGGTGCAGTTCTAAGCAAAGCGTTGTGGCGGGATCTATGTGTGAAGCGGAATACATAGCTGCTTCGGAATCAAAAAATGAAGGAGTCTGGATGAAGGATTTCATATCTGATCTAGGTGTCATACCTAGTGCATCAGGTCCAATAAATCTTTCGTGACAATACTGGTGCAATTGCCTTGGCAAAGGAATCCAGATTTCACAAGAGAACCAAGCACATCAAGAGACGCTTCAATTCCATCCGCGATCAAGTCAAGGAGGGAGACATGGAGATTTGCAACATACGGATCTGAATGTTGCAGACCCGTTGACTAAGCCTCTCTCACAAGCAAAACATGATCAGCACCAAGACTCCATGGGTGTTAGAATCATTAAAATGTAATCTATATTATTGACTCTAGTGCAAGTGGGATACTGAAGGAAATATGCCCTAGAGGCAATAATAAAGTTGTTATTTATATTTACTTATATCATGATAAATGTTTATTATTCATGCTATAATTGTATTAACCGGAAACTTAGTACATGTGTGAATACATAGACAAACAGAGTGTCACTAGTATGCCTCTACTTGACTAGCTCATTAATCAAAGATGGTTAAGTTTGCTAGCCATAGACATGAGTTGCCATTGGATAAATGGGATCACATCATTAGAGAATGATGTGATTGACTTGACCCATCCGTTAGCTTAGCATTATGATCGTTTACTTTACTCCTATTGCTTTCTCCATAACTTATACATGTTCCTATGACTATGGGATTATGCAACTCCCGAATACCGGAGGAACACTTAGTGTGCTATCAAACATCACAACGTAACTGGGTGATTATAAAGATGCTCTATAGGTGTCTCCGATGGTGTTTGTTGAGTTGGCATAGATCGAGATTAGGATTTGTCACTCCGATTGCCGGAGAGGTATCTCTAGGCCCTCTCGGTAATGCTCATCACTATAAGCCTTGCAAGCAATGTGACTAATGAGTTAGTTATGGGATTTTGCATTACGGACCAAGTAAAGAAACTTGATGGTAACGAGATTGAACTAGGTATGATGATACCAACAATCCAATCTCAGGCAAGTAACATACCGATGTAAAAGGGAACAACGTATGTTGTTATGTGGTTTGACCGATAAAGATCTTCGTAGAATATGTAGGAACCAATATGAGCATCTAGGTTCCGCTATTGGTTATTGACCGGAGATGAGTCTCGGTCATGTCTACATAGTTCTCGAACCCGTAGGGTCCGCACGCTTAACATTCGATGAAAATTGGTATTATGAGTTTATGTGTTTTGATGTACAGAAGGTAGTTCGGAGTCCCAGATGTGATCACGGATATGACGAGGAGTCTCGAAATGGTCAAGACATGAAGATTGATATATTGGAAGGTTATGTTTGGACACGAGAATGGTTTCGGATGAGTTCGAGCATATACCGGAGTACCGGGGGGGGGGGGGGGGGGGTTACCGGAACCCCCCAGGAGCTTAATGGGCCTACATGGGCTTTAGTGGAAGAGAGAGGAGGCGGACAAGAGGTGGGGGCGTGCCCACAAGCCCAATCCGAATTGGGAGGGGGTCGGCCCCCCTTTCCTTCTTCTCCTCTTCCCCTTCCTTCCCCCTCCTATTAGGACTAGGAAAGGGGGGAAACCTACTCCTAGTAGGAGTAGGAATCCCCCCTTGGGGGCGCACCATGAGGGCCGGCCGGTCCCCTCCTCCCCTCCTTTATATACGGGGGAGGGGGAACCCCATAGACACACAAGTTGACAATTGTTTTAGCCATGTGTGGTGCCCCCTCCACCGATACACACCTCGGTCATATCGTCGTAGTGCTTAGGAGAAGCCCTGCGCCAGTAACTTCATCATCACTGTCAACACGCCATCTTGCTGATGAAACTCTCCCTCGGCCTCAACTGGATCAAGAGTATGAGGGACGTCACTGAGCTGAATGTGTGCAGATCCTGGAGGTGCCATACATTCAGTATTTGATCGGTTGTATCGCGAAGACGTTCGACTACATCAACCGCGTTTCTTAACGCTTCCGCTTTCGGTCTACGAGGGTACGTAGACCCAGTCTCCCCTATCGTTGCTATGCATCCCTAGATAGATCTTGCATGATCGTAGGAAAAAATTGAAATACTATGTTCCCCAACACAAAATAGGAGCAATGCCTGGGCCACACAATTGACGAACACATCTATCTTTGCATGTGTGCATACGCATAGCTGCTCCAACAAATCTCCGCCCAACTGGTCCATCAAACATGTGGTCTACTACCTGCTCCTCCATAAGCACCAAGACACGAGCAACACAACTATAGTCTGTTTGAACACCTTGACTGACATAAATTGGAAGTGTAGGACTAGCTGCAATCTTTGTCATCTCACCACTAAGAGGCTTGACATCAACCGACTTGTCACCAACAGGCACAACTGGATTGTCATGGACAGACACGGCTGAAGCAATATCAGTACTGACACTCCTCCCATCATGCTCCTCCTTCGGAAGCTCACCTATCCTTCGTTGTGGCTTGGCCCTGTGCACTTTCTCCTCACCACCAACACCACATTAGACTTGATATGATCATCTGTCATAGGCTTCAACATCCGTTGTTTGCCCTCATGCAAAAATGTATATGTACTTGCTCTCCCATCATGGATAGCATTGTGATCATACTGTCATGGACGCCCAAGTAACAATCCACACACCTCCAATGGAAATACATCGCATGCCACCTCATCAGTATACTCACCAACTGTAAATGGCACACGCGCCTTATGTGTAACCTTCAGCATACCACAACTATTCAACCACTCTAGATGGTTAGGTTCTGGAATACGCCAAGTGGACAACCCCAAAGATGCCACCATTGCCTTGCTTATGCCATTGGTACAGCTACCGCCGTCAAGCATCAACTTGCACGCATTTCCCTTGATCATGCATTGCATCTGAAATAAATTCCAATGCTGGCCTCTATCAACTGTCATGCAAGCATCACCATGTACCCACTTGAGCTGCACATTTAGCCCGGTCAATGGTACAACATCATCCACCAAAATCGTGTCAACATCAGCCTTGTCCTCCTTAGAACCAGTATGTGTTGCCGTTGCCTCCTTGTCGTTGTTAACATCATCTATCTTCACCACAGATGTGCCCTTGGAAATTACTTTCGCAGAATGCTGCACAATATGCACGGGAAAAACTATAGTGCGTTCTTTTAATTCCGCCCGCATCTCTTTAATGATCTTTTGTATATCAGCTATCTCAGTCTGAGAACGTTCCTTAGACTTCTCATCCAGCCGAGAAAACCATGTCAAAGGCATCTTCCCGATCCGGCCAACAGAAAATAAAATCACAATTTTCTTTGTTACCACGAGTCCGACTCTACCGTGAGTTGGTTTTCAAACAGACTGAAACAAGAGAACTGTCTCTCTCTCGCCTTAACTAATTAGGATTTAACTAATTTAAAAATCCGGCAAGCTGATTGTCATGGAAGTGTCATGGCAGATGTCCTCATGGAAGGACTTAGTTATGGAGCCATTGCGACGAGGTTAGCTTAAAGGGGTTAAACAGGACAATTTATACTGGTTCGGCCCCTTGCGGTGAAGGTAAAGGCCTACTCCTGTTGAGGTGGTATTGCTAGGGTTTCAATTACCAGGGAGCAAACATGCTTTGCCTGGCTTTTGATTTGATGTTTCTTGCCCTATGCCGCTGTCGGCTTGTCCCCTTATATACATGGATTGACGCCCTGCAGCCTACAGAGTCTTGGCCGGCTCATATAACGTGTCCGGCTCGGTGACGTATCTTACATGCCTTATATTGCAAGTCTACACGTACATGGCAGTTTACACTTACGGGCCCTAAGCCGCCTCTGGACTTGGGCCTCTTACAAGCCTATCTATGAACTGCCATCTTAGTATACTTTTGGGCTTCATAATAGATGAACCGCCATAATGGTTGACCCGGCCCCTCCTGGGCGGGTCATATCTGATAGTCATATCCCCAACATTAGGCCCCAGGTTGATTTGAACTTGTTCATGTCAATCTTCGACACTTAGACAGATCCTTCTTCATCTGCTATAAAACATTGTAACCCGCCATGACGTCATCTTTAGAAATTTAGGCAACATGCCATGGCGTCATCTGCCATTAACTTCGCACATGACATAACGTATCTTTAATGGATCTTTATCTTTAATGACCTTCCAAAAATTGAGGCATTCAATCGGTTGGATAATCATCATTTGGCCTCCTCATTTTTCGCGCCCGCATGTCTACTCTTTCCCTTATAAATAGGGTCAAACCGCCCCTTTCTCATTCTCCTCTATTCTCCTTCTCGTCTTCTTCTTCCTCGCGACGCACCAGCCCGCCCGAGCTCCGCCGCCGTCGACCTTCGTCTTCTGCCTCGACTCTGGCCGCTGCATCACCCTGAATCAGACCAGAACACTACGGCGCTCCTCCGCTATCTCATCAACATCGGTAAGCCTCCTTTTCCCCGTAACAGATCTGTTCTTAGGGTTTTGGTGTTCGTCGGTGTTCATAACTGCCCCTCCTTCTCCTTGCTAAATCACGTAGTTTTGATCTGAAAATAACATAGGTCCTGTGAGGTAGCAGTTTTAGTACCCGTTTTTGATATTATAACATATACTCATCGTGACAGATCTCCTCTGGGCACCTCCACTTTTCTGCTACCGCCTCTGTAGGTTTAGAATTTATTTCGTTTTTCTGAACAGTTGCAGATCTGAACTTATAGCTTTAATCTGTGAACCCTGTTTGTCCAACACTTAGTAGAATTTTGTTCTTTGTCAGATTTTGAATACCTATATATGTCATGGAGGCTTACATGTCCGGCTTATAATCAACCTTATGTCATTAGTCCTCACTTAAGCCACCATTCTGAACGTATACTACAACTGTTAACTTGTGTTTTCACTAACTAATTTGAACCGACAAATTACTTCCTCCTTTTAGGTTTTCCTTCTTTCACCATGTTGCCAAAGATAGTCTATACATGCAATTGGGTCCCCTCCATCATCACTGAGGGCACATTCAAAGACTTTGTCAAAGTTGGGTACTTGCCCGCAAAGAGTGTTATGCATTACCGCATCCCTGAACTGGGCCAGGAAAGACCTCAGCCAAAGGATGGCGAAGTCATTGTATTTAGGATCTCATGAACCGGGGCTTCTCACCACCCAGCTCTAAATTTTTCCGGGATGTTCTGCACTTCTTCCAACTCCATCCTCAAGACATCGGACCCAATTCCGTGTCAAACATTTGTAACTTTCAAGTGTTCTGCGAAGTATATCTTCAAGAGGAGCCCAGCATTGATCTCTTTAGAGAGTATTTCTATTTGAACCACCAAAATGAGTTCACCAACAGACCAAGTTTGGAACTTGGCGGAATATCAATTCAACGCAGAAGAGACGCCATTTTCCCTTATGCACTCCTACCGAGTCACCCGAAGAATTGGAATCAAACATGGTTTTACTACAAAGATACCTCACCGGCTGATAAGAATCCACTGTCGGGTTACCGTGTCGAGCGCCTGTACTCAAAGCATAATCTTCCTGAGAAGCTTACCACCGTTGAGCGGGGAAAAATTGCTCCTACCATTGCAAAGGTTACAGCTCTGCTAGGAAACGGCTTAACTAGTGTTGACCTGGTCAGGTGATGGGTTTCTTGGCGGATCATCCCCTTGAGTCGTCGCTCCGGTTTAATGTGCACTTACACTGGTGATGTAAAGGATCCACTGCGCCACAGCTCTGCACCATTAGCTGACGAGGCAGTAAATGAAATGGTTAAGTCCCTTCTGAATGAAGATCTAGAAGATTGCCTAAAAACGGGTCTGGCCCCTTTCTGCAAGCTTAACCCGCCATCGGATGTGAGTCTCTGAACTTATTTACCTTTACCTCATTATTCAAGCATTTTACTCAACCTTTGATAACTTGTACAGTCTAAGTCTGATTTTTGGAAGAAGGCAGATGGTCATGAAGCTGCCAAGAAGGCCAGGGCTGCCAAGAAAGCCGCCAGAAAAACCATCAAGAAGACCAGTAAGAAGAAGAAGAAATCAAGCGCCTTTGATCTGCTTAAGCTGGATGACACCTCTGAGTCGGAGGTAGCTATTGACTCTCTTGGCTCGCTTTTCAACCATCTTATTGACACTGATTATTATCAGGATGACACGAGAGCCAGCCAAGCAGTTGAAGAAGAGGTAACTATTATTTCCTCCGACTCAGAACCTTTGCCAAGATAGAAACTTCGGCGAGTAACCCGGAAAGTAAGGTTTTCACACCCCATGGCTTATTTAGATCCTCACTTTCTTTTGAAACGACAGCAACACGATAGTCGACGTCAGACACGGACCAGTGGAGGTGAAGGATTATCCTCCGGTTTACCAAACACTCCCGCTCCTCGAAAACGCCAAAATGAGGTTCTTTTAACCTTAACTCTTTTATTTACTGGCGGGTCTCTTTCACCAGTCACTCAATTCATTTGATTCAAACTTCCAGGAGGTTTCTCGTTCTTCCTCTGGCGATTCATCTCAGACCCAGCTACCGGCTTTCAAGACTGCCCCTGGGTAAGAACAATTACCTTTCTCCTGTACTTTTATACTATTATATTTACACTGACTTGGCATAATCCGTGTAGTGGTCAAGAAGGCAAAGGTGACCAAGCCAACTGGGGCACCTGAATCTGCTGAACCGGAGCGGCAAGTCCCTGCACCTGAAACTTCCACCCAACAGCCAGAAGAACCTGCTTCTCACACTCAAGCTGAGATGCCTAACCTCTCTGTGGATCAAACCAACATTGACCCTTTAAACACTGAATCGTCAAGCTCATTTAAACCGTCGGAGACTTATGCTGATGACATTCTGATCACTGGCACTGGTTTTACTGAACCGGGGAACCCAACCGTTTTAGCCAGAGATTCTACCAAGCAAGAAGTGATGGAGAGACGGAAAGTGAGATTTGATGTCTCCCACTATGCTCAATTGAGCAGTAGTGAAATATTGTCTGGTTATCTCAACCAAGTACACTCCAGCCGTGATTTGGAAATTGAGATGGTGAAGCAGATGCACCAGAAATATGAGGTATGTCATCTGGCTAACATAAGTTATATATATCCTGCCAGCCCCCAAGTCTTCTGATTATGATAAGATTTGAATAATCTGTAGACTTATAAGAATCATAAGCTTATGTCCTAGACTCCCTCCAAGTCTGGTTTTAAAACTAAACCGGATGCTGAAATAGCATAATTTTGCATTCATAGTCCCCTAGGGCCAGTTTAATCAGCATGAATGAGCCGGTCCGATTTATCACTGTGTAAGAAAGTAGAGCTTAACTGCATAGCCCCCATGAGTCGGCTGAGACTGTTTATAGCACATCCGGCTCACCATTACTAAGATATAAGCGATATGCATTAGCCCCAAGTGCCAAGTAGTGTTGCTTTCAAAGTGCTTGGGACTTCATTCATAAGAGACGGTTCTTTGAAAAATTCTTTTGACAGACATTAGCCCCCAAGTGCCAAGTGTTGTTGATTGCAAAGGACTTGAGAATTTTATTGTTGTAATCCTGATATAAATGTGTTGGTAACTCTGTACTTCATACAGGCTGCTACTACTGAACTGGAGTCTCAGTTGAACGATGCAAAGACCCGGCTGGTGGCTCAGGAAAATGAGACCCGAAAAGCTGAGTCGAAATTCCAGTTTAGTGTGGCTGAGTCGAAAAAGTTGAAGACCAGTTTTGCTACGGATAAAAAGACTTGGGCTGAAGAAAAGACTACCTTGATACAGCGAGCTGAGAAGGTAGAGGCGGCTCTTCAAGAGGCTACCGCTGAACTCGTTGGTTTAAAACACCATGTAAATCAGATGGTTTCTGC
This sequence comes from Triticum urartu, assembly GCF_056163025.1. Taxonomy (NCBI): domain Eukaryota; kingdom Viridiplantae; phylum Streptophyta; class Magnoliopsida; order Poales; family Poaceae; genus Triticum; species Triticum urartu. Next base: position 134,845,979 of record NC_141874.1, read on the forward strand.
TATCTTCGGTGAGTCGCCTTACTATTCATCCATAATGAGTACTTATCGCAGTAATATAAACCGCCATTTAACCGATCTATGATTTACTCAGGTCCTAGGAGCAACAACTTAAACCAGGACATACTTGTGAAGCTTAAGGCGGTCTATACTCTTGTTGAACAATTGTATACTGGAGCTCAATGTACACTGGCTACCATCTCCCCGGCTAATCAAGGATCCAATCTGTTAAGCGATGTGCTGAAGAAATTATCAATCTTACCCACCAGGATTCAAGAGATAAAACGGTCGTGTGCGAGAGCCGGTGCTGTGACGGCCTTGAGCCGTGCGAAGGCATGGGTATCGGAGTTGGACCCGGCTGATGTAGCCAGTGGATATCCAAGTCTGAAGGAGGACGGTACTTCTTTTGATCAACAGGATTTCACTGCTTGTGTTAAAGCAATCTGTCCCCATGCGATAGTCGTTGCCGAAGAAACCAACCTCTCCAAATATCAGCCGGCTTACGATGCAGAGAACCAAAAGATGCATACGCCCGCATACAAAGTGATGGACTTAATTCCGCCAATTCGTAAGCACACTTTCGCTCCTGAAATTGACCCGTCCAATCTGATTGACGGGAAGCTGAATTCTTCGCCTTGCGTGGCTTTGATTGGTCAAAGCCAAACTTCCAGACGGTGGAGGAGGACAAAGAACCGGCAAGGGATGAACCGGAGGCCTCCCATCAGCAAGGTCAAGAAGATTGAATCGCCAGGCGATTTAGAAACTTGACCTTTGAAAAAACACTTGATCTCTTTTTGGCTCATGGAGCCATGTAATAGGGTAGTTAAAACTTTAACTTTGTCGTGCCATCGTGCACGTTTCTGTTTTGCGTAATACTGCTGATCCACAGGTTTAAAAACCATTATTGATAGTCTTTGATTTATGCAGATTTGAATGATTTTTATCCTGCACACAAAGAAAACACAAGTGCCCTGGCGGCTTACCGTTGGGCGGGTCATGATACCCAATTAAAGCCACTGGGGACGAATAGTCCATAACCAGAGCCGGTCTGATAATTGCTAAGTAAAATGACATACATGTGATATATAATTAATTGCCGGCTTATCAACTTCATGTAGTTTAGAGGTGTTAGAGCTATAACTCTGACCATAGGGTTCGTTATGCTCTGGCAACGTAGAGTCTGCCCTCCTGATGGGTTGTATAAACCCAAAGTATGCTTCAAATGCGAACCGTAAACATGGCAACGGGGCCCGACTTAAAAAACAGAAGACAATGAAAGAACCAAATACAAATCAGAAATCAGAAGAGATTCGAGGCTTTTGTAGGCCGCCAAGCCTAAGTGTCTTCTTCAATGAAACTAGTCGGAGCCACTGGATTGTTCGTGTTGCCATGCGCCTGACTCACAGTGTGCCCAATCAACATTTGAACCCTGGATAAAGTCTGGTCTTGCTCAAAGACTTATCAGGAGTACGCGGGGCCAGAGTAACAACATACTCATGAGCTGATTTATCCAAGTTCCAAGGAAGGTGGCTTATGAAGCCTGGATGCATCCTGACTATCTGTAGACCGTGCTCTCGCATGACAATCCGCCATTTGAACCTTAATCGAGCTCAGATCTTGGTCGAATACGCCGTAAAGACTGGTCGTTAAGTGTTTGGCGGGTCAATCAGGATGACCTGATGGAGTTGAAGCAGCTGGTGTACAGGTAGGCTGACCCGGTCAGATTTTGTTCTCTTTGGTCGAATACGCCTATGTTTGAACAAACCTGGTCAAGAGGGTAGTAACGCTATGTTCTCTTTGGTCGAATACGTCTATGTTTGAACAAGAAGCCCCCAAGTGACATACTTACAAGTGTGGCATCAAGCCGATCAAGAGGGTACCGACAGCTATGTTCTCTTTGGTGAATACATCTATGTTTGAATAGGAAGCCCCCAAGTGACCCTATAAGTTTTTAGCCTTTCGCCGATCAAGAGGGTACCGACAACTATGCTCGATGAGAAGGAAGCCCCCAAATGACCATATAAGTTTTGGCATTGCGCCGATCAAGAGGGTACTGACAGCTATGCTCGATGAGCAGGAAGCCCCCAAATGATCATCGGGGACCTATGTTTGAGTTGTGTTGTGCATCCAACTCTCTTTGATCCCTGAGGTTGTGGGCGTTGAGCCTCTTAAATGATGATAAAGACTCAGCTTTGAAGAAGTGAAATGACAGAGGCCCTGAATTGTCAGGGATGCCGGCTTTATTATATTGTTTATAATATATACATCAGATAACTATGTACATCATGAGAGCGGGAGGCTCAAGTATAGTAGGGACAAAGATGAGCAATGTTCCATGGCTGACGGGTCTCTTCCTCTGATGTGCGTGAGTCCTTATTGTCTCAAACGTCAAGAAGTTAGTATGACCCATTATGCAAATTCTTGCGAACCACAAAAGGTCCTTCCCAGGGTGGTGATAACTTATGCATATCTGTCTGATCTTTGATGAGCCGGAGCACTAAGTCGCCTTCTTGAAAGGTTCTGGTTTTGACCCGGCGGCTGTGATAACGCCGTAGGTCTTGCTGATAAATCACCGAATGAGCCGCATCAAGATCACACTCTTCATCCAATAGGTCAAGTGCGTCTTGACGCGCCTTTTCATTGTCAGCTTCAACATAAGCCGCCACCCGAGGTGAGTCGTGACGGATGTCACTAGGGAGAACCGCTTCTGCCCCATAAACCATGAAGAAAGGTGTGTAACCCGTAGATCTGTTGGGGTCGTGTTGATGCTCCATAACACTGAGGGTAATTCCTCCACCCAACAACCCGGCGTTCTCTGCAAAGGAACCATAAGTCGGGGCTTGATACCTCGCAGAATCTCCTGATTTGCTCGTTCTACCTGCCCATTGGATTGAGGGTGAGCCACAGAGGAGATGTCAAGCCGGATGTGCTCCCGTTGACAAAATTCATCCATCATGTGTTTAGAAAGATTAGTGCCATTATCTGTTATGATGCTTTGTGGAAAGCCAAAACGGAAGATCACCTTCTTCATGAATTGAACCGCCATTCTGGCATCACATTTACTAACCGGCTCTGCTTCAACCCATTTAGTAAAATTATGAACTGCCACCAAGAGGTGGGTCTTCTTATCCTTGGACCTTTTAAAAGGCCTAACCATATCAAGCCCCCAAGTTGCAAACGGACAAGTAATTGGAATCGTCCTCAATTCTTGAGCTGTCACATGAGATCGTCGTGAAAATTTCTGACAGCCGTCACATCTGCTTACCAAATCCTCAGCATTAGTGTGAGCCGTCAACCAATAGAACCCATGACGGAAAGCCTTGTCTATAAGAGATTTAGAGCCGGCATGATGATCACAATCTCCTTCGTGGATCTCTCGTAAAATCTCACAACCTTTTTCAGGAGAGACGCAACGTTGAAACGCCCCTGTGACACTGCGATGGTGCAACTCCCCATTGATAATCATCATTGACTTAGATCGTCGGGTTATCTGTCTGGCCAAGACCCCATCCTCTGGCAACTCACGTCGGGTCATGTAAGCCAAATACAGAACCGTCCAATCAGGAATAGCATGGAGAGCCGCCACCAAATGTGCTTCCGGGTCAGGAACAACGAGATCCTCCTACGTAGGCAATTTGACCGAAGGGTGGAGTAAAACATCCAAGTACGTGTTAGGTGGCACTGGCTTACGTTGTGACCCTAGCCGACTTAAGTTGTCGGCTGCCTCATTCTTCCTTCGATCAATATGCTCAACTTGATAACCCTTGAAGTGACCTGCAATGGCATCAACCTCGTGTCGATAAGCCGCCATGAGAGGATCCTTAGAATCCCAAGTACTAGAAACTTGCTGAGCTACCAGATCTGAATCGCCAAAACACCTCACCCAGCTCAGATTCATCTCTTTAGCCATCCAAAGACCATGGAGCAAGGCCTCATACTTAGCCAGATTGTTAGTACAAGGGAACATCAGCCAGAGAACATAAGAAAATTTATCACCTCGTGGGGAAGTCAAGACAACTCCAGCCCCCGAGCCCTCTAACTGTATGGACCCATCAAAATGAATAGTCCAATATGTGTTATCCGGCTTTTCCTAGGGTGCCTGTAATTCTGTCCAATCATTGATGAAATCCACAAGTGCTTGAGACTTGATGGTTGTACGTGGTACATACTTTAAACCGCGAGGACCAAGCTCAATAGCCCATTTAGCAACTCAGTCTGTGGGTTCCTTGTATTGTATGATATCTCCTAAAGGAGCAGAACTAGCCACAGTGATGGGATGACCCTGAAAATATTGCTTAAGCTTCTGGATTGCCATGAAAAACCCATACACAAGCTTCTGCCAGTGTGGTACCTCTGTTTGGACTCGATAAGCACCTCACTGATGTAATAAACCGGCCGTTGGACCGGGTACTCCTTGCCTACCTCCTTTCTTCCCACCATGATGGCTACACCGACAGCCCGACTATTAGCAGCCACATATAACAACAGAGGCTCTTTATCAATAGGGGCAGCAAGCACGGGTGGCTCAGCCAATTGTTTCTTCAGATCGTCAAACGCTTAATTAGCAACATCACTCCAAACAAAGTGATCTGTCTTCTTCATCACCTGATAAAGAGGAATAGCCTTCTCACCACTATAAAAAAATACACTTTCGTGATGATACGTGTTTGTCACAGTAGGCCACATTTTCTGTCATGCATGTACATCCATGACAAATTTATGACAGAATCAAGATAGTCATACATGTGCTGTCGTGGAAGTGTTCCATGACATTACCAAAATTATCATCATGGAAGTGTCCACTTCCATGACGATAAATCATGCGTCATAGAAGTTCTTTCGTCAAGGGTGACCGACACGTGGCATCCACCATAACGGAACGCCGTTAAGCTATTTGGTCCGGTTTTGGATCCGATAACCCGTTAACAGCCCCGACCAATGGGGATTTTCCACGTGTAAAATCATCATTGGCTGGAGGAAACACGTGTTGGCTCACCGTTGGGACAGATGTCATGCATTCATTGGACCCAAAGCGCCTATGATACGTCGACACGTGGCACGACCCAACAGAGGCCCATTCCTATGAAAAGGCCGGCCCGTTTGACTTGGTCAAAAGGTGGCGGGCCAGCCCACGGCAAGACTATTAACGGCCTGTTCGCATATAGCCCATTTACAGCCCGCTATCCTAGGGCCTGTTTACGGCCTATCCGAATTAGGCCTAGTAGCATTATCTGGGCCGTCTAATATAATTCTAGCCCATTTTAACTTCTGGCCCATGTATGGCCCATGACGTCTTTCGGCCCATATGAGGCCCTTAGTAACCGTCGGCCCCTTAACGGCCCATGGTAAAATTGGCCCGTAATGAATAGTGTATCACTTTATACCCATTAACGGCCCATTATTCTGTTGGGCCGTTTCCAGCCCATGTTATCTTTCGGCCTTCTCGGGCCCATTTATTCTTGGGCTCATTTACTATCATTTTCTGCTTATGGGCCAAATTCAGCCTGTGGTTACAGTCGGCCCGTTTGTGGCCCGTTAATACGTTGGGCGGTTTTCATGTCGAAAAAAACCCGTTGGGTTGTTTTCATAGAGTTATCAAATACGGGCTATTAACGGCCCGTTATTGTCCATGAATAGTATGGCCCATGATTGGCGAAATGATGATACGCCCCGTAGAAGGCCCATGGATCGTACGACCCGTAAAAGGCCCATGGATCGTACGGCCCGTAGAAGGCCCATGGATCCTACGGCCCGTATAGAAGGCCAATGGATCCTACGGCCCGTAGAAGGCCCATGGATCATACGTCTCGCAGGAGGCCCATGGTTACAACAGTCTGTGTGTTTCCATGATTATTTTGGCCTAGTTTCCAAAAATAGGTTATTGTGGCCACTAGAAAAACACAGAAAAAGAACTACAGTGACTCCAAGCAAACAACTAAACAAGACAATAAGGAAATAAATAAGCAAGCAATTAACGCTAGCCTATTACCGCTATTACACATATTACATCCAGTGGGCATCAAAGTTTGCCACCAGTGCAAATATAGGGAACAAAGCAGCATATTACATACACTGGCCGTCAAAATTGGCCACCAGTGCAAATAAACCCAGCAGCAAAACAAGAGCATAACTGAAACAACTTCAGAAGAGCTCAAGAAACATGGTATCCGCCATGCTGGCAATAAGCTTAGCAAGCTTATTAGCTTTGTCCTATTTGGTGCTAAAATCCTCCAATGCTTGCTGTTGCACCAGAAAGTATGCATCTGAATGCTCCAGGGACTTCCGCAGTCCTTCTGCTTCTTGTCGCAGCACAGCTGATCGATGTCTTTCAGCTTGTAGTTGAGACTCAAGAAACCGAACTGATTCAGACAGTGAGTTTGAATAGCTTGTCAAGCGGCAGTGGCCAGTAACTCGAACACTAAACCAAGACAGAACTTTGGGGTTGTCTCACTGTCTTCGAGATAGTCTTCCTTAGCTATTTTATCAGCTTTGTTGGAGACCAACAAGGATGTGTCACTATCCTGAACCTTATATGCATTACTTCCTTTACCATTGCTTAATAAGGCACTCTTCCCCAATATTCTGTCAGCATTCTAAAAGAAGAAACAAGCAGACACATAACAGGTTTAGCATGTACTAGTATATGAAACTCATTTCGGTGAACCAGTTCATTAGTAAGGTGGACAGGATTAAACTACCAAGTCTTCTATTGCCAAGTAATAGTACATAATAAAAGCATCAAACAAACATATATCTATGTCCTATGGTCACTGCATTGTCTTCCCAAATCAAAATAGAGACACGGTTCAAATCATATTAGTTCAAGACAAAGCAGCAGTGAAGGAATACAAAGCGTGGGAAACTAGATGGGTACCACGGGTCTACATGTACAACAACACTATTGGCTCTATTGTGATGCTAGGAATGTGCATGATATGAGAAGTCAACTGTATACACAATTGAAATTGAAATAACAGAGCTATTGATAAGAGCAAGCCTGTTAAAGAAACATGCGTGAACAGACCTGCTGTGCCATTGGAGTTTCGATTGGATCCTTCAATTTAAAAATAAGTTTGTATGAGTAAATACAGTGATACAAGAGCAAAGTAGTATGCACGATAGCAATCATAGTTAAAAAAAGGCGCGCCTAAGAGAGCGCTTAAGCGCTCCTAGGCTCTAGGCGTTGGCGAAACGCATTGCGCATAACTACACTTAATCTGTGCATAACTGCGCATAAGCATGCGCTTTGGTTAGTAAAGCGCAAGGTGGTGGCAAAACGCACAATTGACGCCTAGCGCTTTTTTGAACTATGATAGCAATGGAATCTTAAATTAGAACAGTTGTTCTTCAGGTTTAGGCACTTGTTCTACATGAACAGAGTACAGTAAGATGCAAGAATATAGTACTTAAAAATAGAAAATGAGCTCATAGACCTTACCACATTCTTGGTTCGGGACCTGTACAGAACAAGGCGTTCCCAGTCATCGTCCAATAAATGTGTCTCAGGAGAACATAAGGGAATTTGATGAGTTTCTTTGCCGGTGAAGTACATTTTCTTCAGGTAATTCCGATAATGCCACCAAGCATTCTTGAAGATAGCAGAGGTATTAGCACAGGTTACCTCATCCCGAGTTTCCAAATCGGTCCTTCTCTATAGAGAAAAATGGGAAAATTTGCTGTATTATAACCATCATGGAGGTAGGATGTATGGGACAAAGCAAAGTTAATTGCCATGAATAACATTACTTACACATAACTCCTGGACAAACACCTGCAACTGGCATTTTCCTTCATCTTCAGTATAATATTTCCAAGATGGGAAGATACGCACATATGATTTAACAACATCAAATGCGATAGATGATAAACTACGACTAGCTGGTTGTGCTTCCTCCACAGGAATAGGCGTACTAACTGGTGGAGTTGGGGTTCGCCGTGGTAGTACTGGCCCTTTGGGCACAGGAGCTGCCTTACTAATTGCTCTTGTTTGGGAGCTCTGTGGTGGAGATGGTGCTGTGTTAACGGGAACTGGGTTACTATCTGCTGGGGTTGGGGTTAGATTGGGTGACGCTGGTTCTCTGTCCATCACAGTAGGGGTACAATCTGCGAGGGTTTGGGTTATGTGTGGTAGGGCTGGTTCTCGTGCATGTACAACCGGGGTGCTATCTCCACCAAGAGGTAGCACTGTTTTAGCTGGTTCTCTATCCATCGCAGTAGGGTTACAATCTGCGAGAGTTTGGGTTATGTGTGGTAGGGCTGGTTCTCATGCATGTACAACCGGGGTGCTATCTCCACCAAGAGGTAGCACTATTTTATTTGAAGACCGTGTTTTTAGTCCGCTAGATGCTGGCATCACCTGCTCCAATTCAAATGGCTGATAAACAGGAAACATAGTTGAATGTACAGACATTGTATGAGAGACAGATGCAATAGATAGTGTGGAAAAAAGAGGGCATGAAATAGTTGACATGTATATTGTTTAACTAAAACAGATAGCATGACATAATTTCACATATATGATGTCTATCTAAACTGGATAGCATAGCATAACATAATTCAAAGATATGATGAATAACTAAACATGATCGCATGACATAATTCACCTATATGTTATCTAAGTAATTAGGATCACATCATTTAATTCACATATGTGATTTATATGCTAAACAGAGGGCATTAGATATGATGTCTGAACTAAGAATATGGTGTTGAATATTGTGTATATGATGTCTAAACTATGCAATGCAAGACACCATATGCATGATATGAGCAGTATAACCGTGCCAAGTTAGAGCATACATCTTGGTGGGGGAATAGGACTGGCCATCTGTCTCTGAATCCATCTCTGAGGAGCTATCGGGACCCAACAAGAGATCTGCTTCGATAGGTAGCACTGTCTGCTCTGAAGGCCTTGTTTTCACTCCAGATTTTTCAATCTCCCACCCAAATGGCCGATTCACAGGAAGAGTAGTTTAATGTACAAACATTGTCAACAAATGGAAATGTAATGAAGAAAAGGATGGGCAAGATATCATTCAAATATATGATGCCTGGTTAAACAGGATGGCATTGCACATTTCACGTATATTATGGCTGGCTAAAAGACATGAGACTGCATAATTCCCATATATGATATAGAAACTAAACAGGTGGCATGACAGAACATGTCTAAACTAAGCAGATGACATATATGATGTCAAAAGTAGGCACTGCAAGGCAACATATGCATGATATGACTAACATCATCATGCCAAGGTAGAGAAAACACCTTGGGGGTAAATAGGAGTGGTCAGTGGCGTCTGAATCTGCCTTAGAACAGATATATTCCTCTGGATTACAATCTGGAGTGGGATGGGGAGGGTTTGCCATTGAACCCACCATGGAGCGATGTCTGCATGACATTGTATTGCCGCACAAAACTCTTCTCTTTTTCTCTACATGTTCAGCATGACTGTGTACAATATCTGACATGCATACAAAAAAATATGGTGAGATTATGTAAGGAGAGCATGCAGAAATTTAGAGTGATGGTAACAACTAGTGGATGGATCCAAAAATAATGATAGCAGGCTGATGATTGCTTTAATTTAATAAAAATACAGATGATGATTGCTTTACTATTTTTTCCCACCCAAGATGAACAACATAGGCATACCCTAGGTGAATTAGATATTAGACAGAGATACTATTCATTGATTCCTCGATATGTGCCCCACAACTAATTTAGAACTCAAATTTGAACATTAATTTGGACCTGACTTGGAGTCCAAGAGGTGAATAGGATGATAAAGTAGCAGGTAATTTTAAGCAATGCATAACATAAGCAGAAACAAAAGAGTGCGACCTCTCTTGTGGACTCGTGTACTCCTTGGGTTCATCTGTTGAGTCGATGATGGTGATGCCGTTGCGGTGGGTGCCGACGGTAGGGAAGGAGATCTGAGGCGGCGAAAGACGGTTAGGAGTCGTAATGTCTGGTTTGGTGGATGTTTCTGTTGATGGAGCAGCTTAGTTGAGGTGGACGACGTCGCGGCAGGAGCAGGACAAACCACACAAAGTTCCCTTTGACACCTACCTGTAACTGAAGTAATTCTGTAAGGGCTCATTTGGCTTGCATGATTCTAAAAACACAAGGATAGGAAAAACACCGGAATAGGATAGGAATGCACATGGTAAACAGAGCATTTGTAAACACAGGATTTCTGTCAACTTGAGTGTTTGGTTTACAAGAATTGGAAGAGTAGAGGAATGCAAAGAAACATGGCCATAATAAAGTGAAACCATATGAAAGCGTGTACAGTTAGAATGTTATTCTGCCACTAATGCACTTGGTCTTGTTTTCATGCATAGGATTTTGAAAAGTAGGTCCATGTGGATGTTTTGCTTCATTCCTTTCAACAAAATGCATGAATAATTGAATAGTAGAGTGCCATTGGAAAATTCCCTATTGCTATGTTTTTCCGTTGAACCAAAATATCCCTAATGGATCGACATGAATGTATAGTAATAAGTGATGCAACAAGTGTACAACCTCTTTGCCATAGCCGTGTCGACCTCAGCATCATTGGGTTGGTCGCTGAAGCAGTTGAGGCAGAGGTGGCTGTCGGAGGTGTGGAAGAAGATCTGAGGAATCTGTAGATGGCATCCAGGGCACTGCTCTGTTGTGATGGATCGTTCTGTTGTTGGAGCAGCACAAGACAGACATCGTCAATCTCAAGTGGGATTCTAATAGCATCTCCAATAGATGATGTAAAATTTACATCATCAAAAACCACCTGACTACAACAGATGAGGTAAAAACTATTGACTCTAAACTTAACTGTCAAAACTGAAATTTACTGTGGAATCTGAATGTTACTGTCGAAATTGAACGTAGTGGTATCAGAGAGGCACTTGACATGTAGTTTTGGGAGGGCCTGCAGTTCATCTTCAACCTGCACCCCCCTGAGTCATCAGCCACCACCGGCCGAACCGCCGGCCCCAGCGCCAACTCGCCGCCTCGAAACAACTCCCCACCACCGGTCCGCCGCCGCCCCGGCCAGCCCTATAGGCCCCCTGCCCCACCCTGAACCCTAAGATAGATAGTGGGGTACCTCTCCAGCGAGCCCCCGTCCCCGCTGCGGGTGGTTCTTCCTTAACTCCGGCAAGCCCCCCACCCCCTGAAAATCGACTGACCCAAAAGTCTATTCATTCGAATGAAGTGTAGCTAAATCGGAGCAGAGCAGCAGCACGAGCGAGGGGGAGAGCAGCAGTAGCAGCCCGAGCGAGCAAGAGTGGGAGCAGCAGCAGCTGGGCGAGCGAGGGAGAGCCGGAGCAGCAGCAGCAGCAGCGCGAGTGAGCGAGCGAGAGCCGGAGCAGCAACAGATCTGGCTGGTATGGACGCCACCACCGAAGGGGCCTCTCACTGGGGGAGAGTCGCCGTGGAGATGTCGCCCGCGACGCCGACTTCAAGGTAGCCGCTCCATGGGGGTGTGGGATGGAGCACCGTCGGCGCCGGGAGGTCGAGCTAAGGAGAAGGTGCGATGCGATGAGTGTACAACCTCTTTGGTGGCGCTGAGTAGGCCTCGGCTTCGTCCGAGGAGTCGGTGAGGATGTTGCGGTTCCGGTGGAGCAGGTTAAGGCGGCGCTGTGGGGATGGAGCAGCCGCGATAGACGAGGCGATCATCGGAGCAGCTCCTTGGAGGTGGATGATGGGGCGGCTGAACCGGCGGGACGACAAGATGGACGACGGGTCCTCATCCGGGGAGGTGGACGAGGGACATCGAGCTGTTGCGGTGGACGACTTCGTCGGGGAAGAGGCTCCGGCTGGGAAGCAGTGAGGTGGCGGATGGAGGAGGGTGGGGTTTCACGGCTGGAGCGGAGAGGTTATGGCGGCCTGGGATTTCGAATGGCAAAAAGGAGGCGATGGGAGGGGGTGAACCATGACTTAGGGACGCGCTTGTCCAAAATGTAGGGTGTGTTACAAAAGTACCCCCCACCGATTTGAACTAGCGGCCCTTTCGGCTCAGGGTTAGAAGGGGGATTTTGCATGTCGGGATTTGGCAGCTGGAGGGAGTTTTTGTGCGCGTTGTAATTTTGGGATAGCAAGGCGCGGGTTGTGAAGGCGCTAGTTTTGGGAGCATGATATCTGAATTTTTGGGATATAACAAGGCGCGGGTTGAATTTTAGGGACAAGCCTAACATGTAATATTGTACTTGTATGTACCAAATCAATTCGCACTTCCCTCAACCAAGAAGAAAACGAAAAAATAAAAATATTCACAATACACAAAGAGAGAGTCTTGTCCCGTTTTACTATAAAAATGATATTCAAAGCTACTCCCTCCTTCCATCTATATAGGGCTTAATGCGTTTTTCGATGCTAACTTTGACCAATATTAGAGCAATAATATATGACATGCAACTTACACAAAGCACACCGTTAAATTCGTCTGTGAAAGGTTCTTTCAATGATATAATTTTCACATTGTGCTTGTCATGTACTATTAATCTTGTCAATAGTCAAAGGCGGTCTTAAAAATGCATTACGCCCTATATAGATGGAAGGAGGGAGTATGAATCCATGTTATGTCCAATTAAATGTTTTCGCTTGCTATATAATGCATGTAACCTACTCATACCAACATTTTAGTGCATTCCAAATGTCTATACTACCGCTGCAATTTGAACTGAATTTGAATTCGTTTCTCTATTTCAATAAGAATCTACAATCATGATTGTTGCCAACTTCAACCATCATTCGTGTATTACCTTAATAACACACCACATGATTACTATAGAGATAGATATGAACTATGTGTACTACATGAACTTGAATTCTATTTTTTGAATACACTTGATGTTGATTCCAAATAATAGTACATTTGATGTACTAACTATATATTCATAATCTAAACCATGTTCCATACGTGTACATCGTGTTTATCACACATAGTATAGTGCCCCGCCCCCCTACATTATGACAAGTATTTAGACCTGAGCTGCAAAAGCCACACATTAGCCCAAATTATGATCAATGTTCTATATATTATACGTAGTACTAGCAAGATGCCCATGCGTTCCATAGAACATCAACATGATCAAGGGGAGGCCTAATTTGCAAATATGGAGAGGGGTGTGGGTATCTTTTTTCAAAATTGCCATAGTTTCCTTCCTATCCGTCAGATATAAATTGGATGGCCTATATTGCAGGATGGCAGGAACATCATCATCAACAACTCCGTTTTTATAAGAGTAGAGATAAAATATATTATATTTAGTATAACATGTTCATAACCACACCATGTGTATCACCGTTATATATTCACACATGCGTTGATTTAAAACACTATGATAAATTCTTCAAATATCCGAATTCGCTTTTTAAAATGAAGTATGGTCTCTATTCGTCTTTTACACCCACACTATCCTCTTATCTTTTTATCTAGCTAGCGCTAACTTTCTCTCATGCATGTACACGCCCACATCCCTCTCACCCTCCCTCAGCATTCTCTAGCTCCATCGCGCAAATTCATCTTTTCACTTTAGGTCGTTCACCCACGGTGTGTGTAGGCCCCCAGCTCCTTCTTTACGGCACACATCGATCGATATGCCTCTCTAGCCAGGTGTGCCTAGCACAAACACAAGCTTCCCCTCTTCTCTTATCACCGTCCATGCCTCACTCCCACCACTCTTTTCATCGATCTCGTACTCGCACACTCCTTCCCCCTCGATATAGTATGACTCTCGCACCACCTCCTAGATGCATCCCTCTCTCTCCATCCTTCTCCCCGTGCCTCATTTGCTTCTAACACACATATGCATGTATACCGATCGATCTCCCAACATATACTTAGGTCTACTTTAACTATTCCCCCCATCGATCGACGTACCTCACAAGTTATGTCTCTCCTTTCTCTGACAAAGGATGATTGATCCTCCTATGTAGTTATGTCTGCTTACCACAACCATATCGTCCCCCCTCATCATTTTTTCATGCCTCCTGGCTCGTCTCTCACACGCACACTACTAGGAAAAGGGCTAAAGATGGAATTGGCACTAATGGCGCACCAGAGAAGTGGTGCGCCACTACTATATACTAATGGCGCACCATGTGGGAATGCACCATTAGTGTGGAAGACACTAATGGCGCACCAGGCACACGGTGCACCACTAGTAACAAAATGTTTTTTTTCATTTTTTCAAACATACTAATGGCGCATCCGGGCAGAGTGAGCCATTAGTAGTTAGAACTACTAATGGCGCACCAGCCGTAGAGTGCGCCACTACTGTATTTTTTTTACTTTTTTGCAAAACTACTAATGGCGCACCGTTGCATAGTGCGCCATTACTAGTTTAAACTAGTAATGGCGCACTATGCCACGGTGCGCCATTAGTATAATTTTTTTTTTACTTTTTTGCAAAACTACTAATGGCACATGTCTGTGTGGTGCGCCATTAGTATGTTGGGTTACTAATGGCGCATGTCTGTGTGGTGCGCCATTAGTAACCTGGGACCAGCTAGATATTTTTGGACAGCCACACCTACACACTCACTTTCCCCACTTCATTCCCCCACCTCCTTATCTAAGCTTGTCGGCTGCCTCCTCCTCCTCACCTCATTTGCACCATAGATTCATCAAAATTAAGTGTTGAAATTACCTTTTTTGATAGGTAAGTAAGGGGAAAGCTATCTTCATGTTGTAGATCTACTTTTTTTCTCCCTAGCTCGCTCCAACAACGTGCACATGCACTTTTTGTGGCCTAGCTAGATCTATGTATGTTTGTGGTGTTGCATATGTTTGTGGTGTTGCATATATGTTTGTGTTTTGCAGGTACCGGTATTTGAAATGCGATAGTTGCCAATATTTTGCCGGAATGTTGATTCATTTCTGTTTCGGCGAGAATTTTGGCACTATGCATTCTTTTTGGTCCTATTTTTAGGGAAAGTCATGCCAAATTTTTTCTTGGTTCTAAAATATCGTTTTGCTCTACCCCACAGGTGACCATGGTCCACACGATGACCGAAGGCATTGTGAATAGGTTTTTGAGCTCCGCGAAGGCCGAGATGCTTCAATAGAACGAGACGGAGATAAGATGTCCGTGTCGAAGATGCAAGCTGAAGAGCCTTATTGCGGACCCGGATTCCGGGCAGGTGCGGGACCACCTGCTCTTGCGTGGTTTCATGGATGGCTATCGGTGGCAAGGTGATGAAGATGACTATGAAGTCGTCCATGGGGGCCGGGCAAGAAATGAGGAAGGGCAGCAAGACAACCACCGCGGCTCGGGCGGGCGAGAAGACAAAGAATCTCCAGGACATGATCACGACGGTTCTGCTGTACACAGTCATCATGTAGAAGATGCCGGACATGATGATGAGGAAGATGCTGGAGCAGACGAAGGGCATGATCATGAAGATCTAGATGCCGGAGGAGCATACGATGATGGACCATCGATGGGCTGGGTGCAGCACCCTCATATTCAAGAGCTGCTTCTCAAGCAGACGGATAACGCAACAGCTGCCGCCCGAGAGAAAGCCAAGCTGGATCGACTGGAGATAGACGCGGTTACTCCATTGTATGAAGGATGCAGACCCGAGGATACCCACCTGAAAGTAACGCTCATGGCTTTGGAGATGAAGGTAAAACACAAAATGACCGACGCATGCTTCGACGAGAACATGTCATTCTGGCACGAACGTCTTCCCAAGGGGAACAAGTGCCCAACCAGTTTCGAGGAGGCGAAGAAAGTCGTGTGTCCTCTGGATTTACCGCACGTGAAATACCATGTGTGCATGAACAATTGCATCATTTATCGGGGCGAGCACGCGAAGTCTACCATATGTCCGGTGTGTGGCGTCACTCGATACAACAAGAGGAAGAAAGCTCCTCGAAAAGTGGTGTGGTACTTTCCGATCACTCCTCGTCTGCAGCGGTATTTCGAGGACCCTAAGGTAGCAAAGCTCCTGCGTTGGCATGCGGATAGGGAGGAGAAGAAGCGAGAAGATGATGCAAATGATCCGGAGATAAATAAAAAAGACAAGATGCTGAGTCACCCTAAGGATGGGAGCCAGTGGCAAGCGTTGAACTTCGAACACCCAGAATTTGGGAAGGATCCAAGGAACATCGTGCTGGGCACGAGCACCAATGGAGTCAATCCGTTTGGCAGCCAAAGAAGCACACATAGCACCTGGCTTGTGTTTGTGTGGATGTACAACCTTCCCCCTGGTTGTGCATGAAGAGGAAGTACATTCACATGAGTATGCTAATTGAAGGGCCGAAACAACTAGGGAACGACATCAGTCTGTATCTGGGGCTGCTGAAAGAGGAGCTAGACACGCTGTGGAAAACGCCAGCCAATACTTGGGACACCGCAGAGAAAGAATATTTCCCTATGAGAGCCGCACTGCTCATGACGGTGCATGACTATCTCGGTTACGGATATCTCGCGGGGCAGGTGGTCCACGGATTTTCTGGATGCGTCAGGTGCATGGATGACACAACGTATCGCCAGCTAGATAGAGATCCCGGGTCTTCGAAAACCGTGTTCATGGGACATCGAAGGTGGCTTCGCGACGATGACCCGTGGAGGAAACGCAAGGATCTGTTCGATGGTGAAACCGAACTCCGAAGACGCCCGCGTACGAGGAGCGGCGAGGAAATAGACAGGCTGTTGAAAAATTGGAAAGATTGCCCACTGCCAGGAAAGAAGCAAAAGGCGCCAGAGCTGGGAAAGAAGCGAAAGGCGCCAGAGCCGCTGCTGAAGGTATGGAAAACAAGGTCTGTTTTTTGGGACTTGCCGTACTGGAAGATCCACCATGTGCCTCACAGCCTTGATGCCATGCATATCACAAAGAACGTGTGCGAGAGTCTGCTTGGTACCCTGCTCAACATGCCAGAGAGGACCAAAGATGGGCCGAAAGCAAGGGCAGACTTGAAATCAATGGGCATCAGGCAGGAGCTTCACGCTAATGATGATGATGATGATGAGGCGAAGTAGGACACAAAAAGTCGTCGCAAAGGCAAAAAGGCCAAGAAGACCGGAAATGACTACCCTCCCGCGTGCTTCACTCTAAGTCAGGAGGAGATCAAGCAGTTTTTCACCTGGCTCGTAGGAGTAAAACTTCCTTACGGTTACGCGGGGAAGATAAGCAGATACCTAGACCCGGCGAAGCAGAAGTTCAGCGGGATGAAGTCTCTCGACTGTCACGTGCTGATGACGCAGATACTTCCAGTTGCAATCCGTGGGATCATGGACGCGCACGTCCGTGAAACGCTATTTGGCCTATGCAACTTTTTCGACGTCATCTCTCAGAAGTCGGTTGGCGTGAGGCAACTCATAAGGCTACAGGAAGAGATCGTGGTGATACTATGCGAGCTTGAGATGTACTTCCCGCCCGTATTCTTCGACGTTATGGTGCATCTGCTGGTCCATATCGTGGAGGATATCATCCAACTCGGGCCGACGTTCCTGCACAGCATGATGCCGTTTGAAAGGATGAATGGTGTCATCAAAGGATACGTTCGCAACATGTCACGTCCAGAGGGAAGTATAGCCAGGGGCTTTCTGACCGAAGAGTGCATCTCCTACTGCACGAATTATCTAGGCATCAAGAACCCCGTTGGTCTGCCCGTCAACAGGCACCTCGGCAGGCTTGCTGGATGGGGTCACCGTGAGGGTCGCCGCGAAATGCATGTCGACTTCGAGGGTCGACTCGCCGACTTTGAAAGAGCAAACCTAGTCGCGCTACAACACATAGACGTGGTCGATCCTTGGGTGGTAGAGCACAAAACCTTTATTGAGAAGACGTACAATGACCGAGGCCAACAAAGGACGGACGGAGATATAATCAAAGAGCACAACTCATGTTTCATGCGTTGGTTCAAGCAGAAGCTTCTGTCGTACCCTTTACATGAGGATTCTTCTGCGGAAGAACAACTCATATTCGCCTTGTCACAGGGCGCCGAGCACAACCTGATGACCTATGAGGCGTACGATATCAACGGCTACACATTCTACACCGAGGACAAGGACATGAAGAGCGATGGTTACCAGAACTCCGGGGTAACGATGGAATCCTACACTAGTAACGACAAGGACAGATACTACGGAAGGATCGAGGAGATCTGGGAGCTGAGCTACGCTGGAGAGAAGGTCCCGATGTTCCGTGTCAGATGGGCCAAGAGCGTCCTAAAAGAAGATCGGTATTTCACCACCATGGTTATACCCGAAGCCAAATCCAAGACCGCAGGCGCAAACGTCACCACGAAAAATGAGCCATGGGGACTGGCTTCCCAAGTGGACCAATTCTTCTTCATTACCGACCCGTCAAAGCCCAGTCGTGTTGTCGTGAGGAGAGGCAAAAGGAAGATCATCGGAATGGATGGAGTAGCCAATGACCAAGACTTCGACAAGTACGGCGACCCGAAGATCGAACATGATGACGACGATGAAGTAGCAGCATACACCACAAGAAGAAGCAGGACCACCCTACCTAAAGGACGTCCATTCCATAGAAGAACTCCATTTGCGAAAAAGAAGGGCAAGAAGATTATGAACAGATAGCTAGCTAAGATCGACTATATTTAAATCGTAGTCTTCATTTCTCGGTTGTATTTCATGGGCACTTTTTGATATCATGAATATTTTTAAATTTCATGGGCACTTTTTGAATTCATGAATATTTTTTCAAATTTGATGATATTTTTTCATATTCAATATGATAAAATATTGAATATTCATGGGGACACTCGATCTCGATCCCCCTCCATCTCGATCTCGATTCCCCCTCTATCTCGATCTCGATCCCACCCGCACCCTCCCCCACTAGCTCCACCGCCGACGACGACCCACCGCACCCTCCCCCGCTCCACCACCGCCGACGACGACCCCCCGCACCCTCCCCCGCTCCACCACCGCCGACGAGCACCCCCCGCACCCTCCCCCCGCTCCCCGGTGAGCTCCGCCTTCTCTCCCCTCTTCATTTTTAAAAAATAATAATAAAAAAGTGTAGACTCCAATTGTTGTTAAACAACAATTATTACTGTTTTTATAAAAAAATATTACTGTTTCATATTCATAGTCATTTTCTAAAAAATTATTACATGCAACAAAAAATAAAAATAAATTACTTATGGCGCACCTCTGGCTGGTGCGCCATTACTATATATATAAAAAAAGATTACTAATGGCGCACCTCTGCCTGGTGCGCCATTGCTATGTAAAAAAAGATTACTAATGGCGCACCTCTGCCTGGTGCGCCATTGCTATGTAAAAAAAAAGATTACTAATGGCGCACCGACCGCGGGTGCGCCATTAGTAGGATTCCCCCCTATCTAATTCCCTCCCTCTCGCCAGATCCCCTTCGTCCCTCTCCCTCGCCCCCCTAGCTAATTCCCCCCGCTGCCCCGACCCACGCCGCCGCCACCCCCGCGCCTCCGTCTCCGTCGCCGCCCCGAGTCAGCCCCTGCCCTGCCCCCCATCGCCGTCCGCTCCCAATCCACCCCTCCCTCGCCTTCACCCTACCCACCCACCCCCTCCCTCGCCTTCCCAGCCCTCGAAACCCTAGAAACCCGTGACACTCCACCGTGCCTTCTCCGCTCGAGCTCCACCGTGCGAGGCGACAGGCAAGGCGGCGGGCAGAATCTGCTTCAACACCGGGCCGGCGAGCCGCGGAACCAGGGCGCGACGGCGCTCGACCCCTCCACCCCCCTCCACCTCTTCTTCCTCGGGTCGCCGCTATCTTCCTCAACTCCGGCCACCTCTGTTGCTACTAAGCTATCGCAGGGCCTCCTTGCGCCTCCCCGGTGAGCTCCGCCTCCTCTCCCCTCTTCCTTCTCGCAAACACTCAATTTGTGCGCCTGGTTAGTGACTTGTGGAGTTGGCCCGGTTAATGCTTTGCTCTGTGATGCAAGATGTTAAGCCCTGGCACTTTACAGAGTTTCTTTGTGAAATCCCTAACTGTGAGTCTTGCTAGTGATCTAATTGTGATAATCCTGCTCACATCCCCACTTGCAGCAGAGGCAGGCAACGCCTCTATATGCTCTGTGTTACTGCCTAGCTAGAGCACAAAACTAGCCCCAGTTGTGTATTCCCAATTGCTAGTGGTCTAACTGATGTTTCCCTAGTTGGGTGAGACTGACTTGGCTCTTTCTTGGAGGAGACAGATCAAACAAGTGTTGTCAGTTTTTGTTTAAACTTCAAAGAGTGTTGTGACTTGGCTCTTAATCAAAAGAGTGTTGTCAGTTTTTGTTTGAACTTTGTTTGATTGGAGGAAATTACTCTTAAATGCTAGTCCTATTCTGGTGGAGATTTTTCTTGTCCTGAGTTACACTGAAGATATTTTTCTGATAATATTATAAAAATTGCCTGGTGTGTGTTCAACTTGTATCTTCTAGCTTAAGTTTAACTTGTCCTGAGTTACACTCAAGTTATAATGTGTTTAACTTGTAGCTTCTAGCTTAAGTGAGTAGCCAGTACTGTAGTCAGTAGCTTAACTTGTTTAAGTACTACTAGTTAGTTGTACTGATATTAAATGATGCCTGAAATGATGTATCATGTATCTTTAGCATGATCTATTTCAGATAATAAATGATGCTTGAAATGAATTCTTGTGTAAGTGAAGGCTTGCTATGTTGTTGCAGCCAGCTATTTTCTGTTTCCTCATTTGGATTACTCAGTTATTTAGTTTATTATTACTTGGGAAAAGTACCATGAGAAAAAAATGATTATCTGCATTGCATTGTTAAATGTTGTACTTGGTCACAATACCTTTTCATCCATCATTTACACTATGAATCCAATACTAGTTGCCCATGCTGATTATTTCACTTCAAACAGGCCACCTAGTGGCACAAAGCTCCATCAGAAACAGAATCAAAGATGGCCATGCCATGCTTGGCAGTAGCAGAAGTGACATGGAGCAGTGTAGTGGCATGGCCATTGACCTGTAGCTGGCATCTAGACACCACACACATACATACAGAGGCACATTGACTATTACTATGGCAAGTACTGTGTCAAGTACTCCATGTGTTTTTGTTGGCAGTTTATCATGAAATTGCAGGTACCCCGAGAGGCCCTTGAGTTTGCCGGAATGTCGATTAACTTCCGTTTCGGCAAATTCGGGTACTCCATATGTCCTATTTTCAGCAAAGGTCATGCTAAAATTTTCCGTGAATTTTAGCACGACTTTGCTAAAAATAGGACATATGGGGTACTTGCGACTAATGCATGGGCCGGGGTATCTTAGTACTTAGTTAAGTAGGATCAACTGCCCCGCCATTCTTGCTGCATTAAACCATAGGTGGCAATAGAGCCAAGTGATTAGGCCCAACTTAGAATTCTCCTTAGCATCGATAAACCCTAGATGATAAACCCAACATAGGTGGCAATAGAGCCAAGTGATTAGTGCCAAGTGATTAGGCCCAACCTAGGGTGCCTCGGCATCGATAAACCCTAAATGATGAAAACTTAACTTGGCTTCTATAGGGTGCCTCGGTGTCGATGAGAACCTAAATGATGTACGCTTAGGCTTTTAGGGTGCCTCGGCATCGACAAACCCTAAATGATAAAAGCTTAGCTTTTAGGATGCCTCGGTGTCGACAAACCCTAAATGATGAGACCATGATCTTGTTCCTTGACAATAACCAACTTTTTGACCAAACTTTTTTCCTATTTAGAGAGAAACATGGCCCACAACGATGAGGCTGGCGGTTCGGGCGGCAAGCAATTCTGGGAGCTGTCCCAGGAGTTGGAGGAAGAACCTCACCGCTATGAGGACGCCGCGGAAGACACCGATCCTGACTACACAACCCCTAGTGGCGTCGGGGATGACACCACTGATGATGGCGCCGCGGATGCCACCATTGATGATGGCGGCGCATGCACAGATGGCAGCAAACTGAAGAGACAACGGAAGGACCGGCGCCCGAACATGCTCGGCACCGTCAGGGAGGAATTTACTGAAGTGAACTCCGACGGGCATCCGACGGCGCCCAAACACGTAGTCAAGGGGTACTCGATTCAGCTCGGGTGCATTCTCCAGAGCACCGCCTCGATCAACACCGAGAACCTAAGGCATAAGGACCGAGGGAATTTGCGCAGCCTCCTCTTCACGAAGCTGCACAAATGATACAAGTTCCCCGCTGAGTTCGCAAACACAGGCCTCTCGGGTAATAAAGTGAACGGTGCCGCCCTCACGACGATGAGCACGGCCCTGTCTACTTGGAAAAGCACGGTGAAGGCAATGATTGACAAAGGTGATAGTTATGAGAAGATCAAGGCGAAATATCCTTTGATTAGCGAAGATGACTACAAGGAGTTCAAGATCAAGTGAAAGAGCCCCGCAACCTCCGAATCAAGTCAGTGGGGGAAAGAAATGCAGCAGTTGAACATAGGGGTCCACCAACTCGGTCCCGGCGGTTACAGAGTGGCGGAGCCTATATGGGACAAGGAGGACGCGGAGCGTGCCGAGCAAGGCCTATCGCCCCACTTCGAGAAATACAGTGACAAGCAGACCAGGAACTTTCTCAGGGCCCGGTACAAGGAGGACCCGGTAACAAAGGAGCTTACCACGGATCCGAAGACCAAGGATCTTGAGCTTGTTCTGGTAAGGAATACACCCCCGCGTAATTAGCTCCATATGGTTGCATTCTAATTAATCCCCAATATTTCTAAATGGTTCACGTTCCTTCCGCAGGACAAAGAAAGCAGTAGCGCGGGGTCGTCTCAGAGCTCCCCTTTCGACACCCCTTTGAATAGGGCGTTGAACGTAATGAAAAACAGGGATAAGCTCAATAAGCCAACGTCATCTGGTCGTGTGGCCGGCAAAGGCTTGTCCACAAAATGGTCGTCATACTATGCCGCTGGTGGGCGAAAGGAGAAAAAGACTAGCTCAGAAAGCCAGTCGCGCGAGGTTGAAGCACTCAAGGCGCAAGTGGCGCGGATTCCGGAGATGGTCCAAGAGCAAGTGCAACAACAACTGGGATCAACGCTCACCGGCATTATGCCTACCTTGATTCATGGGATAACGACGTGGATTGCGGGTGGCCAACAGGGGCCGCCCCCGATTCCCAGCTTCACGGCCAGCAACTCGCACAATGCGTAGGCGGCGCCATTGGTGTTTCCATCGGCGGCGGTATTGGTGTCTACGGCGGCGGCGGTATTGGTGTCTCCGACGCCGGCATGGAGCTTAATGCACCCGGGTGTACGCCGGCTGGCACCTCACCAGCAAGCGGCCCCTCCGTCAGTTGCACGCCCGCCATTGGCGGTGCCTCGACATTAGCCGAGATCGATGGCATCACGGTAACTAAGCCTCTCGGCCGAGGACTTCATCTCCTTGCCTTTGACTGGGCATCCCTGACGCCCTACATGTTTTCGTAGGGCGCTGCCGATGTTCCTTGCACTCTCCTGCACTTCGTGGGTGGCGAGTTGGTCAATGTCGCCAAGGGCAGAATCGTTCAACCGGGCAACCCCGTGTTCCACGGTAATCCGATGCCACCCACAATGTATAGGGTTGAAGTGGTTCGGGTGCTGCCAGGCTACGACGAGCTGTTACCTCCGATTCGACC
Organism: Triticum urartu; assembly: GCF_056163025.1. Lineage (NCBI taxonomy): Eukaryota > Viridiplantae > Streptophyta > Magnoliopsida > Poales > Poaceae > Triticum > Triticum urartu. Next base: position 134,869,522 of record NC_141874.1, read on the forward strand.
CGCTGGGGCCGACGAAGAAGATGAGATGACCCTCAGCGCCTGCGTAAGCTGGCCCCTACTTTGGCCAAAGAGCCAGATTCGTTTGGGGGCGGGGGACAGCACCCCATAGACAAGACCGCCACTCGTGCCGATGCCAAGCCATGGCAAGAACACTGCAATGCTACCGGACATGCCGGACATCCCTATGGCACAGGATCCGGACATGCATATGGCACAGGATCCGGACGACGACAACGACGATGGTACATTTACCAACATCGATAAGTACTTTGCCGAACATGGGTATGGTGACGAGTTCTGCGGGCCTCCTTCTCAAGAACCGCGATCTAGCTGGTACGGCGGAGAAACCCAATTGCAACAGGCGTCGTCTGGCGTTCAGTTCTCAGGAGACGCCTCCAGCTGCCGCCTTCACCGAGCCTCAGATAGCGGAGGTGCCAAATATTATCAGCCCCAACACGCTCAAGAAGGCGGTCTGGGAGCAGAACTTGGTCCCATTACAGCAGATCAAGAAGAAGGGCCGGAAACGGCAGACTAAAAAGGGTGCCGGTGCGAGCCAGCCGGCACCGAGTACGATCCATGCTCAGGACGGGCCACCTTCACCTAAGGATATCTCGAGGGGGGGTGCATGTGGCGGGTAGGGTGATGCTACCGACAAATATGCTCAATGCTGCAACCGGTGCTATGCGGAGTCTGCACGACAGTGTTCTTTCTTTGGAGAAGCGGCGTCTCAGATAGAATGATGTGGCATACCCGGTTTTCATGGTCAAGGTGCCAGAGGGCAAGTGCTTTGTGGATGGCGACATCGGGGGTACGATCGTCCTGCGGTTTGATGACATCTTTTCTATGTTTAACCTTCATCCGCTGCACTACACCTTCGTTCGGCTGTTTTCGTTGAGTATGGAGATGCGGATCATTAGAGACAAGACCCCGGACATCGTGATCGTCGACCCCTTCTACATGCGTGCCAAGCTCTTGAGCAGCGCTGGGGACCGCCAAGTCGCGAGTTCACACCTCGAAGACGTCATTCTGGCAAACCCAGATAAGGATAACTTCCTTGTGGCTTACTTTCCCGAGTAAGTCATCCCTTAACCGCCCCGTAACATATGATTTCTTAGATTTCGATCGTTCTTTTTTTTTTCTAACATTCCGTGTTCTGAGCAGTGACACACATTGCACACTCATCCTCTTAGGCCCGAAATATTCCATGGCCACGTATTTCGACCCGAAACGTGACTCCAAGATAGACTACACAAATATCAAGAAAGTTCTTGATGATGTTCTCCCCGGCTACACCAAATCTAGAGGCACCTTCACCAGGGCAGTTCGTAAGTACGACAAGCACGTGTTCGCCCACAATACGATGTTCTGCTGCGTCAAGCAGCCGCCTGGCGGTCAGAAGGATGCCTACTACGCCCTCCATCACATGCGGGCGATCGTAAGGGACCATCATCACCTTCTGCTACCAAATAATATCAAAGATTGGGCCGCGAGCTTGTCGGCAATCCAGGACGCGGACATCAGACAAGAATTCTTTCGCATCCAGTCGGAGTTTGCGGACATCATCCATCAAGATGTCCTTCATACCTCGGGGCACTTCTTCCTCAGATATCAACCGTCCAACATTGAGATAGACGGAATGCTACAAATGCAGGCTGACAACGCCCGCGATTTCATGACCATCACGACAGACGACGGCTTCATCCACGCTCCTGTCCATGAGTCGGGTCGAAAGTAGTGATGTGTAGTTCTGAAACATTGATTGGCTCATGTTGTAATTAAACTTTAATGAATTGTATGTCTCTTTGGTTTGGACAGTCGTTCAACTTAGATGTAATCGATGCTATTTATTAGTAGGACCATGAATTGTGCTATTAATGTCTTGCTTTTCTCTTCCGATCATTTTGTTGCATACTTATATATTGCTTATGTATGTATTGTCAGTTGTTTGGCTTGTGCATAGAGATGTCGTCGTATGTCGTGTACAAGGGTAAGGTTCCTGGAGTCTACGACGACTAGGAGGAGTGTCGGAGACAGGTTCACCGTTTCAGCGGTAACAGTTACAAAGGGTACACCACTAGGGCGGAGGCGGAATCTAGATACGCCTGCTATCTAGCGGGAGAGAGGAGGGAGCGTTGGAGGAACCGGATGAAGACCAGTTTCATCGTGATGATGCTCATCGTGATGACCGCAGCTCTCTTCTATGTGATGGTAGTTTAGATGATCGATATCGACTTGTAATGTGAAGACAAACTCGATAATCGCGGTCTCGAGACTTGTAATGTTTTATCTTTGTTCGGTCTTTTGAATTCGGAGACTAATATGATGAATTGTATTCGGAGACTAATCTTCTATTGTATTCGATGAATCTGCTGTTGCTGTGTGCTACTGTCTATATTCTGTCAAATAATATATTTTGTAACCTGTGCAAAAATCAGAAAAGTAAAAAAATAAAACCTAATATTCATACTAATGGCGCATCACTACAGAGTGCACCATTAGTATGCCAAAGTATACCAATGGCGCATCACCAAACAGTGCGCCATTAGTATGCCAAGTATACTAATGGCGCATCCATCCGCAGTGCGCCATTAGTGTGCCAAAGCACATGGTTAAATATGGCCCCTGGGAGGCATACTAATGGCGCATGGTGTTATATACTAATGGCGCACTGGGTGGTGCGCCATTAGTATACCAGATACTAATGGCGCACCAGTGGTGCACCATTAGTAATAAATACTAGTGGCGTGATACTAATGGCGCACCAGTGGTGCACCATTAGTAGGCAAAACTAGTGCGCCATTAGTAGGCCTTTTCCTAGTAGTGGCACGTGCATAGACAGACAACCATCCCCTCTCTTATTGATATTGCAGGCGTGCCCTCCAGTTGTCTAGCAAGCTTATCCCACCATTTGTTAGAAGCAACTCCACTACCACCCCCTCCAACACTCTAGCTCTGTCTCTCTCCCAGCCTTATTCCTCTCCTACACATATGCATGGATGTCGATCGATCTCCCTTAATACATGAGGTAGATCGATCTCCCTTAATACATGAGGTAGGCCTCTCTCCTCCTCCACACATATACCAGCCATTGTACCTCTATAGTTAATTAGGCCTCCCTCGCCCCCCACCACACACCAATAGTCGAGCGCTGTAGGTAGGTATCCATGCCATAGAGACAAACTGCACATGTCCCCTCTCTCGTTCTAGTAGACCAGCCACTCTATATCTTTGGCGTGGGCACACACAAATTCGATGGCACTCTTTATCGACCACGTGCGCACACACACACACCATCCCTCTCTTTGATTCTTTGGACACCTCAAGTCAGTGATACCTCCACTCTCTTCTCGTGGATTGCCCCCTCTCTCTATATAATATATCCAGGACTCTATTTCACACTGCATATGTTACAATTTTTGATTGACCCCCCCAAAAAAACTCTCATGAACCCACACACTATATCTCTCTACGTTTGTATCTCTCTCACACAACCCCACGTAGGTGGTGTACGTATATAAGAAGAGAATAGGTGACCGTGCATGTACTCATGCTTCATGCCCAGCCACACCCACGCGGGTACATGGTGGATCTCATTTCTGTATGAAATGGCAGCCCACGTGCTAATTTGAACGTGTGTAGCGGTTGTTTACCTACGGAGGTCGTGTACCACACGTGCACGAAACAAAGTTCGACTTGATGCGTTGGCACGTTATTTTTAAATAAAGTTATATCGCTCAATGGCACGTACACAGAATATAAAACGATTTTTATGGAGAAAAAGGTAGTTCGCTCCACTATATACAATGGAGCCTCCCTGCCTGGTTTGTCTCTCTTCAGAGTATCTCACACAAGGCTGCGGTGGCCTCTCTCTCTCACCGTTGGTCACTGATCCGGCCGCATCCCGTCCGCCGATGGAAAGGGAGGACATGCATCGTTTCTCTGTTCGACGGCGCCGAGGCAGCACGTCCCGATCTGCGGTACACGCCATTCTCTCTGACCAAGCTCTGGCGCGGTAGGGCCTACACCACCTGCTTGCTGCCGCAGTATGGGCAGATTCCACCCGCCGTCGCTCACCTAGTTACATCCCGACGACCTCCAGGTATCCCCTCCGGCCTTGCTCCACTACCCGTCTTCCCACGTCGCTACATGTGGATCTTCCGTAGTTCTTTGCACAAAACGTAGCTCGTCCGGCGTACTTTCCATATTGCAATCTCGTCCTCACACCGTTTTAGACAAACACAACCGTGGTGTTATCTTCCCTTAGGACAAAGAATATGCTTCTTTTTTGTCGTCGAAACTGTCATCAACAATATTTGTCTTTTTACAAATTTCAAGTGGGCATATTTTAGAGTGTAGATTCACTCATTTTGCTTCATATGTGTACTCCCTCCGTTACTAAATATTTGTCTTTCTAGAGATTTCAACGGTGACTACATATGAAGCAAAATGAGTGAATCTACACTCTAAAATATGTCTATATACATCGATATGTAGTAGTCCATTTGAATCTCTAAAAAGACAAATATTTGAGTAGTCACTCGTTGAGATCTCTAGAAAGACAAATACTCCGGAGTATATTTAAGAACCGAGGGGGTAGTGCACAGCCGCATGGGAGACTCAGACCGGTCGTTAAGCCGCATTAATAGTGAGTAATGAGTAGTCAAATCATAGGCCCCACCTTTCCACTGTAAGTTGCTCGGAAGAAGCAACCATCAATATGCTCTTCTTTGAATCCGCTCATACTACTCCATCCGTCACTATTTATAGAGCGCGCTTTAGAAAAAGAGAAAATCTCTGGGACCAAGGCGACTAGCGATCGGCCAGAAAAATAGCATTGGTAGTTATAGCACGACGTCTATTACTAGAGGAAATAATGCGTACACACATGCACGGAGTGCTTCCACCCCGGGTACACACATGCATGCACTTACTGTTGGGGAATGTAGCAGAATTTTAAAATTTTCTATGCATCACCAAGATCAATCAATGGAGTCATCTAGCAATGAGGGAGAGAGGAGTGCATCTACATACCCTTGTAGATCGCGCGCGGAAGCGTTCAAGAGAACGGGGTTGATGGAGTCGTACTCGTCGTGATCCAAATCACCAATGACCTAGCGCCGAACAGACGGCACCTCTGCGTTCAACACACGTACGGTTGGGAAGACGTCTCCTCCAACTTGATCCAGCAAGGGGGAAGGAGAGGTTGATGAAGATCCAGCAGCACGATGGCGTGGTGGTGGAAGCAACGGTGATCTCGGCAGGGCTTCGCCAAGCACAGGGAGAGGGAGGAGTGTCACGGGAGGGAGAGGGAGAGGCCAGGGGCTAGGGTGCGGCTGCCCTCCCTCCCCCCCACTATTTATAGGACCCCTAGGGGGGGCGCCAGCCCTAGGAGATGCCATCTCCAAGGGGGGGCGGCCAAGGGGGTGGCTTGCCCCCCAAGGCAAGTGGGGCGCCCCCCACCCCTAGGGTTTCCAACCCTAGGCGTAGGGGGAGGCCCATGGGGGGGCGCACCAGCCCACTAGGGGCTGGTTCCCCTCCCACTTCAGCCCATGGGGCCCTCCGGGATAGGTGGCCCCACCCGGTGGACCCCCGAGACCCTTCCGGTGGTCCCGGTACAATACCGATTACCCCCGAAACTTTCCCGATGGCTGAAACTTGACTTCCTATATATAAATCTTCACCTCCGGACCATTCCGGAACTCCTCGTGACGTGCGGGATCTCATCCGGCACTCCGAACAACTTTCGGGTTACCGTATACTAATATCTCAACAACCCTAGCGTCACCGAACCTTAAGTGTGTAGACCCTACGGGTTCGGGAGACACACAGACATGACCGAGACAACTCTCCGGTCAATAACCAACAGCAGGATCTGGATACCCATGTTGGCTCCCACATGCTCCTCGATGATCTCATCGGATGAACCATGATGTCGAGGATTCAATCAATCCGTATACAATTCCCTTTGTCAATCGGTACGTTACTTGTCCGAGACTCGATCGTCGGTATCCCAATACTTCGCTCAATCTCGTTACCGGCAAGTCACTTTACTCGTACCGTCATGCATGATCCCATGATCAACCACTTGGTCACATTGAGCTCATTATGATGATGCATTACCGAGTGGGCCCAGAGATACCTCTCCGTCATACGGAGTGACAAATCCCAGTCTCGATTCATGCAAACCCAACAGACACTTTCGGAGATACCTATAGTGTACCTTCATAGTCACCCAGTTACGTTGTGACGTTTGGCACACCCAAAGCACTCCTACGGTATCCGGGAGTTGCACAATCTCATGGTCTAAGAAAATGATACTTGACATTCGGAAAAGCTATACCAAATGAACTACACGATCTTTGAGCTATGCTTAGGATTGGGTCTTGTCCATCACATCATTCTCCTAATGATGTGATCCCGTTATCAATGACATCCAATGTCCATAGTCAGGAAACCATGACTATCTTTTAATCAACGAGCTAGTCAACTAGAGGCTCACTAGGGACGTGTTGTGGTCTATGTATTCACACATGTATTACGATTTCCGGATAACACAATTATAGCATGAACAATAGACAATTATCATGAACAAAGAAATATAATAATAACCATTTTATTATTGCCTCTAGGGCATATTTCCAACAGTCTCCCACTTGCACTAGAGTCAATAGTCTAGTTACATTGTGATGAATCGAACACCCATGCAGTTCTGGTGTTGATCATGTTTTGCTCTAGGGAGAGGTTTAGTCAATGGATCTGCCACATTCAGGTCCGTATGTAGTTTACAAATCTCTATGTCTCCATTTTGAACACTTTCATGAATGGAGTTGAAGCGACGCTTGATATGCCTGGTCTTCCTGTGAAACCTGGGCTCCTTGGCAAGGGCAATAGCTCCAGTGTTGTCACAGAAGAGAGTCATCGGGCCCGACGTATTGGGTATGACTCCTAGGTCGGTAATGAACTCCTTCACCCAGATTGCCTCTTGTGCTACCTCCGAGGCTGCCATGTACTCCGCTTCACATGTAGATCCCGCCACAACGCTTTGCTTGCAACTGCACCAGCTTACCACCCCACCATTCAAAATATGCATGTATCCGGTTTGTGACTTAGAGTCATCCAGATCTGTGTCGAAGCTAGCATCGACGTAACCCTTTATGATGAGCTCTTTGTTACCTCCATAAACGAGAAACATATCCTTAGTCCTTTTCAGGTACTTCAGGATATTCTTGACCGCTGTCTAGTGTTCCATGCCGGGATTACTTTGGTACCTTCCTACCAAACTTACGGCAAGGTTTACATCAGGTCTGGTACACAGCATGGCATACATGATAGACCCTATGGCCGAGGCATAGGGGACGACACTCATCTTTTCTCTATCTTCTGCCGTGGTCGGGCATTGAGCCGTGCTCAATCTCGTACCTTGCAATACAGACAAGAACCCCTTCTTTGACTGATCCATTTTGAACTTCTTCAATATCTTGTCAAGGTATGTACTTTGTGAAAGACCAATGAGGCATCTCGATCTATCTCTATAGATCTTGATGCCTAATATATAAGCAGCTTCTCCAAGATCCTTCATTGAAAAACACTTGTTCAAGTAGGCCTTTATGCTTTCCAAGAATTCTATATCATTTCCCATCAACAGTATGTCATCCACATACAGTATGAGAAATGCTACAGAGCTCCCACTCACTTTCTTGTAAATGCAGCTTCTCCATAAGTCTGCGTAAACCCAAACGCTTTGATCATCTCATCAAAACGAATGTTCCAACTCCGAGATGCTTGCACCAGCCCATAAATCAAGCATTGGAGCTTGCACACCTTGTCAGCATTCTTAGTATCGACAAAACCTTCCGGCTGCATCATATACAATTCTTCCTTAAGGAAACCATTAAGGAGTTCTGTTTTGACGTCCATTTGCCATATCTCATTATCATAGAATGCGGCAATTGCTAACATGATTCGAACGGACTTCAGCTTCGCTACGGGTGAGAATGTCTCATCATAGTCAACCCCTTGAACTTGTCGATAACCCTTAGCGACAAGCCGAGCTTTATAGATGGTTACATTACCATCCGCGTCTGTCTTCTTCTTAAAGATCCATTTATTTTCTATGGCTCGCCGATCAACGATCAAGTCAGTCAAAGTCCATACTTTGTTTTCATACATGGATCCTATCTCGGATTTCATGGCTTCCAGCCATTTGTCAGAATCCGGGCCCGCCAGCGCTTCTTCATAGTTTGAAGGTTCACCGTTGTCTAACAACATGATTTCCAACACAGGGTTGCCGTACCACTCTGGTGCGGAACGTGTCCTCGTGGACCTACGAAGTTCAGTAGCAACTTGATCTGCAGTTTCATGATCATCATCATTAAATTCCTCTCTAGTCAGTGCAGGCACCTCAGGAACATTTTCTTGAGCTGCGCCACTTACCGGTTCAAGAGGTAATACTTCATCAAGTTCTACTTTCCTCCCACTTATTTCTTTCGAGAGAAACTCTTTCTCTAGAAAGGATCCATTCTTGGCAACAAAGATCTTGCCTTCGGATCTGAGGTAGAAGGTATACCCAATAGTTTCTTTAGGGTATCCTATGAAGACGCATTTTTCCGATTTGGGTTCGAGATTTTCAGGTTGAAGTTTCTTGACATAAGCATCGCATCCCCAAACTTTTAGAAACGACAGCTTAGGTTTCTTCCCAAACCATAATTCATACGGTGTCGTCTCAAAGGATTTCGACGGAGCCCTATTTAAAGTGAATGCGACAGTCTCTAAAGCATAGCCCCAAAATGATAGCGGTAAATCAGTAAGAGACGTCATAGATCGCACCATATCCAATAGAGTGCGATTACGACGTTCGGACACACCATTACGCTGAGGTGTTCCAGGTGGCATGAGTTGTGAAACTATTCCACATTTCCTTAAGTGTGTGCCAAATTTATGACTCAAGTATTCTCCCCCACGATCTGATCGCAAGAACTTGATTTTTCTATCACGTTGATTCTCAACCTCGCTCTGAAATTCCTTGAACTTTTCAAAGGTCTCAGACTTGTGTTTCATTAAGTAGACATACCCATATCTACTCAAGTCATTAGTGAGGGTGAGAACATAACGATAGCCATCGTGAGCCTCAACACTCATTGGACCGCACACATCAGTATGTATGATTTCCAATAAGTTGGTTGCTTGCTCCATTGTTCCTGAGAACGGAGTCTTGGTCATTTTACCCATGAGGCATGGTTCGCACGTGTCAAATGATTCGTAATCAAGAGACTCCAAAAGTCCATCTGCATGGAGCTTCTTCATGCGTTTGACACCTATGTGACCAAGACGGCAGTGCCACAAGTATGTGGGACTATCATTATCAACCTTACATCTTTTGGTATTCACACTATGAATATGTGTAACATTACACTCGAGATTCATTAAGAATAAACCATTCACCAACGGAGCATGACCATAAAACATATCTCTCATATAAATAGAACAACCATTATTCTCGGATTTAAATGAGTAGCCATCTTGAATTAAACGAGATCCTAATACAATGTTCATGCCCAAAGCTGGCACTAAATAACTATTATTGAGGTTTAAAACTAATCCCATAGGTAAATGTAGAGGCAGCGTGCCGACGGCGATCACATCGACCTTGGAACCATTCCCGACGCGCATCGTCACCTCGTCCTTCGCCAGTCTCCGCTTATTCCGCAGCTCCTGCTTTGAGTTACAAATGTGAGCAACCGCACCGGTATCAAATACCCAGGAGCTACTACGAGTACTGGTAAGGTACACATCAATTACATGTATATCACATATACCTTTAGTGTTGCCGGCCTTCTTGTCCGCTAAGTATTTGGGGCGGTTCCGCTTCCAGTGACCACTTCCCTTGCAATAAAAACACTCAGTCTCAGGCTTGGGTCCATTCTTTGACTTCTTCCCAACAGCTTGCTTACCGGGCGCGGCAACTCCCTTGCCGTCCTTCTTGAAGTTCTTCTTACCCTTGCCTTTCTTGAACTTAGTGGTTTTATTCACCATCAACACTTGATGTTCCTTTTTGATTTCCACCTCTACTGATTTCAGCATTGAATATACCTCAGGAATGGTCTTTTCCATCCCCTGCATATTGAAGTTCATCACGAAGCTCTTGTAGCTCAGTGGAAGCGACTGAAGGATTCTGTCAATGACCGCGTCATCTGGGAGATTAACTCCTAGCGGAGTCAAGCGGTTATGCAACCCAGACATTTTGAGTATGTGCTCACTGACAGAACTATTTTCCTCCATCTTACAAATGAAGAACTTGTCGGAGACTTCATATCTCTCGACTCGGGCATGAGCTTGGAAAACCATTTTCAGCTCTTCGAAAATCTCATACGCTTCGTGTCTCTCAAAACGCTTTTGGAGCCCCGGTTCTAAGCTGTAAAGCATGCCACACTGAACGAGGGAGTAATCATCAGCACGTGACTGCCAAGCGTTCATAACGTCTTGGTTCTCTGGGATGGGTGTGTCACCTAGCGGTGCTTCTAGGACATAATCTTTCTTGGCAGCTATGAGGATGATCCTCAGGTTCTAGACCCAGTCCGTATAGTTGCTGCCATCATCTTTCAGCTTGGTTTTCTCTAGGAACACGTTGAAGTTGAGGGCAACATTAGCATGGGCCATTTGATCTACAAGACATAGTGTAAAGATTTTAGACTAAGTTCATGATAATTAAGTTCATCTAATCAAATTATTCAATGAACTCCCACTCAGATAGACATCCCTCTAGTCATCTAAGTGAAACATGATCCGAGTCAACTAGGCCGTGTCCGATCATCACGTGAGACGGACTAGTCAACATCGGTGAACATCTTCATGTTGATCATATCTTCTATACGACTCATGCTCGACCTTTCGGTCTTCTGTGTTCCGAGGCCATGTCTGTACATGCTAGGCTCGTCAAGTCAACCTAAGTGTATTGCGTGTGTAAATCTGGCTTACACTCGTTGTATTCGAACGTTAGAATCTATCACACCCGATCATCACGTGGTGCTTCGAAACAACAAACCTTCGCAACGGTGCACAGTTAGGGGGAACACTTTCTTGAAATTATTATGAGGGATCATCTTATTTAAGCTACCGTCGTTCTAAGAAAATAAGATGTAAAACATGATAAACATCACATGCAATCAAATAGTGACATGATATGGCCAATATCATTTGCTCCTTTTGATCTCCATCTTCGGGGCTCCATGATCATCGTTGTCACCGACATGACACCATGATCTCCATCATCGTGTCTTCTTGAAGTTGTCTCGTCATCTATTACTTCTACTACTATGGCTAACGCTTTAGCAATAAAGTAAAGTAATAACATGACGTTTATGTTGACACGCAGGTCATAAATAAATAAAGACAACTCCTATGGCTCCTGCCGGTTGTCATACTCATCGACATGCAAGTCGTGATTCCTATTACAAGAACATGATCAATCTCATACATCACATATATCATTCATCACATCCTTTTGGCCATATCACATCACACGTCACATGGTGCAAAAACAAGTTAGACGTCCTCTAATTGTTGTTGCAAGTTTTTACGTGGATGCTATAGGTTTCTAGCAAGAACGTTTCTTACCTACGCCAAAACCACAAGTGATATGCCAATTTCTATTTACCCTTCATAAGGACCCTTTTCATCGAATCCGATCCGACTAAAGTGGGAGAGACAGACACCCGCCAGCCACCTTATGCAACTAGTGCATGTAAATCGGTGGAACCAGTCTCACGTAAGCGTACGTGTAAGGTCGGTCCGGGCCGCTTCATCCCACGATGCTGCCGAATCAAGATAAGACTAGTAACGACAAGCAAATTGACAATATCCACGCCCACAACTGCTTTGTGTTCTACTCGTGCATAGAAACTACGCATAGACCTAGCTCATGATGCCGCTGTTGGGGAACGTAGTAGAATTTTAAAATTTTCTACGCATCACCAAGATCAATCTATGGAGTAATCTAGCAACGAGGGAGAGAGGAGTGCATCTACATACCCTTGTAGATCGCGCGCGGAAGCGTTCAAGAGAACGGGGTTGATGGAGTCGTACTCGTCGTGATCCAAATCACCGATGACCTAGCGCCGAACGGACGGCACCTCCGTGTTCAACACACGTACGGTTGGGAAGATGTCTCCTCCAACTTGATCTAGCAAGGGGGAATGAGAGGTTGATGAAGATCCAGTAGCACGATGGCGTGGTGGTGGAAGCAACGGTGATCTCAGCAGGGCTTCGCCAAGCACAGGGAGAGGGAGGAGTGTCACGGGAGGGAGAGGGAGAGGCCAGGGGCTAGGGTGCGGCTGCCCTCCCCCTCACTATTTATAGGACCCCTAGGGGGGCGCCGGCCCTAGGAGATGCCATCTCCAAGGGGGGCGGCGGCCAAGGGGGTGGCTTGCCCCCCCAAGGCAAGTGGGGCGCCCCCCACACCTAGGGTTTCCAACCCTAGGCGCAGGAGGAGGCCCATGGGGGGCGCACCAGCCCACTAGGGGCTGGTTCCCCTCCCACTTAAGCCCATGGGGCCCTCCGGGATAGGTGGCCCCACCCGGTGGACCCCGGGACCCTTCCGGTGGTCCCGGTACAATACCGATTACCCCTGAAACTTTCCCGATGGCCGCAACTTGACTTCCTATATATAAATCTTCACCTCCGGACCATTCCGGAACTCCTCGTGACGTCCGGGATCTCATTCAGGACTCCGAACAACTTTTAGGTTACCGTATACTAATATCTCAACAACCCTAGCGTCACCGAACCTTAAGTGTGTAGACCCTACGGGTTCGGGAGACACGCAGACATGACCGAGACGACTCTCCGGTCAATAACCAACAGCTAGATCTGGATACCCATGTTGGCTACCACATGCTCCTCGATGATCTCATCAGATGAACCACGATGTCGAGGATTCAATCAATCCGTATACAATTCCCTTTGTCAATCGGTACGTTACTTGTCCAAGACTCCATCGTCGGTATCCCAATACCTCGTTAAATCTCGTTACCGGCAAGTCACTTTACTCGTACCGTAATGCATGATCCCGTGATCAACCACTTGGTCACATTGAGCTCATTATGATGATGCATTACTGAGTGGGCCCAGAGATACCTCTCCGTCATACGGAGTGACAAATCCCAGTCTCGATTCGTGCCAACCCAACAGACACTTTCGGAGATACCTGTAGTGTACCTTTATAGTCACCCAGTTACGTTGTGACGTTTGGCACACCCAAAGCACTCCTATGGTATCCAGGAGTTGCACAATCTCATGGTCTAAGGAAATGATACTTGACATTCGGAAAAGCTATAGCAAACGAACTACACGATCTTGGAGCTATGCTTAGGATTGGGTCTTGTCAATGATGTGATCCCGTTATCAATGACATCCAATGTCCATAGTCAGGAAACCATGACTATCTTTTGATCAACGAGCTAGTCAACTAGAGGCTCACTAGGGACGTGTTGTGGTCTATGTATTCACACATGTATTACGATTCCCGGATAACACAATTATAGCATGAACAATAGACAATTATCATGAACAAAGAAATATAATAATAACCATTTTATTATTGCCTCTAGGGCATATTTCCAACACTTACTCCACTCCGTAGTACTACGTCGAGAGAAAATTGCGGTTACCACGCCCTAATTAATTGAGCATTAAACCAAACGCGTCTAAAGTCTCTCTGGTGGTGGAAATGCATTGAGAGAAATGCATCATAATGAAGCGCGCCCTGTAAACTATGACGGGGGGAGGAGTAGTATGAAGGTGCAAAACCAAGTACGCGTATGGCCAGTCGGTCAACGCACCTCCTCTTGGCATATCACTGACATGTGGGACCGGAGTGTGAGCAAACCGATCTCAATTGACGGCAAAATGGCCAACCTGCCGTTCCTTGAGAGAGACGAGGAGCAAGAACACACAGACGGGCTCGCACGGAGGCCAATATATATTCGAGCATGGTTGATCAATATCATCATTACATGTTGGGCTGCCGTTTTCCGCCCTTCTCCGGAATAAATGTGTACTTTATCAGAGATTAAAAAAAAAGAGTACAGAGGCTCCACCATGCGGTTCTAGTAGTAGTACTACTCGTACTACTAAACCTTGCGCTTGGCTCTTAGCCTCTTCGTGAAGTCAAACAATGATGGTACTCCGCATGTCCGGTTAATATGGCTTAATCTTTTTTGCGGGTAAATGAGAGAGCTTTATTCATATATAAGCATTCTTAGGACGATCAGCCAAGACTGTCGGATTTCGGGTTCCAGCAGACCCTTGAGGTTCGAACACTGGGGTGCGCGCGGAGATTTCGCTTCCTCCCTACCTGCACCCCTCCGCCTCGCTAAGATCTAAGCTATGGAAAGAACAACACAAGGGACACAGGGTTTATACTGGTTCGGGCCACCGTTGTGGTGTAATACCCTACTCCAGTTTGTGGCATGGTGGATTGCCTCTTGGGCTGATGATGATGAATGATACAAGGAAGAACAGCCTCGCGAGGGTCTGTTCTTGGCTGGGGCGATGAACTGCTGGGAGGAGTTTAGCCACCCTTCTCTCTCTCTCTCTCTCTGATCGAACCCCCTCTCCTCTGTGGGTGGCTGGTCCTATCTATAGAGGCCCTGGTCCTCTTCCCAAATATCGAGCGGGAAGGGAGCCAACAATGGCGGGCTAATTTGAAGGGGACAGCTAGTACTAGCTACCCTGACAAAAGTAGTCTTCGCCAGCACAAAGCTCTGGTTGTGATGCCGTCTTGGGCCCCACGATGACCTCCGTCTTGCAGTCCTCCTGGTCCTGGTCTTGTTGCACTGAAATGGAAACCTTTGCCTGATGCCTCGGTATTCCGCGGCTACGCTTGCCCCCTTTGCACCAAAGAGGAAAGGAGGACACCGCGCGGACTGGTACCCGCCTGGCGCCCTTGGTCATCATGGCTTGCGTCACGGGCACCTCGTGAGGTACCCCGCCTTGATCTCTCCGCCTCTTCACGAGCCAGCCTGGTGAGGCCGTGCCCGAGGAAGCTCCGGGTCGTCCGCCTCGCGAGGGTCTTGGGTCTGTGTTGATGAAGATGGGCCATGCTGGGCCCCCTTTTAAGCCACGCCGCAGGCCGCAGGCAGGCAAGTCTGAGGACCCCCATTCCCAAAACGCCGACAGTACCCCCCGGGCCCAAGGCACGCCCGGACTTGGTCGTGCAGGGAGGCAGAAGGGCAAGAGCGAAGCGCCGCGGGCCCTAACAGCCTGCGGTCTTGGGCGCCGCATGGCAGTTGATTGGACGTGGGCGTCTCCACTTCCCCATGGCGCCTCGGCAACTGCACGGATTGGACAAGTCCATGCATGCAAAGCGGGTCATGATTACCTGTGATAGTGGGGGCCAACGGTTGGCCTTCACCGGCTATAAGTACGGATTGGCGCGCGCCCTTCCAGTTCATTCTCCCTTGCTTCTCCTTCTTCTTCATGGCCCCATCGAGGAGGTTCTCGGCCGCAGAGAAGGGGAAGGCTCTCCGGGTAGAGCCTGCCTCTTCCCCGCCCAAGCGTGGCCGAGGGCGCCCTCGCAAGCATCCTGTGGTCTCCACGGCAGCTCCCCGCGGCCGTGGAGACGATTCCCAGCATGGTGACGGTCGGACTGCTGCGGCCGGGGGGTGCGCTTCAGTCGCGCGTCCCCCTAGGTCGTGCTTTCGCGCTGCAGAGGTGCTGCCGGAGTTCGTTGTGTGGTCGGCGGAGCCGACTAGCACCCGGCTTCCACTTCCTCGCTTTCCTCCTCGGCGAGCTCCTGGCCGGCGCCCCGGGCGGCCTCTGGCTCCAGGCTGACGGCTGCTGCAGCCGGGCCTCATGGGCTTCACTAGAGGTCTCTGCAGCTGGGAGCCTGGCCTTGGCTCGCGGTTGGCAGACGTTTGCCCGCACGCACGGCCTGAGGCGTCGGTGCACCCTGCACTTCAAGTTTGACGGCGATGCCACCCTCTATGTGAGGGTGTTTGGGGAGGATGGTCGCCGCGCGGGGTGCTGCCCTGAGGATGACGACCGCGGCCGGGAACCCAGCTCCGACGACGATGGAGAGGACAGCGCTCGGGTGACTAGCGGCGCTCAGGGTTCCTCAAGCTTCTCTGGTTCTTCTTCAAGCAGCGACTCCTCCAGCGGTGGCCGTGGTCAGCCTCCACGCCGTCGTATCTGCTTGGGAGGTGGTGGCATGCCTGCCCGCCATCGCGCCCCGGTGAAGCGCGCGAGGGAGTCTGCCTGAGCCCCGTGGGCGGCTCGAGTCCTCCCTGCAGGCCGGTGTGAGGCGAGCTGCGCCTGATTTGTTCTTTCTTTTCCTTTTTCCTGCGCAAAAAGACAGTAGTGTGGAGCCCCGCGGGGGCGTGTTTGGGTTATTGCCGTTAATCATCATTTGCTTCCGCTATCGTGCCTTCCGGCTACGTGCCCGCGCGTGGGTAGTTCCCGGCCCCAGCCGTGGGGGGCGACCGACCCAGGCCCTGTGTTCGTGTCGCGGTGCCCGTGGGGCACGGACTGGAGGGGTGCTCCTGTAATGGACCCAGGTCACGAAACCTTTGAATGACTAGGATAGGAACACTCGCGAGGGCGCTCGGCTGTCCCCCTCCCTCTCGAGGCCTTGCAAAAGAGAAATCGAGGCGGGAGAGCGAAAAGTCGAAGAACCACAAGCCAAACACGGCAACAACTTCAATAAAACTTCGAATGAGAAGGAGCAAGCCAACCGCGGAAAGGAAATGAAAAGCCGCGTCCGGCACCTAATCTAGTCTTCGACGTCTTCTCACCAGCGCGGAGCTAAGTGCTGCCACTGGGCGTGGGAGGGAGCCCCAGGGCCTGAGGACGGCGCTCCTGAGACTCCGGGGCGTGTACAGCCCCAACTCATTATTACGTGAGTGTGTCACGGGCGGCGAGCTTCACAGGCATTGGCCTTCTTCACAGGCTCCGGGCCTTTTCCAAAACGCGACAGCTTCACAGGCATTCGCCTTCTTCACAGGCTCTGGGCCTTTTCCAAAACGCGATAGCTTCACAGGCATTCGCCTTCTTCACAGGCTCTGGGCCTTTTCCAAAACGCGACAGCTTCACAGGCATTCGCCTTCTTCACAGGCTCTGGGCCTTTTCCAAAACGCGACAGCTTCACAGGCATTCGCCTTCTTCACAGGCTCTGGGCCTTTTCCAAAACGCGACAGCTTCACAGGCATTCACCTTCTTCACAGGCTCTGGGCCTTTTCCAAAACGCGACAGCTTCACAGGCATTCGCCTTCTTCACAGGCTCTGGGCCTTTTCCAAAACAAGACAGCTTCACAGGCATTCGCCTTCTTCACAGGCTCCGGGCCTTTTCCAAAACGTGATGGCTTCATAGGCATTCGCCTTCTTCACAGGCTCTGGGCCTTTTCCAAAACGCGATGGCTTCACAGGCATTCGCCTTCTTCACAGGCTCCGGGCCTTTTTAGGGGTAGAACCTCCGGAGGTGCTGGATGTTCCATGCGTTCTGGACTGGCACCCCCTCCTAAGTCTCCAAGCGTGCGGAGCCGGGCCTGGAAACATGAACAACTTTGAACGGGCCCTCCCACATGGGAGAGAGCTTGTGCAGCCCCTCCCTGGAGAGAACCCGCCTGAGCACGAGGTCTCCTACCTCAAGAGTTCTGGGGCGGATGTTGTGGCAGTGATATCGCCGTAGTGCTTGTTGGTACCTCGCCGCTCGTAGCGCGGCTTCTCGGCGACGTTCCTCCCCCAGCACGAGGTCCATCCCCCGCATGGCGTCCTGCTACGCCTCGTCGAACGCCAGGACCCGCGCGGACTGACGTCTGACCTCGTGAGGGAGGACCGCTTCGGCTCCGTAGACCAGGAAGAATGGGGTCTCTCCAGTCGGCTTGGTCACGGTTGTGCGGATGGACCACAACACGGACTGAAGCTCGTCATACCAACCTCTGCCGCAGGCCTCCAGCTTCTTCTTGAACGTCCTGGTCTTGAGGCCCCTCAGGACCTCCGCGTTGGCTCGCTCGGCCTGGCCGTTGCTTCGGGGGTGCGCCACCAAGGCGTAGCATATCTGCGTTCCAAGGTTAGCACAGTATGTTTTGAAGAGGTTACTGGTGAACTGCGAACCGTTGTCCGTGATGATGCGGTTCAGCACCCCGAACCGGCTCACGATGCCCTTGATGAACTTGACCGCGGAACCCGCGGGAATGGTGCAGACAGCCTCTACTTCAACCCACTTGGTGAACTTGTCCACGGCGACGTAGAGGTAGCGGTAGCCCCCTGGCGCCCGAGGAAACGGGCCCAAGATGTCCAGCCCCCAGACTGCGAATGGCCACGAAAGGGGTATAGTTGGCAGGCCTCCTGCTGGCTGATGGATCTGCTTGGCGTGGAACTGGCAGGCCTCAAAGCTTTCACTAGTTCGACGGCGTCATTGAGCGCAGTGGGCCAATAAAACCCACTGCGGAACGCCTTGCCGACGAGGGTCCGTGATGATGAAGGATGTCCACAGTCTCCGCCGTGTATATCTTCCAGCAGTTCCTTCCCTTTCTCCCTGGAGATGCAGCGCAGGGATACATCGTTTGGTCGCTTCCGGTAGAGCTCTCCATCCTTGATGCAGTATGTCGTGGCCTGGCGTGCCACTCGCTCCGCTTCCTCCTCCTTCTCCGGCAGGGTACCTTGCATTAAGTAACTCCAGAGCTCCGTGATCCAACATCCCTCCTGAGGTTCCATCGTCAGGAGCAGGCGTGCTCCTGAGGTCGGGCCACAGGCCAGAGCTCCTAAGGCAGGTGGCTGGGGGAGTTCCTCCCGGGGCTGAGCCGTGCTTGATAATGACGGCAGGGCTGAGGGCTTGAAGAGCCTCTCCTCGAAAACGCCAGGCTCCTGAGGTAACCGTCTGGACGCCCGTTTGGTGATGTTGTCGACCTCCTGATTGGTGCCACGGGGCACATGCTGCAACTCCAACCCCCAGAACTGCTTCTCCATCCTGCGAACCTCCGCAAGGTAGGCTTCCATGTGCTCATCCTTCGGCTCGTACACCTTGTTGGAGAAATTGACAAGGAGCCGCGAATCGCCCTTGATGGTGAGGCGTTTCACCCCCAGGGCAGCTGCGGCCTTCAAGCCCGCTATTAAACCTTCATACTCCGCTATGTTGTTGGAGACCTTTTCACCTTGTTGGAAACAGAGCTGCACAGCGTAACAGAGCTTGTCCTGAGTGGGCGATATAAGCACCGCCCCAGCCCCAGCGCCATGCCTGGAGAACGCCCCATCGAAGTACATGACCCAGCCTTCTGGCGCCTCGCTTCCTGGGGATAGGGACCGATCCTTGTCGGCCTTGAGGCCTGGCGCCTCCGTCCATTCTACCACAAAATCCGCCAACGCTGCTCCCTTGATGACTCTGGTCATGCTGAATTCGAGCTGAAACGCTTGCAGTTCTATGTTCCACTCAGCAACCCTTCCAGCTGAGTTAGGGCTCCTGAGCACTCTCTCCAGGGGGTATGATGAGACGACCTTGATGGGGTGACCCTGAAAATAGTGCCGCAGCTTGCGCGAGGCCACCAGTAGCGCGAGGAGGAGTTTCTGAGGCATGGGGTACCATGCCCTCGCATCCCGCAACAACGTGCTAACGAAGTACACCGGGTGCTCTATGAGGTTGGGTGCATCAGTGCTGGCGGCTCCCTTCGGAGACCATGGCGCCTCTTGAGGCGACGGGGCCTCCTGAGGCTGGCCATCTGGGGGAGGAGCCTCTTCCGCCTCCGGTGCACTCCTCTGCGGCGGCTGATCCCCCTCAGTCGCGGTGGCGGTTTCTGTGGGTCTTCCTTGGTCATGCTTTGCCTTGTCCTGGGCTGCTACTGCGGTTTTGATTTGACGCTCCTCTCTAACCGCCACCAGGGCTGCACTGGCGGAGTACGGAGTGGCGGCGAGGTAAAGCACCAGGGGCTCTTGAGGGCGCGGAGCCACCATGACCGGTGGGCTGGTCGGGTATCTCTTAAGATCCTGGAACGCCTTGTCGGCCTCTTCAGTCCACTCAAAGGGCCCATTTTTCTTCATTAGCTAGAAGAAGGGCAGCGCTTGTTCCCCCAACTTGGAGATGAAGCGCCCTAGTGCGGTCACGCGCCCGTTGAGCTTCTGCGTTTCTCTGAGGGTCTTTGGCGGGCTCATGTCTTCCACCGCCTTGACCTTTTCCGGGTTAGCCTCGATGCCTCGGTGGGACACGAGGAAACCCAAGAGCTTGCCCGAGGGGACTCCGAACACACACTTCTCTGGGTTGAGCCATAGGTTCACTGCGTTGAGGCTCGCGAAGGTTTCCTCCAGGTCTTGTATCAGGGTCCTGGCCTCCCGAGACTTTACCACGATGTCATCGACGTAAGCTTCAACATTCTTCCCAAGCTGCGGGCCCAAGGTGATGTGCATCAGCCGCTGAAAGGTCGCCCCTGCGTTACGCAGCCCGAATGGCATGCACGTGTAGCAGTACACCCCACACGGGGTTAGGAAGGCCATCTTTTCGACGTCTTCCACCGCCATCTTGATCTGGTGATACCCAGAAAAGGCATCCAAGAAGCATAGCAGGTCGCATTCCGCAGTGGAATCGACGATCTGGTCGATGCGGGGAAGCGGGAACGGATCTTGCGGGCATGCTTTGTTGAGGTTGGTGAAGTCGACACACATGCGCTCCTTCCCTCCCTTCTTTGGCACAACGACAGGGTTGGCCAACCAATCTGGGTATCGGACCTCGCGAATGACCCCAGCGACTTCTAATTTGCGGGTCTCTTGGACGATGAAGGCCTGCTTTTCTATGGACTGCCGCCTGGCCTTCTGCTTCACAGGGCGCACGTTGGGGCACACATTGAGCTTATGCTCGATTACTCTCCTAGGGATCCCTGCCAACTGGTCAGGCTCCCAAGCAAATACCTTCTTGTTTGCGCGCAGGAACCCGACCAGGGCCTCCTCCTGCTCGGGTTCGAGGTTGGCGCCTATGGTGAAAGTGGCGTTGGTGGACCCGTCCTCATCAACGGGTATCTGCTTGGTTTCTGCCTTGTCCTGGGTGAACAACTGTTTCTTCTTGGCGGGTGCAGCCCCCTTGGGCTTGGGGGTCTCCACGTCGGCGGGCCGCGCCGACGCCGCCGTCTTGAAGGCGAGCTTGAGCACCCGCAGCGCGTCTCCGGTGTCCCCGTGCACGGTGAGGGCACCGCTGCTCCCGGGCATCTTCATGAGGTTGTACGCCGGATCTGTCCCAAGGAGCTGGATGATCCGCCCCCAACGCCTGAGAAGGGCTGGCTGGGTTGCAGCCGTTCCAGGGGTATGCGGAGGAGGTCGAAGGCCTCGACTGAGAGCACGCTGAGGCCCGCACCGCCATTGATGAGAGTTCTGGTGACGGCCACCTGGCAGATGGTGGGGGTGCACAGCATGGGGAGTGCACCCGAGCAGGCCGAGTTGGGAGGGTGGTCCTCCGAGCTGAAGGTCAGGCCGGCCTTGGGCGCCGCCCAGTCCGGGAGAGCCCCCTGCCACGTGGAAGCGGCACTGACCCGGCGGATGAACGGCTTGACATGATGACTTGTAGGCAGCGCCTGCGAGCCGCCCAGGAGGGCCGCGATGACCGGGGGTGTTGGTGTAGCGCGATGGGCGGGGAAGAGGCCGCGGGGCTCTTCCCAAGAGGCCACGGAGGCTGCCGGCGGGTGGAGCAGCCATGTGCGCGGAGCGCCGGTGGGGGCCATGGGGAGCCAGTTGGCCATGACCCTATCGTCACCTCTAGCTTCGAGGAGGGCCTCCTCGCTCGCCAGCAAGAAGGCCAGCGGATCTGTCGCGCCGCCATAGTGCGGCGGCGTCGTTGGCTTGAACTCGTCCGGCCACCGTACCCGTTGCAGGGCTGGGGCCAGGGCTCGGAGCCCCCTGGCCCCCGTGCTGGCGCCAGTGGCCGGAGCGGGCGACGCGCTACTCATCGCGAGGCAGGCCGTGGCGGTGGCGGAAGATAAAACTACGGTGCACCCCTACCTGGCGCGCCAAATGTCGGATTTCGGGTTCCGACAGACCCTTGAGGTTTGAACACTGGGGTGCGCGCGGAGATATCGCTTCCTACCTACCTGCACCCCTCCGCCTCACTAAGATCTAAGCTATGGAAAGAACAACACAAGGGACACAGGGTTTATACTGGTTCGGGCCACCGTTGTGGTGTAATACCCTACTCCAGTTTGTGGCGTGGTGGATTGCCTCTTGGGCTGATGATGATGAATGATACAAGGAAGAACAGCCTCGCAAGGGTCTGTTCTTGGCTGGGGCGATGAATTGCTGGGAGGAGTTCAGCCACCCTTCTCTCTCTCTCTGATCGAACCCCCTCTCCTCTATGGGTGGCTGGTCCTATTTATAGAGGCCCCGGTCCTCTTCCCAAATATCGAGCGGGAAGGCAGCCAACAATGGCGGGCTAATTTGAAGGGGACAGCTAGTACTAGCTACCCTGACAAAAGTAGTCTTCGCCTGTACAAAGCTCTAGTGGTGACGCTATCTTGGGCCCCACGATGACCTCCGTCTTGCAATCCTCCTGGTCCTGGTCTTGCACCGAAATGGCAACCTTTGCCTGATGCCTCGGTACTCCGTGGCTGCGCTTGCCCCCTTTGCACCAAAGAGGAAAGGAGGACACCGCGCGGGCTGGTACCCGCCTGGCGCCCTTGGTCGTCATGGCTTGCGTCACGGGCACCTCGTGAGGTACCCCGCCTTGATCTCTCCGCCTCTTCACGACCCAGCCTGGTGAGGCCGTGCTTGAGGAAGCTCCGCGTCGTCCGCCCCGCGAGGCTTGGCCCCATGCGAGGGTCTTGGGTCTGTGTTGATGAAGATGGGCCATGCCGGGCCCCCTTTTAAGCCACGCCGCAGGCCACAGGCAGGCAAGTCTGGGGACCCCCGTTCCCAGAACACTGACAAAGACACTGGTCACTAGGAAGTGAGGTACCCCGCAAAAAAGAAGTAGGAAGCGAGGTGTTTCATCAAGCCAGCTCTCAGCCACATTCAAAGTGCAGCAAGCACGGTTCGCACAAAGATGCGCCGCAAGGTTTGCTGACCTGTTTACATGCTTAATAACAAAAAAGAGGAAATATTACCGAGCGCTCCTATTTGTAACAGGATATGAGCCAGAATTAAGAGAGAATTGTGGCGAGTGTTCCATGCAATCAACTTCCACTATCACATGCGAGAACCCTCAAAGAGAACCAATTGTGTTGAAGATTACTTTATCACATTTTAAAAATATAATAAGAGTGCAGACGCTCCTCCATTCGGTTCCTAGTACTAGTATAGTACATACCTCTATAGACTATAGTAGTACTACTACTACTAGTAAAATTTGCGATTGGTTGTTCGCCTCTTCGGGAAGTGCAACAATAATAGTACTAGTACAGTGTATGCTTCTGGCAATCTGACACCGAATTAACTGTTGCATGTACACCGGCTGAGCGAAGGAGAGCTTGCATTAGTCAAAAGTTTCTCCTTGTCCTACGAGCCACCGCACGCAAGCTTCTCCCGTCTTGCAAGCTTCTCCTCGTTCGGCAAGTTGACGGGACACAGCAAAGTAATGCTAGTCCATACTGCCTCCTCTCTGGTTAATATGGCTTAATTTCAAACGAGATAAATACACCGTCTGTCACTGTATATTTGTAAAAATACGGTCAGTGGACTTCATAATACACTCATTGCGCTCAATATGTACATTTTCCGGTGTTTATACGGTCACTAGCTCACCCTGGCTGAGTATGTGTCTGCATGCACGTGTAGGTTGAGCACTTGAGCGTGACCGTGTGTGTTCCGCCGTGTGCTCGGACATGCATGCATTAGGGCATCGCGCGCGTTTTTGCGTCCATGTGTATGTGTGATTGTTGCACACACGTAGGGGGAGTACATGTAGGGGGCACTAAAGGAGCAGTCAAATCACACAGTAAGTTAGTCGGAAGAAGCAACCATCATTTCACACTTCAATGACACGTACGCAATATAAAATGGTTGATATGGAGAGAAAAAGGAAACCACTATATATACACTAGCAGGAGCCTAAGCTACAAGCCGGCTTGCTTGGGTTGCTCTCTTCACAAGCATAGAATGACGGTGGCCACACCGCTGGTCACATATCCGGCCTGATCCCACAGCAGGGGGAAGGGAGCAATGTTCTACGTAGACGCGGTCGACATCGGCGAGGGAGAAAATCCACAGTCGGTGCGTCCCAATCGGGGGTCATCACGGTATGGGCCAATGCCGCGTCCCAACCGCCCTTCTAGCTACAGCCCGACGTCCGTTTCGAAAATATTAGTGCATGTCAACAAAAATTATACTAGTATCGTTGTTCTGTTTCGAAAAAAAGCATATAAGCTGTTACTTCTTACCCAAAAGATCTTTATATCCAATAGACACAAAATATCCATTCGACTGTTCAAAATTACTTTCACTTCTGATCTGATGTCGAGGTAATTGCTGCATCGCCACCAAAACCCACCATCTCTTAAGCTAAAGTAGACCGAGCTAACCCCTATATTAGCATATTACTAAGATAAACAGAAGGCACTATAGAATCATTTAGGACGTGAGCTTGTCAATCTGAATGTGGAGGGGCACCAGCTTAGCCCCCGCCAGCAGCTTGGTCAGAACTGTGAAGTAGGTCAGCTCCTGCACGTCGACGTCGCCGGGATCCCTGCTGCTTGTCACCTCCATTTCCACCTTGACGGCATCTGTCCTGCCTTTGGGCCCCCCCGGTGGGCCGTTCGCCCACAGCTTGGCCACATAGTGCGATAGTGGGGATGCCCCCGCTCTGATGCAGACGACCGACACGGCGACACGCGCGCCGATGTCGAGCACGCTGCCGACCAAGAAAAATGTGCGGCCGTCCTCCTCTGCGAACAGCAAGAGCCGTGGCTCCGACAGTGGCACTTGTAGCTGGAGGGCCTTGCCGTACTGGATCCTGTGCATGGGCATGGGATGCACGGTGATGATGTGGTGGGAGACCACTAGTGACGGGCATTCGTAGCCGTAGACGGGCACGGGGCAATTGCAGGGCGCGAGCGGACACACGCTTTGGTGATCGGCGAGCTTGTGGTAAGTGACGTAGAGCCCACAGCCTTCGTGCGGGCACTCCACCCTCACCGAGGAGAGGACGGCATCCACCGCCGTGTTCCGCACGTCGAAGCCACCGCCGCGCTCGCACTTCTGGCACTACCGCTAGTTCTCGGGGCGCTCGAGGCGGCAGTCCGCACAAGCCAGGTGCCCTCCCTTGCACTGCACAAATCAATCGAACAACACATCAATCAAGAAACCTGCCCTAGTCAAAAAAATCAAGAAACCTGCACCTTGCTTGATCAGCCGAACGGACGAGGTGTATTCGAACCTCATACACTGGAGGCTTCAAGGGGTAGAGGCACAAGGGGCGGTGGATGAAGGTGAGGTCCATCGAGACCATAGAGAGTTCCATCGTCAGGTCATGTTCTGTCTACATGATCTCGCCCTTCGCGTGCACAACCATCTCTCGATTTATTAGGGCCGGGGCATTACAAAGCTTTACCATCTACTACCTCTTGAGCACTATGTTGGTTTTCCCCGAAGAGGAACAGATGATGCAACAAAGTAGCATAAGTATTTCCCTCAATTTCTGAGAACCAAGGTACCAATCCAGTAGGAGGCTACGCGTGAGTCCCTCGTACCTGCACAAAACAAATAAATCCTCGCAACCAACGTGAATAGGGGTTGTCAATCCCTACAGGCCACTTACGAGAGTGAGATCTGATAAGATAATATTTTTGGTATTTTTGTGATAAAGATGCAAAGTAAAATAAAGGCAAAGAAATAACTAAGTAGTAGGAGATTAATATGATAAAGATAGACCCGAGGGCCATAGGTTTCACTAGTGGCTTCTCTCGAGAGCATAGGTATTCTATGGTGGGTGAACAAATTACTGTTGAGCAATTGACAAAATTGAGCATAGTTATGAGAATATCTAGGTATGATCATGTATATACGCATCACGTCCGAGACAAGTAGACCGACTCCTGCCAGCATCTACTACTATTACTCCACTCATCGACCGCTATCCAACATGCATCTAGAGTATTAAGTAATAGAGTAACGCCTTAAGCAAGATGACATGATGTAGAGGGATAAACTCATGCAATATGATGAAAACCCCATCTTGTTATCCTCAATGGCAACAATACAATGCATGCCTTGCTACCCCTACCACTACAAAAAAAGACACATCCGTGACATTTTGGGCCAAAAGAATTTTTTTCCTGTCATACATATGACACTTCTATGACGATAATTGTGACAAAACCCGGTATCATCATAGATGTGGTGGGCTCCTACTTCTATGACAAAAAATCATGACAGAAAATGGGCTTTTCGTCCTGGGCGGGCCGGAGACGCAGCTGCATGACATTCTTTGGGCCGTCCATGACGCAAAAAACCATGGTAGAAGCGAGGGCGAGGAAAACTTCGGGGAGTTCCTGGTTACGGTGGGAGGTCGGGGGCTGAGCGATGCGCGTTTCTCTCGTACACGTACGCGTGTGTGTGTGTGTGAGGCGTTGGCTCTAACTGAACCCAAGCGAGGCGTTGGGATCTAACTGAACCCGAGCGATTGCACTACAGGCTACGTGTCGGTGTCAAAACCGGCGGATCTTGGGTAGGGGGTCCCGAACTATGCGTCAAGGCCGGATGGTAACAGGAGACAAGGGACACGATGTTTTTACCCAGGTTCGGGCCCTCTCGATGGAGGTAATACCCTACTCCTGCTTGATTAATATTGATGATATGGGTAGTACAAGAGTAGATCTACCACAAGATCAAGGAGGCTAAACCCTAGAAGCTAGCCTATGGTATGATTGTTGTATATGGAGTTGATGTCCTACGGACTACAACCCTCCGGTTTATATAGACACCGGATAGGGTTAGGGTTACACAGAGTCGGTTACAATGGTAGGAGATTTTGAATATCCGCATCGCCAAGCTTGCCTTCCACGCCAAGGAAAGTCCCATCCGGACACGGGACGAAGTCTTCAATCTTGTATCTTCATAGTCCAGGAGTCCGGCTGAAGGTATAGTCCGGCCATCCGGACACCCCCTAATCCAGGACTCCCTCAGTAGCCCCTAAACCAGGCTTCAATGATGACGAGTCCAGCACGCAGATTGTCTTCGGCATTGCAAGGCGGGTTCCTCCTCCAAGTCCTTCATAGAAGATTGTAAACACCAAGAGTAGTGTCCGGCTCTGCAAAATAAGTTTCCACATATTGCCATAGAGAGAATAATATAAACACAAATCAAATCTGCTGACGTATTCCGCAGTGTGTCATCACACTACGGCCAAGTCCTTTACTCGAATCGTTTTTACTTTTCCACCTCAGCACGTTTTGCGAGGCGGTTTCCTTGGCACGTCTTGTCAAAGCAGAGATCATGTACCCCTTTTACAGGATTCTCATCAATACGGACATGGGCAACCCAACCGCGCCATTTATCACGGCGCTGGGGAGGCAAGCGAGTTTTACTAGGCTGGTGGGGACGCACAACCGCATCCGCCCATATAAGGGGATAAGGATCCACCTTTTTACCTACACCTTCTTCCTCCTTTGCCTACCCATCTCCTACGCACTCGAGCTCCAGCGCCCAAGCCCGCACTTCCTACCTCAACCTTCTCCAGCAATGTCCGGAGCAGGAGGCAAGTGGATGGTCTCCTCCGCTACGGAGGGCCAAGTCAAGAAGCTAAGGAAGGCCGGATACCTGTCTAAGGACATCGCGCACCGGCTTCCCGAAAAGGGGCAGCTTCTCCCCACCCCAAGGCCCCATGAGAGGGTAGTATTTCTTCCCCACTTCCTCTGCGGACTGGGTTTTCCACTCCACCCATTTTTCCGGGGGCTCATGTTCTACTACGGCCTGGATTTCCACGATCTGGCCCCGAACTTCATCCTCAACATCTCGGTGTTTATCATCGTGTGCGAGGCTTTCCTCCGCGTCCTCCCTCATTTCGGCCTCTGGCTCAAGACCTTCAACGTCAAGCCCAAGGTGGTGCGCAGCAGCCAGGCGGAGTGCAGAGGCGCCATGGCGGGCAAGATGGCCAACGTCCTATGGTTCGAGGGCTCTTTTGTGGAGACCCTAAAGGGGTGGCAATCCGGGTGGTTTTACATCACCGAGCCACGCGATCCGAACTGGATCGCAGCCCCCGAGTTCCGATCCGGACCCCCCACGCGGCTTATGTCCTGGAAAGAGACGGGCCTGTCGTGGGGCGACGAAAAAGAGGTGACCGGATTGCAAACATGCATCCCGTCCCTGGTGAACAAGCCAATCCAGCTTGTTAATGTAATCCAGGTTATGCTCGTTCACTGGATCCTCCCGTGGCAACAACGGGATTTTAATCTGTGGGAGTTCGACCCGGCGCAGCACCAAACCCTTAGCAGGCTCTTCGACACGACGTACGAAGATGCCTGGAAGGTGCTATTCAAGGGCGCCGAGGCTCCCGCATCCACTTCCGAGGACCGCGGATACATCTCACGGCGTCACGCTAGCGAGGTAAGCTATCTTCACCTTTTACAGGATGTTAAGCTTTTTTCATAGTTTGACTCTATGCGGGATCTAAACTCCCTTACCTTCGACAGGCTTGGCGGGCGATATCCGGACCGATTAACTCTCTGGCACCACTGCCCGAAGACCTAGCCCCAGCTCTACTAGTGAAGCTGCTAGCTCGGGTGCCTTATGTGGTGCTGGAGAAGAAGGCCAAGAAGAAGAAGACCACGGGGACTCGAAAGAGTGCCCGTAACGTGGTGGTGTCGGACTCGTCATCCGACGAGTCCGAGACGCCCTCTTCCCGTGAAAACGAGGAGGAGGAAGAAGAAAACTCTCCCCCCCACAGCGGAGGGAGGAGAGAAGAGGAAGGCCGCCCCAACAGGGGAGGCCGAGGGGTCCAGGAAAAGGAAGACCCCTCCGCCGGACTACTTCCCCGACGCCGAAGAGGGCGAAGAGGAGTGGCCAGACAGGGCCAAGCGTTTGGCGAAATCGTAAGTTCGGATATCAGAGAACTCATGATGTTCCTTTGTTGCACAGCTTTCCCTAATGTCGAACGTAATTATGCAGCCCGCCCCGGGCCGAATTCAATGAATCATCGGGCGGCTCCCTGGACTCATCGGACGTGAACTCAGTTCCGCCCGCTGTCTCCCCCCGCACTGCAGACGACACCGAAGTGGCGTCGCGACAAGCTCCGAGGCAGGAGGAGGTGGTCCCGGAGGAGCCGCAAGGCAACCTCCCGGACTCCAGGAGTGAAGGGGATAAGGCCCCCCAGGGCTCCAAGTCCGGCTTTATGCCGGACACCGCGCCAGAATCTTCCACAGTTCCGGCCCGCGGTGGGCGAACTCCTTCCAAGAGGAGCAAGCCTTCTGAGCCGGCGGCCTCCGTCCAACCGGAGGTGCCAGACAATCTGCTGGAGGTGCTTGACGGCGCCTCCATCGACGAGGGGCACCATACTATTATGAGTACGGTGATCCAGAAGGTTCAGTCCGCCAAGAGCGGACTGACTGAAGCTTGCGCTA
The DNA here is from genome assembly GCF_056163025.1 of Triticum urartu. Lineage (NCBI taxonomy): Eukaryota > Viridiplantae > Streptophyta > Magnoliopsida > Poales > Poaceae > Triticum > Triticum urartu. Next base: position 134,899,032 of record NC_141874.1, read on the forward strand.
GCCTTCTAACAGGCTTCGAGGTAAGTAAAAATATGTAAAAATATTACCGCATAGACAGTAGCCCCTAATGCTCTGTTTGGCGTTCGGAAAGAAAAGCCGAATAGAGGATCTATTAAATATCACAGGAGTCTAACAAAAAAGAGTCAATATGCGTATGCAGGCTTCGCTGCTATCCACCGCCGCACTGACTGCGGAGGTGGGTGTCCTGAAGCAGGACCTCGAGCGGACCGATCAAGAGCTCGGCCTTGCCAAGCGGCGGCTCGAGGAGAAAGAAGGTAAGAAATACCTTACAGAAAAAGTGCCTATAAAAAGGCGTGATTGCAAAAGATAACAGGATTGTACTGCTTATTATAGGGGCCACGACTGAGGTGGCGACCCTTAAGCAGGCGCTGTCTGAGGCCGAAAGGAAAACGGCCGCGGAGCGCACCGAGCGAGACAGACTTGGGGCTCAGGTCGGCGAGGTGTAGCAAGAGCTTCAGGCTCTCATGAAAAAACATGAGAGTTTGGAGCATGAGTCAAAGGCGCAAGCATCCGAGCTCGCGACGGCCCTTGAGACTGCCAAGTCTGCCAAGGCCGAAGCCCAAAAGGCCCTCCAAGAGTTGGAGGAGATGAGGAAGATAGCAGCGGGTAAGGCATTCTTTATGCAAAGCAGAAATATAAAAGTAAACTACTTGTTACTTACCCGAATCCGGAGCTCTCCAGGGGCATTCGCAGATCTTCCCCGCAGCGTATCCGACGCCGCCGCATTCTACCGAGCTGAAGAGGGAAGCTTGACGGAGAAGGTGTTCTAGTCTCAGTATTCTGAGGCCGGACACTCTGTGCCCTTGAGTGACCAGCTGAAACAGCTGGTCGAGCTGCACAAGGTGGCCGAACAGGCCATGAAGGGCTTCATAGTTCGGCTGTGGCCCGGAGAGGCCCTGCCTGGGAGCTATTTCGGGCTGGTGCGGCGGCTGGTGGAGGCCTGTCCGAGGCTCGAGGTCATCAAGCGCTCCGTCTGCATCGAAGGTGCCCGTCGGGCCCTTGCCCGTGCAAAGGTGCACTAGGGTAAGCTGGACGGTGAGAAGCTTGTGAAGGACGAGCCACCTCCGGGGAAGGAGCATCGCAAGCCCGAGAACTACTACAAGGATGTTCTTGCAGGTGCCCGCCTTGTGGCGGATGAATGTACCAAGGATGTGATTTTTGAATGAACTCACTCGTGTTTATCCTGTGTGCTGAAAACTTGTTCATATGCGCTAAGCAATGCTTATTGAATTTAAAATATTACTTTCTGTGCGGCCGTTTATCAAAAAACTGAGAGATGGCTAGTCGTCGGCTTCTGCCCCCATGCCACTAGTGCTGGGGTGTTCGGGATAAACCTGAGCGCTCATTTTCCCATAGTTGGGTCCTTCGAGGGAGGCGCTCAGCACAATGAACCAGGCAATCGGACTATAATGCTTGAACACTCTCACTTAGCCATAGAACTCTATAATTTTAAATTTCGGCGAAGCCCCTAGTTCGGAAGACCGAGTTCGGGGCGCTATCCACGCCTTGGCCGGATAAATCCGGCTCCTCGCTCGAAGCGGCATAAGTCTTTAGGGACTCGAAAAACCTCTCGAACAGCGACCGGTCTCTCGCCTCATCATGACAGTCAGTTTTAGCTTTCTCCACTAAGGGCTTAACTCAGCTGAACCGGGGCACAATCGCAGTGGTTCTCCTAGTGCTACCTTAGCCGATATAGCGGAACGTAAGGCACCAAAACATAGGAGCCGGGCAAACCCAACTATTGACCCAAATCATGATTCGGAGCCGATGCATATAGTGCTATAAGTTCGGGGTGCCGCACTTGTGAAAGTGTACGGACTTCTCACACCATAATGAGGGGTACTGAAGCCCCTGGCGTGTTTGCCGTACCATGGTGTACGGGTGCAATCATGTCATTTAATAAACATATATGTGAAAAGAGGATAATGCAAAAAATAGACAAAAAGCTATGCATTGTTTATAGAGAGGCTATTTATCAAAGCCAAACGATACAAATAGTGCGATAAGCAAAAGGATATTGGACTATTTAACATGTCCTGACTAGGGGCAGGCCGTGGAATTGTATTCAAAACAGGTATACCGCTCGTAACAGAGACCACATGGGAGTTCCATAATGCGGCATGGCTTGTCTGCCTCCCTGGATCTTGCATCGTTTGTGCGGCAGTCAAATTGCCGAACAGGTCGTCCGAAGTATGGAGTCCTGAAAGTAAGAAAAAATTAAAAAAACTCCGGCAGCCCCTAGTACGTTTTAAGCCGTATTTTGGGTGTGCCGTTATTGTGCCCCTTCCCCTGTGCCCATGGTATTTCAAGGGCGTAGTTATGTACGCGAGGCACTGGTTTTGCTATGTCGCGAGAGCTGGGGTTGGGGCCGCATTGCTACGCTTGCTCAGAGCGTGCCAGGTGGTCCTGCTGTGGGTTACTCCGGGCGCGCTTGGCAGTGTCTGGCTTTTTAACGGCCGGACTGGAGAATTGCCTAAGAAGGCTACTTTGTACTTCCGCTGCGAGAGCCGCCGTGTGCTCCTCCGTACGGAGGGAGCGTTCGGTGTTTCCATTGACCGTGATTACTCCTCGAGGGCCTGGCATCTTGAGCTTGATATATGCGTAGTGCGGCACCGCATTGAACTTTGCGAATGTGGTTTGTCCGAGCAGGGCGTGATAGCCACTGCGAAACGGGACTATATCGAAGATTAACTCTTCGCTTCGGAAATTGTCCGGGGATTCGAAGACCACGTCAAGTGTTACTGAGCCTGTATAGTTGGCTTCTACACCTGATATAACGCCTTTAAAGGTCGTTTTTGTGGGCTTAATCCTTGAGGGATCTATGCCCATTTTCCGCACTGTATCCTGGTAAAGCAGGTTCAGGCTACTGCCGCCGTCCATGAGGACTCTTGTGAGATGAAATCCGTCGATGATTGGGTCGAGAACTAATGCGGCGAAGCCGCCATGACGGATGCTAGTGGGATGGTCCCTTCGATCAAAAGTGATCGGGCAGGAGGACCATGGGTTGAACTTTGGGGCGACTGGCTCCAACGCGTATACGTCCCGTAGCGCATGCTTCCGCTCCCTCTTGGGAATGTGGGTTGCGTATATCATGTTCACCATCCGCACTTGTGGGGGAAAGCCCTTCTGTCCATTGTTGTTCGGCGGCCTGGGCTCCTCCTCGTCGTCGCTGTGCAGCCCCTTGTCTTTGTTTTCGGCTCATAACTTGCCTGCCTGCTTGAACACCCAACAATCCCTGTTAGTGTGATTGGCTGGCCTTTCGGGGCTGCCATGTATCTGGCACAAGCGGTCGAGTATTCGGTCCAAACTGGACGGGCCCTGAGTATTCTTTTTGGATGGCTTTTTCCACTGACCGGATTTATAGCCTCTGAATCCGGCGTTGACTGCCGTGTCTTCATTGCTGTCGCTGCTAACGCGGCGTTTTTGCTTATTCCGACGTGTCCTGCCACTTTTGTCCTTGGTATCCGAATTGCCAGGGTTCTTTGATAAGTTGTTACTGCGAGCTAGCCAGCTGTCTTCTCCCGTGCAAAAGCGGGTCATGAGTGTCGTGAGGGCTGCCATAGATTTCGGCTTTTCCTGTCCCAGGTGCCGGGCAAGCCACTCATCGCGGATGTTATGCTTGAAGGTTGCTAGGGCCTCTGCGTCCGGACAGTCGACTATCTGGTTTTTCTTTGTTAGGAACCGTGTCCAGAATTGCCTGGCTGATTCCTCTGGCTGCTGAATTATGTGGCTTAAGTCGTCGGCATCTGGTGGTCGCACGTAAGTGCCCTGGAAGTTGTCGAGGAATGCGGCTTCCAGGTCCTCCCAAGAACCGATTGAGTCTGCTGGCAAGCTGTTAAGCCAATGCTGGGCCGGTCCTTTAAGCTTGAGCGGAAGGTATTTGATGGCATGTAGATCATCGCCGTGTGCCATGTGGATGTGAAGGAGATAATCCTCGATCCATACCGCCGGATCTGTTCTGCCATCGTATGATTCTATGTTTACGGGTTTGAAACCCTCTGGGATTTTATGATCCATTACTTCATCCGTGAAGCATAGCGGGTGTGCGGCGCCTCTGTACTGGGCTATATCACGACGCAGCTCGGAAGAGCTATGTCTGTTGTGTTCGGCCCGGCCGGATTTGTTGTATCCGGAGTGAAGATCCTCGTCACGTGCCGTAGGGCGCCTGCGCGATCCGTAGATCGATCTTGTTTGTCTTGCCTTATCCTCCAGTATGTCTCGCAGGTCTGGCGCATTTTCCCGTGCCTTAGTTGAGCGACGTCGGGGCATGGCTTCTGTTGAGGGCCGAGAGGCCTCTCTATCGCGGCCGCGAGGTGGCCGGTCTGCCATGTCATGCGCTGGTAATGTAGGTGCTTCCTCCTCTGATCGGGGTAGCGGCCTGCGCTTTGGGTAACTCTTGGAGGGGCGTTCGAGTTCATACTCTTCGGCTGCAAGGACTTCAGTCCATCTGTCAGCTAGCAAATCTTGGTCAGCTCTAAGCTGTTGCTGCTTTTTCTTGAGGCTGCCTGCCGTGGCTAAAAGCCTGTGTTTGAAACACTCTTGTTCGGCGGGGTCCGATGGTACGACGAATTCGTTGTCATCGAGGCTTGCCTCGTCTTCGGAGGGAGGCATATAGTTATCATCCTCGACCTCTCGGTCTGCCGCTCTCTCATGAGGGCTGGCTTCTCCATCTTCCTGTGCCGAGTCTTGCTGGGGTGGGTGTTCTTCGGCGCTATCCGGGTTAGTATTATCTCCCGTGCCGGAATCACCGTTTTTGCTTTGGCGGGATTTAGAGCGGCGCCGCTGACGCCGGCGCTTTGGTTGTTTCTTGGAGGTGTCATCCCCCGCTGTTCCATCGCCATCTCCATCTTTTGGAGTATCCACCATATATATGTCATATGACGAGGTGTCCTTCCAGCGCCCTACAGGTACTGGTTCCTGTTCGTCTCCTACATCGTCGTCCATACCGTCGATGTCCTCGGAGCCGAAGTCAAGCATGTCGGTTAAATCATCGACAGTGGCTACAAAGTGGGTGGTGGGTGGGCTTTGAACTTCTTCATTGTCCGTATCCATCGCATGTTTCGTCCAAGCCCTCCCGATGAACATGACGCATTCCGTTGCCTCCCCATGAACACGACGCATTCTGTTGCCTCCCCATGAACACGACGACGACGCTGTTTCTCCGTTTCGACCCAGCCATGTACACGAGCTCTAGCTGTACGTATGCGTGAGTAGGCGTTCGAGACCCCGCCCGTATGTACACATACGTGGATGTATTTTCTTTCTTGCACCCTGGCCGCTGTACGTACGTGTAAATGCTACGTGCGCGCCTCTACTACGACACATGCGCGCCTCTACATCGACCAGTATGTACGTACACGTTTGCGACCAGAATGACAACGCTATGTACGCTTCGACCAGGTGGGTCCCGACTGTCAGGCACTTCCTTGCCTACGAAGATGTAGCTGGTGGGTCCCAGCAGTCAGAGGGCGAATCGTTTTTTTTTTGCCCAGACGCACTTCCTTGCGTGCGAAGATGTAGCTGGTGGGTCCCAGCAGTCAGGGGGAAACGTTTTTTTCGCGAAATACGGTGGCCCGCCCGGTGGGTCCCGCTGTCAGGTGGAGGAATAATTATTTTGCACATAATAAGGAGGCACTTCCTTGCTGCGGTCGTGGACCCAGCTGTCAGCCTCTCCACGTACAGTCCACGTCCGATGGAAGCCGTTCCTTGACCACGTTGACCATGCCGCGCCGAGAGCACCAGGGCGGTGGACGACAGTGAGGCCTAGGAAGGGGACGACGCGGAGCCGGGGAAGACGCGACAGTGGATGCCCACGTGTAGAGGAGTACGAGGGTTCACTGGTTTGCTGCGGTGTAAGGCTGTCGTCGCCGCAGAATAACAGTGGGTGTGGGTGAGTAGAGGGATGGCCTGGCCAGCGGTGGGAGTAGTAGGGGGCGGTAAGGTCTCCGCCGCATCGCAGCCAGCCACGGGAGGCAGGAGCACGAGGTAGGACCGGCGCTGGTTTGGGCGGCTGGAGCAAGAAGACCAGAGGTTGAAGAAGCACTACGGCCGTTGGATGGACATCGTACGGTCACTGGAGCTAGAATCGTGCATATTGACTAAGTTGACAAAGCCCTCCGTCCCCGTCAACTTAGTAGGCCCACAAGTCAGCCTGCCACTATACTGGGTCATAGCTAACAGGGGGAGTATTCATTTTTTCTATGCGTAATAAGGAGGCACTTCCTTGTGTGCGAAGATATAGCTGGCGGGTCCGAGCTGTCAGCGGCGATAACGTTTTTTCGCGAAATACAAAGGCCCTTTCGATGGGTCCCTGATGTCAGGTGGAGGAATCATTATTTTGCGCGTAATAAGGAGGGATTTCCTTGCGTGCGGCCGTGGACCCAGCTGTCGGCCTCTCCACGTAAAGTCCACTTCAGATGCATGTCGGTTGTTGACCACATTGACCAGGCCGCGCCGAGACCACCAGGGCGGTGGACGACAGCGAGGCCTAGGAAGGGGATGACACGGAGGCAGGGAAGACTCGGCAGTTGTTTCCCATGCGGAGGGGAGTACGACTATACGAGGGTTTACTGGTTCGTCAGCCGTCGCCGGAGAATAACAGCAAGTGTGGGTGAGTAGAGGGATTGCTAGGCCAGTGATGGGAGTACGGTCGGGCGGTGAGGCCTGCGCGGTAGCACATCCGGCCGCGAGGAGGAGGGAGTAGGCAGTCCCGCCGGCGCTTGTTTGAGTGGCTGGAACAGGAAGAGCAGAGATTGAAGAAGCATGACGGCCGTTGGATGGACATCCAACAGCCAGTGCTTGTGCGTCAACCTTTTTTTAGGAAAGCCTCAAATCTGTGGAAAACAGCATACATCCCATCTGCCATTATTTCTGATAATTTACAACCCATTTGCTAATTCTTAAGGTTTTTTTGGAGCACATATTCTTTTTGTTAGCATTACAGCCCATATTGTGGCAACGGTTAAAAAATTATACAAAATTTTGCATATTTCGGTGCGGTCCGAACTGTTTTTAATCCCAAAATTTCGACTCACATTCAAACTAATTTTAAAAATAAGTTTATATCAATATAAAATCCGACAAATTCTCCACGCACAAAAATTAATGTAATTTAAAATCTTGAAATGAAAAAAAAGATATTTGAAACTAATTGCTGGTTTGATGTGTTTTAAAAATGTACAACCCATTTCTCATTACTGATGGGCCATTTTCTCGGCCAGCCGAATGAAAGCTCTCCTCGTCTTGAAAGATTTGCAGCCCAACAGGCCTGATAAAGCGACTTACTTGGCAAATCACAAAAAAACTGGGCTGTGGCCGTGGACCCAGCTGTCAGCCTCTCCACGTACAGTACTCTTCCGATGGAAGTCGTTCCTTGACCACGTTGACCACGCCGTGCGGAGAGCACCACGGCGGTGGACGACAGCGAGGCCTAGGAAGGGGACGACGCGGCAGTGGAAGCCCGCGCGGAGAGGACTACGGGGGTTCATTGGTTCGGCTGCGGTGTGAGGTTGCCGTCGCCGCAGGGCCTGGCCAGCAGTGGGAATAGTAGAGGGCGGTGAGGCCTCTGCGGCAGCACAGCCGGCAATGGGAGGCAGGAGCATGCGGCACGACCGACGCTACTTTGGGAGGCTGGAGCAAGACCAGAGGTTGAAGAAGCACTACGGCCGTTGGATGGACATCGTACGGTCACTGGAGCTAGAATCGTTCATATTGACTAAGTTGACAAAGCCTTCGTCCCCGTCAACATAGTAGGCCCACAAGTCAGCCTCCCAGCAAGGTGGGTCCTAGCTAGCCGGGGGAGTATTCATTTTTTGTGCGTAATAAGGAGGCACTTCCGGTGGGTCCGAGCTTATAGCAGGGGGAACATTTTTTTCACGAAATACGGTGGCCCGTCCGGTGGTTCCCAGCAGTCAGGGGGAAATGATTTTTTTCGCAAAATACTGGTGGCCCGTCCGGTGGGTCCCCGCTGTCAGGTGGCGGAATAATTATTTTCCGCGTAATAAGGAGGCACTTCCTTGCAGCTGCCATGGACCCAGCTGTCAGTCTCTCCACGTACAGTACTCTTACGATGGAAGTCGGTCGTTGACCACATTGACCACGCCGCGCCGAGAGCACCACGGCGGTGGACGACGGCGAGGCCTAGGCAGGGGACGACGCGGAGCCGTGCAAGACGCGGCAGTGGATGCCCATGCCGAGAGGAGTATGAGCGTTCACTGGTTCGGCTGCGGTGTGAGGTTGTCATCGCCGCAGAATAACAGGGGGTGTGGGTGAGTGGAGGGATGGTGTCAGGACCCCGATTCCAAGTCACATCGATCTAGCCGGTAACACCTCATATCACTTTGCGGCCTCACGCACGGTATCCCACGGGTGTCGCCTTACCATGGCCCGGGACCGTTTGCGCCTTTTGGCTCATGTATATGATAGTGTCGCTAGCATCCATATGACAGAGAACCCGGGCCGACATGGCTAGTCGTGAACCCAAAGCGGCACAGACCTATGGAGACAGGCATACATGAATCACATCGAACATGTCGGTCATCAACGAGTGATTCCGGGCTGTAGCACTGGGCTGACAGGACTCCGGGGGACCCGGGCTGTAGCGGGCTAGGCAGGACTCCGGAAATCACCGCGTGACATTTCCCCGAAGGGACAGACATAGGAACGAAGTGAAACACATGCCGGCCAGTCAAGTGTCCTGAACAGTAGTGCTGGGCTAGCAGGACTCCGGTGAACCGGGCTGTAGTGGACTACTATGGCTCGAGGAACACTAGACTACATTTCCCCATAAGAAAGGCTGCCAAGGATAAACAACTAGATTGTCAGATCCCACTCATACCAAGCATTTCAATCATACACACAATATGCCCGATATGAGTACATACAACATGGCATCACAACAAAACTCTACAACTCAAGTACTTTATCTAAAGGCTCCAGAGAGCCATACATAACATGTTCATACAGATAGGGGTCACATGACCCGACACTCAAGTCATACAAACATACAAGCACATGCGGAAGCAACTAGTCTGAGTACAGACTCTAGAAAGAAAGAAGGCTTCTCGAAGCCTGTCTATCTACATAAGGCCCTCCATGGCCAGGATCACCACCTGGGTGGCTAGTCACTCGTCGACGTCAAGGTCTACGTAGAACCCATCGGAGTGGGTGGTGTAGTCTGAAACAGTAATTAAGCAAACATGAGTACAAAGGTACTCAGCAAGTCTTACATCAGAACCTACTATACATGCTTATTCTCAAGAAGGCGGTGGGGTTGATGCAGCAAGCCAGCTTTGACAGATGCACACTCTAATGCATGGACTAGCTAGGGTGTGACAGATGGCCTGGCCAGTGGTGGGAGTAACATGGGGGCAGTGAGGCCTCCGCGGTAGCACAGCCAGCCATGGGAGGCAGGAGTAGGCGGCACGACCGGCGCTGCTTTGGGCGGTTGGAGCAAGAAGACCAAAGGTTGAAGAAGCACTATGGCCGTTGGATGGACATCATACGGTCACTGGAGTATTGACTAAGTTGACAAAGCTCTCCATCCCTGTCAACTTAGTAGTCCCACAAGTCAGCCCAACAATATGGTGGGTCCCAGCTAGCAGGGGGGTATTCATTTTTTTGGGCGTAATAAGGAGGCACTTCCTTGCGTGCGAAGATATAGCTGGTGGGTCCGACCTGTCAGCGGGGGGAACGTTTTTTTCGTGAAATACAGAGGCCCTTCCTGTGGGTCCTAGCTGTCAGGTGGAGGAATCATTATTTTGCGCGTAATAAGGAGGCATTTCCTTGCGTGCGGCCGTGGACCCAGCTGTCAGCCTCCCCACGTATAGTCCACTTCCGATGGATGTCGTTCATTGACCACGTTGACCAGGCCGCGTCAAGAGCACCAGGGCGGTGGACGATGGCGAGGCCTAGGAAGGGAACGACACGGAGCCAGGGAATACTCGGCAGTTGTTTCCCACGCGGAGGAGTACGAGGGTTTACTGGTTCATCTGCCATCGCCGGAAAATAACAGCATGTGTGGGTGAGTAGAGGGATGCCTAGGCCAGCGATGGGAGTACGGTGGGGCCGTGAGGCCTGCGTGGCAGCATAGCCGGCCGCAGGAGGAGGGAGCAGGCAGTCCCGCCAGCGCTTGTTTGAGCGGCTTGAGCATGAAGAGCAGAGATTGAAGAAGCACGACAGCCATTGGATGGACATCCAACAGTCACTGCTCTCGTGTGTTGACTAAGTTGACAGGGCGTTGCGTGTGCGTCAACCTTTTTTTATGAAAGCATACGCGTCAACCTGTAGTAGGCGCACAAGTCAGCCTCAAATCTGTGGAAAACAACATACATCCCATCTGCCATTATTTCTAATAATGTACAACCCATTTGCTAATTCTTAAGAATTTTTTTGGAGCCCATCTTCTTTTTATTAGCATCACACCCCATATTGTGGCCACGGTTAAAAAGTATACAAAATTTTGCATATTTCGGTGCGGTCAACTATTTTTAATCCAGAAATATCGATTCACATTCAAACTATTTTGAAAAATAATTTATATAAATATAAAATCCAAATAATTGTCCACGCATAAAAATCAATGGAATTTAAGATCTTGTAATGAAAAAAATTGAAACTAATTCCTGGTTTGATGTGTTTTAAAAATGTACAGCCCATTTCTGGGCAAACCGAATGAAACTCTCCTCGTCTTGAAAGATTTGCAGCCCAGCAGGGCCGATAAAGCAAGTAGGCCTTGTTTGGGTGTTTCTTTAAAAAAATAGAACTGGGCTAGCAATTTTCAGCAAGAAAAAAACACAACTGGGCTCATGATGTGGTAAACATAAATAAAACCCTGGCTAGACAGGCCACAGCCCCCGCACAGCCCCGTTGTTACCCTGATACGTTGCTAAAACTAGTATAAATAACAACTGCTTGTTCCTCAAAAAAAACTGCGCGACTTGCTGGGTCCCTGGTGTCAGCCGCTCGTAGTGTAATTCTCTCGTTTATTGACTACGTTGACAATGGCGTGAGCCCCAGATGTCCAACCATTAGGAGGAACCATATTTTTGGGCTTGTACTATAGAGACACTTGCTTGCGTACTGCCATGACACTGGTGGGTCCCTACTGTCATCCTCTCCACGTACAGTCATCTCCTTGTTCCTCTCGGTTGTTGACGACGTTGACAACGCAAGAGGGCGGCACACCGCGCACGGCGAGCGAACCAAGGCCGCAAGGCGGAGGACGACGGTGAGGCCTCGAACGGAACGAACAGGAGCCGTTGAAGATGCGCCGGTCCAGTCGCAGGCGGAGGGGAGTACGAGGGTTGACTGGTTCGGGCGCGGGTGCTTGTTGGGGCTGACGTCGCCGGAGAATAACAGGACGTGTGGGGGAATAGAGGGAGGGACTGGCCAACGTTGGAGGGTACGTACGATAGGGCGACGGAGGCGCAGCCAGCCATGGGAGGCGGGAGCAGGCGGAGCCAACGGGGTGGTTTGGTTTGGGCGATTGGAGGAAGAAGAAGACAAGAGATAGAAGATACACGACAGATGTTGGATGTCAATCCAACGGCTGGTAGGCAAAATCGTTTGTTGACTGGCTAGTAAGTCGACACCACCTTGGATGGGCTATTTCCTCGCGGGTCCCAAATGTCAGAATCCAAATCTGTCACTGTCATGCAGCCTTTCCTATGAAAATTTATAGCCCATTTGATGTGCTAGTTTGAAATAAGTTTGTGGGTGCTAGTGGGGGCTAATCACTTGGCTTCTGTAATGCACGGTGAGCTCAAGCAGCCGGCGAGAGTGATGTTATTTCCCTTGGTTTGGATTTGTTACAATATTTCACTCTAAATTAAACGAATGGCAAGCCATTTGCCTTGTTTCAAAGAAAATATGATAGTCACAGCCGAGTTGAAAAGGGCAGGGACATCTAACTCCAGCTTACAAACTGTACAAAAGCATGAGGGTTAATTGTTCATCAGGTTTACAAAAAAAACCAGATTGAAAAGGGCAACAACATCTAACTCCAACTCTGTTTTCGGCAGTCATAGTCAAATGGATCGGTCAGGTCCATAGAATGAACATCCCGGGTCGTAAAATTTACTGGATTATGACCACAATATGTTGTAAATAGAAGCCCGGCACGTTCAGAAGCTCTTTTTCCCACCTGAAACTCCTTTTTTTACTCTTCGACATACCCATCCGTCAAAACCATGCTGCTGATAAACTTAAGCCTGATGGACAATAGTAACCTCGCATTCAGCAGGAAGAATGTGACAAATCTTGTGTTTGCACGGTTGGCTACATATTGTTCTAGCATTATTGTCTTCAATCGAATCTCATGAGAAGTGAGAAAATCCCGATGCTTACGAATCCACTGATTGGTTATAACTTTCTTACCCCGTCCTATTCCTAAATAGACATGAAGATTGAAAACAGTTAAGGTCTAAAAGAAGAGTGTCGAAAGAGCAACAGCCGAACGGTTAATTCTAGTACACTATGCGGGCTTCCAATGTGCGTGAAATTATCACCTTTATATACAACTTCTCCAGACATGGAAAGCATTGCAGCAAGCCAATAATCTTGTTCAGATCAAAACTATTCATTTGGATATATAAGATCTTGACAGAATCCAGCACCATTGGTAGGCCATCCATGGAGAAACTCTTCATTGAGCATAGAACATAATATTAGTACAAAATGTGTACTCCAAGATGATATATAAATTATGCGCAAAAATTTAAAATGCAGCTTATGGTTATAAGTGTAGAAGATAATTTAAAGTACCTGAAGAACTGTAGAGCCAAACACCATATTGAAATGAGCACAGAGATCATGTATTACACCCAAGGTCTCCAGTTTAGGCGCAGAGAGGACGGTTATTTGCAACGGTGAATAACTAGAATCAAGGATCAACCTTTGAAGTGAAGGGGCATCTTGGATGATGAGCTGCCTTCCGTCAAAAGAAATTCCAATTCTTACAAGGTTAGGCGACTTTATTTGGAGACAACCAATTCTAACTGTGAAAACAAGCACCAAGCACTCCAGCGCAGGGCAACTGGAGTGGATGATGTTGTGCAATGAGGCCTCCGATATACGAACCCGCACAAGTGAAAGTTTATTGAGAAATGGGAGTCGAAGGTTTAGTACTAGATTGTCTGGTAGGTAGCACTGCGCAAAGGTGGCGGTGTGGAGAGAGGACGAAAACCCCGAGATGGACATCGGTGCTGAGGGCACAAGTTTCGGTATGTGGTATGTGATTTCTAGGGGAATAGTAGAACTCAAGTAGCTGTAGTTCTATGAATTCAGGGGATTCCAGCCAGGCGTCCACCGTGCAGGGAATGGTATGCTTGCTCAGGTAGCATGACGGGATGCACAGGCTTTGAACGGAGCCCTGGTGGGAGGAGATGATGGCTCTGGGGATTTCAAAATCATTGAAGAGAGATAGCTGACGATAGTCGAGATTAAGGGGAGCGGCACGCCATAGAGGGCGCCACCGAATTGAGAGGACCTGGGTGCGGCAGCAATCCTTGGTGGGGAGAAGCGAGATGATCTCCCCAAGGATGGCGTCCAGGAGATCGCTGATGCGGTCCACCCGAGATTCTATGGGTTCCTGGGATCCGGTGGGGGCGGGGTCGTCGCTTCTCCCCGTGCTTCCGAGTGCGGGATCTACAACAGGCGTCGCCGCTGGCGGGAGCCTCATCTTCTTGGTGCTGGGGTCAGCCGACTCCATTTTCCTCGAGGGCGTCGCGTCGCGCTCACGGATTTGAGCAGAGTAATGAATGACGAGCCTAGTTGTAGTGCAAGCGAAGAAGAAGGGGAGCTGGGGGTTTTCTGTAGGAGTGAGGAAGAAGGGGAGCTGGGGTTTTCTGTAGGTGTGAGGTGAGGAATTTGGGGGTACGAGTGGAGCGAGCTGACGTGAGGTGGGTGGGAGCGAGGAGGAAGAAGAGCATCCAGGTTTTTGAATTGATTTTACTATTTACTAGTGTGGATGGGCTGTTTTGTCTTGGGACCCGAGAAACAATTACTACTAGTACAGTGGAGATACTCTACAGCTACCCAGAAAAACAATTACTACTAGTACAGTGGAGACACTCTAGTGCTTCTGGCTCCTCCTAGGTCATTGAAACATCTCCCTCTACTAAATGTCATTATACTTTTGTTCACCGACATGCGGGCCATGCAGCGCGCCGGCCCAAATGCCATCCACCAAATTAGAAGGCAGTATGCAGGCGGAGAGTCACCCAGGTCGTAGCGCGGCAGTAACGAGCCGTCGTATCACAAAACCCCACCTCCCCGCAGTCTAAGTTTGACGGACGAAGCAACCATCATTTCACTCTTCGCTGAATCCCCTTCTCCCTCACCATCTTCAAGAAAGGCAACACTTGCATCTGCCACTGTTCTTCTCTCCGAACGAAGGGAAGGTAAGCGGATCCGTGATGTTGGTATATTTTCGTTCAGAGGAAAAAAAGAACTTTTGCAAAGCAGTAACCGATCCTCACTCTCTTTTTTGTTTCATTGTCATTGCAATTGTGTTTTCCTTTTAGTGGACTCCTAGTATTCGTCAGTTTCATGATGGACCAAGGAGAACCAGGCAAAGATCTGCCGATATTGGAGCAGACGCGGGAGGCTGATCCCCACAAGACAGAGAGCTCCAAGAAGATGGAGGCAACCACCGAGGCGACCCCAGATACTGGGATGGTCAACGCCCCGTTTGAGGTTACATCCCCCGTGGCACTGCAGGAGCAGTTTTCCCCCTTCGAGGATGTGTCCCCCCCCCCCCCCCCCGCTGAGCTGCCCAAGGTGATTTCCTTCTTTGCCGATCTCAATTGTGGTTTTTCATCTAAGTATGTGGTGATTTTTTTAGAAAAGGAAGTATGTGGTGATTAATAATGCAAAATTTTATTAGCTTCGATGCCATGGTATACGTAGTGGTTTAAATAACTTATGTTTCTTATACTGAAAAGTAATTCAAAATTTGTTTCTGTTTCAATTAGAGCCCTGATGCAGACAAGGATTGTGTGGTTGTACATGTCACTCGCTATGAGGCGGACGACCTGAATATACGCACTAGGAAAACAGAGTTCTTAGGCTGTTGGATCCTGGAAGCCATTTGCGGTTATACCAATGGAGAGTTGTATTCTAGTCTCACTGTTGTCAGGCGTGTTGTCCAGGGTGTACTGAAGCACAAGAAGTTCAAAGCTACTCCTTCGTTTGTGAGGAATACTGTTCTTGTCAAGCTTACGCAGGAAGATGATGTGGCATGCCTCCACAAACAAGTTTATCAGTGGCAAGGCCACAAGGTTGTCTTCATGAAGGTTCACAGGATTGAGCTGCTGCGGGACGTCCTCGATGATGTTCATGGCAAGGTCCGTCTTGTGTCCAGCCCAAATTAGATCAAGGCATGAAATAGTTGCCCCAACTAGTGTTTAATAGTAGTTTGGATTGTGTCTAATTATCCGAACCTTGCCTGTTATCGACCCCTCTGGGGCTAGTACTCTATTTGAATCCGTCTATGGGAACTGCTGCTACTTTTGTGTTCCCGTGAATCATGTGAGAACCATCGTAATTGTTGCCGAAACAGATGCGTCCTCACTAGTTTTTTCATGAATATGGCATGGCAAGACATAAGTTGTCACGGTTTATCATACGAGTAGTGTGTGTTTTGATGAAATAGAGCACTCGTTCGAGAACCGTGCGCCGACGTATACATAAGTACTTGTAAACACTGCTGGTGCTACCCCACTTGTAAGCAGTTGTGCAAAACACGGCACATTGGCTCAGCTCGCTTCAACACTAGGCTATCGACCAGCTAACAATCAACAATCTGCTGTCTGACATATAAGCAACTATGTATCTTGTTACAGTGGTTCATGCAGTTAATTGAGGCCACAATGTAATAAATTCCAAACGTTCACACGCTAGTCCAGCGCTCATGTGGAACACTCACATAAAACTCGTCTTCATAAAAAACTTGAAAAGCATAAGTTAAGAAATTTTATACATCTCAATGATTCATAGAACATAACAAACATATACTAGTTCACAGCAAAAGACAAAGTTGTGAGAAGGTTTACAAATTAGGAAAAAACAAGCAAGGCTTCTCTCTGAGCAAAGGGCCTCCCGGCGGGCTTAAATTTCCTGGAGTTCACTCTGGTTTTTTCTTGTTGCCACCATTCAGGGTTAGGTTCTCTCATTCCAGAATACCGATTATAATTGTGGTATCAGCTGGAATGCTGAACTGAACCATGCAGTGTACTGACCAGCTGAAATGCTTGTGCATTCCACTAAATTTAAGCACCGCTATTTGCAGAAATAAGTAGACCACAATGCCTCTTGTCCGCGCACCTGTCCAAAAAACCGCTGTGCAGCCGTGCCATCTAGTCCTTGGTCCATGGATGAACTGGTAGAAAGTGCATTCCGGACTAGGATGCAGTTGTTTTCGCTCGTCCCTACACTGCAATCAGGAAGTAAAACGTACGAATCAGCTTATTTTAGATTGCGTTGGTCATTCTACCTTAGTTACTACCAATGTAGGGACACCTTGAAGACGGGAGGTTAGACAACGACAGCGAGGGGAAGCCATCTCATTTTGCACAGTTGTACTAAAACTGAGGTGTGTGCTTTTGATTGCGCGGATAGAAACGATACGGAGACAGACATCCTGAAACGATATGGAGACAGACATCCC
Organism: Triticum urartu; assembly: GCF_056163025.1. Taxonomy (NCBI): domain Eukaryota; kingdom Viridiplantae; phylum Streptophyta; class Magnoliopsida; order Poales; family Poaceae; genus Triticum; species Triticum urartu. The sequence continues at coordinate 134,915,719 of NC_141874.1, forward strand.
TGTTTGAGCAAATAAGATATATAGTTATTTAAAAAGTGACAGATATTACTACTTTCCCCCGTTTCCTCTTAGAACCAAGTCCTAGATTCATGCTACAGCTTTCCCACTTTCTTCCCTATTTGAACCAACGCTTTGAGTCGACTGTATGAAATAGCTTTACTTCTAATCTACTACTACTATAATGCGGCAGTTTTGAAATTGGATTTACCACTCCATCTTCGGTTCTCCCGCCCAAACAAGCATTGGCTCAAATCCACCGTTCATTTCCCCTCTCATGCATATCACTGCCGTCCATCAAACAAAGGATGACATGATCTGACGGCTAAGAGCTATCGGATTCGCTCCCGCTCCTTGTGCACATGGCCGACTCTGCTCTCCAAGTAAACAAATAAAGAAGTCCCCATTGAATCTGGATTGCACCTACTGAAGTTGAGAAATGTCTAGAAACTGCTGCCACCTCCTCACATGCAAGTACAACAAGTTGGCAAATATCTAGCACATTTTGGCTCCCCGTTGTCACCTGGGAAATAAACACTCTACTACTAACTTATTTTTTTAGATTACTGTAAAAATGGATTTTTTAGATGCTGCTATACTGCAAAGTTTACATTGTTCACATAACATAACATTGCATGGCTGATGCTAGCTAAAGTTTTATTCTGCTTCATCAAGAAATGTAATATTTTTGTTATTCGCAGAAAAAGTGTAATATTTTATTTTAGTCATACATAAGCTATACCTCAAGCTAATACAGGACATGAGTGTCTGTCAGACCTAAATGACTTATTTAGTTGCACAAAATAGTCCATAAACATGCATGTAAACCGTCAAACAACTCTGGAACTATACATCAGTGGAACCCAGGAAACAACATATAATAAAACTACAACTTTTATCTTGTAATCAAATTCTTACTTGGAACTCAGTTTGATTTGTGCAAGTGATTTGCTTCTTATTTCAGAATAGTCCTTAGATCATGCAAACAAACACACTATGATATCTACTCAAGATACGAGTACCCATTTCTCTCTCTAAAAAGAAGGTATATGAGTATCTATCATACAGAACATATGTGCAAAGCACGTGCCTTAGTAGGAGTCTAGGTGGCTTTGGAACAGCGTCCGGAAGTAGAAAAGGATCCACACGAAGGGAGCTAGGGCAGTAAAGCAAGGCAGATTTTGAAGGAATATATACCTGAGGGTCGTCGGCATGTCGCAAAGACGGCGTCGGGAGGCCGCATCTTGGCCACAATACCGCAGGGAGGAAGAAGGGGTCGGAGGCCCTCCCGAGCCAGCGCTCTCTCGGAGAGAACGGCACGGCCGCCGATCGGGACACGTGGGTAGCCATTGGTCTCCTCCCTCGCCGCCGATGACAGCGTGAACGATGCACCTACACCCCTGCCCCGGTCGAGGTTGTCCGACCGGATTTGTGACCAGCCGTGAGCTGATAAAGAGTGTGACCACCTATGTGTTGCTTAGATCTGGAGAGCATGAGAGAGTGAACGAGAGGAACCCTAGTAAAGCAAGCGCTAAGGCTCCTGCTTTTATATATAGTGGAGTGATTTTGTTGTACCAGCTTCAAAAAAATGTGCTCCTACGTGTACCCGCGAGTGGGTGTGAGAGAACTAGTGCGTGTGTGCACCGCTTCTCTTCATGAGAGTACAATATACTATGCCCAAAGAACGTTCGCCGCAAGAGTAATAGTACAAGTGTGTGATGTGTGAGCTAAAATAAAATGTGCGCGCGATATTTTGTTTTTTAGAAGTTCTGAGGGTAGGGTGTGAAGAGCACATATGTGTGTGACGTCTACCTGCAGATAGACAGTGGGTGCGACGTGCGAGTCTACGAGAGGACTCAGGAGAGTCGTGACTCGTGAGGGTGCGTGTGCGTGAGAGAGAGGGGGCACGTATCAATGCAATGCATGTGTCCGTAAATCATTATCCGACAAACGTTCGCCACAAGCCTTTTCCTGACGAACGCCGTAAGGACCGTTAGATCGGCATCCGACAATGTCAGTTTTGCCATGTCATTTAACATAACAGCCACTCCTCCTACACACAAATATTCCACGTGAGTGTTAGCAACTGTCGTATGCTCCCTCTGTTCCAAAATGCAGTGCATATAGCTTTATTGAAAATTCGAACCTCGCAAACTTTTACCGAGTTTTCGTGTACCAAATTGCACATGTAGAATACCACGTATATATCATTTCATTCATCTTCGAGAGGTAACTATAAAGTTGGGTGAGGAGTCTACAAAGAAAGACCATCGCATCACCCACAGCAATTTCAAGCATCCTTTAGTGTCGAGGAATATCATAGGAACTCTATATGATATGATTTTTATCGATTTTTTCCTTTAGATCCAATTGGTTCATAGGAATAGATTCATATACTCCACATTTCAAAGGAAATAAACATGATATCATTTCTATAGCTTTAAAGCCACTTGGTTCATATGAATGGATTCCTATACTCCCTTAATTTCAAAGGAAAATAAACATTAGCATATATTCAATAGAAAAGTTCCTATGATATGAACCAAATTACATCTCTTTTATAATCCCTCCTCATAGGAATTGAGAAACATGTCATCTCTATATTCAATAGAAAAGTTCCTATGATGTGAACCAAATGACATCTCTTTTCCAATCCCTACTCATAGGAATTGAGATGCTCCATGTCATCTCTTTCCCTACAACTTCCATGTATAAATCTTCTATTCCTAAATAGATAGTACAACCCACTAGTAGCTTTTTTCCAAAACATGCAACTATGGCACAAGAACTATATAGTGTGCCAATAACTTTGAAAGATGGTCGCTGGATGAAGCTAACCCGACAGTGCAGAGATAGGCAAATCCGAGCACTACTGGCCGTTGGATATCATCAACATTCCACCAGATCTGCCACATGTACAATTTAGAAGACTCCATGGTTGAACTTAAGCATAATGCACAAACCTCAAAACACAAGCACTTCTCCTTTGTTCTAGAATCTTCTGTATCATAATTGATTATTTTTTTCTAAATGAATTGCCATTATTTGTTTTTTACTTTATGATTTACTCCCTCCGTTCCAAAATAGATGACCCAACTTTGCACTAACTTTGTATGTTACCGTAAAACCAAGCAGCCCACACATATTTAAGGCGTCGGCTCGAACCCGTTTACTACGACGTGGCCCCGCACGCCGTAGTACTCCTACAAACCGTACCGCCACACTCATCATCGGTTTTCTTCAAGAGGATGATGGAGAAGCCGATTTGTAGTGGAGGCGCTTTCAAAAAAGAAAAAGGATCTATAGTGGATACCTCTACCCTAGGGTGCCCTAGGTAGCTGCCGCACGCATCATTGTTTTCTCTTTTCTTTATGCTCTTGCGCCCTAGAGTGAAATGATGGTTGCTTCGTCTGTCCAGCTTAATGCGGGAAAGGTGGGCTTTGTGATTTGACCCCTCGTTGCTCATTTTCTACTACTGCGGCGCTACGACCGGGGTGCCTCCAATTCCAACCGCTGCTCCGAACTGTAATTTGGTGCATTGCATGTGGAACAAGATGGTGGATTAGCCACATGTCGGCCAAAGGGGTCCTGCTAAGTGTGTCGCCATTTCGTGTGCGGACTGACCCTGCTTCAGTTGCTACGCCAACACGACAGGAGCAGCCTACCACTTGGTTTTGCTCCTTGGTGAATCCCGACTATATTGATCTAAAAAGATACGTGCTGAACTACCCTCTCCATCTCGGTTTTTTTATTTTTAGGCGTCTCGGTTTATAGGGCCTGCACGTAGTTCTAGGTCATCCATTTGACTAACTAAATATGAGTTACTATGTCACAAAAAAGTATATCATTGGATCTTAAGCGGATGTAGTTGTATTTAAAAGTCGAGGGCGGGGCTTTTCCTGTGCGGTAAGCGGCGGGGCAGTTTCGCCTAGTCGGTTCGACAGAGATGCGAGAAGACGAGGGAGTAGGTTGCTGCAAACGTAGGGCTGTGTGATTTGACAGCGAGTTACTAATGGACAGGTGGGACCCCGTGATTTGACTTGCCATTACCATTTTAACTGTGGAGCTACGACCGGCGTGAGTCTCCCAGATTCCTGACCACCTTCATACAGGTGCCTCTCCCAATGCTCCACCATGTAGTAGAGGCTGGCTCTTGCATGAGAGCCCACTTCTCCACTTTTTCCTTGCCTCTCTTTCCTCTACATATGCAAAAATGCCATGTAAAGCGCACTATTGTACTTACTTTTACTTGCTCCTATAGGTGCTTAAGCTTGCCACATAGGCATAAAGTCTGATGTGGCAAGTTAATCAAGAAGAGAGAGACTAGTTTGGTGACCCAAGGAAGAAACGGTGCTAAGCGCGTGTACCTAGATGAAAAGACATTTTTGAATCTATAGCTAATTAAATGAAGCAAACTTAGCAACGCCATTTCATTGGAAGAGGTCACTCCTTGGCAAATGCAATAAATACACGCGCGTAGCACCGTTTCTTCCTTGAGTACGAAGAAAGAGATAGAGAGGAGTAAAAAATACACTTATAGCCAACCTTGTTGTAGTATGAGTGACTAAGTGATGACTATGTATGACATGCCAACATCAGATAGCCTAACGCACCGTGTTAAATCTCCAAGGGCGCGACCGCGAGAGCGACGCGATGGACGTGGTAGGCGCGACCATGATACGGGCTGCTAGCAGCCCTTGGATCTGAGATCAAATGGTCGCATGCTAAGTTGCTGAAAATTTGCAGAATAACCCTCCAAGATAGGATATTCACCCATAGGTCTACAATCACGCCATGCAACCGTTCGATCTCAGATCCAAGGGCTCTCGGAAGCCCGTATCATGAGAGAATGGAAAGCCACTACCCTGTCGTTCGCACGCTGGCATTTCGCTCCTACTCGTCCCCGCACGTCCTTCAATACTACGTCGGTTCGCTCCTAGTCGTCCCGTCCATTCACATTATGGCAGTTCCACTAATCCGAACCCTCCTCCCAAATCCATGGCGTCCCAAATCTCCATGATCGACGGTGAGTGCAAGGTTAGAACCATCACCGGTGATGAGTTCGACGTCATCTACACCCGTTCTTCCGCGACGGTGAAAGGATGCCTTTCTCGCTTCAGCCGCATGTTCGAAAACTCAGATGATGAGTGGGTCATTGGGCTAGATGTTGAGTACACCATAGTCCTGGGACGAGAGAAGGATATAAAGGACGAAGAGAGGAAGAAGCCCGCCGTGATCCAGGTTTGCGTACATAACATTTGCTTGGTCTATCACATATGCCATGCCGACGTTGAGTGACAAGATTTTAAGAACTTCCTCAAGGACAAAATAGTGAAATTTGTTACCGTAGACTTTGGTAACGACAAAGAAGTCCTGTGTCGGATAGGCCTCGTTGTAGGCAACACCTTCGACCTCCAGAAGAATCGGCTGGTGTCCTCTCGTCAGCCTTCAATGCTGACCCTGGCAGGAGCCATGGTTCATCCTTCGTACGGTAAACTGGAGAAACCTCATTACACGTTTCATCGTCATGCATGGCAGCAGAATGTACTAGATATAGACCAGATCCACTATGCTGCAATGGATGGCTACCTTTGCTTCAATATCTACAAGGGTTGGATGAAGAGCAACAGCCAAGTGTGTGGTTCAAGAAAAGAAGTATCGGCCAAGAGGAAGAGGGACAAGGACAAAGTCGAGGACGTGGACGAGGACTCCGAGTAAGGTGGCAGTGCCGTTGCTCATGGTGGTTCTAATGCAGTGTCTACCGGAATAGTTGCAAAGTTAAATTAGGTGTGCTTAATTTAATTTGAGGGGTGTGTTGTGCTGAGCCTCCAGCAGAACTATGTTATGTTTCTTCTCGTTACTTTAACTCTTTAGTACATACATACTAGTATTTCTTACATTTCATCTTTTAGTTGGTATAGTACTACCACTCGTTTCTTCACATTATATACATACAATATATATGGCCAACATCATATAGCTAGCAGTTTAGTTGTCAAAGAATTTCAGAGTGCTTAGTTTTGTCAAAGAATTCCAGGATGCTTAGAGGGTGCTTGGATCCAAGGGACTTATTTTAGTCTAACTAAAAATAGTCTCTTTAAGAGGCTAAAGTTCCAAGCACCCCTGACTAAAGAGGGGCTAAAACTAGTCTTGAGACTAAAATTTTTTAGTTAGGGGTACCCCTACTAAAATGTGGATTAGTCCTCTCTCTACTCATTTAACTCCTTTCCTTTAACACAGGCGAGTTCTGGATTGGAGGGTTTGGAGGATAATAAATGCTCATTAACTTGATTTTAGCCTTTTTAGTATTTGGATCCAAGCATGGATGAGGCTAGCATGTTTTAGTCCCACTACTTTTAGTCATGGGACTAAAACGTATCCAAGCACCCTCTTAGTTTTATTTGAGGGGTGGGTTGTGCTGGACACCATTATTGTGACTAGCCTTTTTAATAGTACTATATGCATAATTTGGCGACAAGCGCTCTCTATATGTACCACCTTTTTTTTAATTTCAATTTTTGCTCCATGGCGCAATCCATCGATAGTACTACTGTACAAAAGTATACATTTTTTAAAAGGCTAGAGTACTGTTCATCACATATATAGCTAGTTAAATTCTCAACCTAGAACGACGTGCATGCCATGTAGTAAACCGATATGGAGGAAGTATAGTAAAAATGAGGTGATTTTACCGAGCGATCGGCGGGGGAGGATGGTCTGTCATGCGGTCCCACGTGTCATGATGTACCAAGGTGATGCGCGTGTCCCTCTTGAGGCAGAAGCAATACTAGTACATGGTTTGAGATGATGGTGAACTGAAGTGTGAAATAATGGTTGCTTCGTCCGTCTGGGAAAGTGCGACATTGTGATTTGACGTCTCATTGCTCATTACTACTACTGGGCCGGTACGAGTGGGGTGCGTCCCCCCTGCTGTTCTGCACTGTTATTTGGTGCTTGACACGTCGACCCGGTTGCTATATGTCCCACATGTTGGCGACAGGAAGTACAGAATTCATGAAAGGGAGCATCGGCGGGGGAGTATACTACAGAATTCATGAAAGGGAGCGACTTAGTTTTGGAAAAAGTTGTTTTACGAAGTACGTACCCACTAGGGTTTATAGGGCACATCTAAAAAACATTCGTTTTTCCGTTTGATAAGTCTCAATTCTACTATACTAGTAGTAGTACCATTACATGTTGGATTTTGAGGTGCGTTAGATCACCCAACGCAAGCAGTGTCAAGAGGAAACTAACCAATGCATGTACAAGTTCATGGAAATTTAGTGGTCATTCATGCATTCGTTCTAATTAATGCCTCGGTAAACACAACTTCTTGAGAAAAATGAGCGTACTAATTACTTGTGCAAAATACAAAATTAATTCGACCACTCACCGTCTACCTTGGTTGGAGAGATTTTGAAATTGAGCCATAAACTGGAAAGGAGGGAGTAGTAACTTTTGTCTCGATTACTATTAGTGGCCTTGTATAGATGCAAAATGTATTTTTTATAGTGGCCTTGTATAAGTAAATGGAGGGAGTACTAACCAAAGTACGTAGTAGGGACAAGGAGTAAACGGAGGGAGTAGTAAAATTTTCTCCTCGTGATGTGAGCCACCGCGCACGTGGGCGAGGGAGTGGGCGTAAGGCGTAGTAAGCAAGCTTCACCTCATCCTGCGAGCCACCGCGCCCGTGGGCGGGGGAGACGGCGTACTAAGCAAGCTTCTCCTTGTTCTGCGAGTTGATGGGACACATCAAAAGTACTCCAGTGTATAGAGCCTTGCCTCTAAGGTAGGCCCCACATGGTTTGCCTCTTTTTTTATTTAACATAACACGTCAAGTCGCAATTTGTTTGTTCACCCGTGGTAGACGATCCTCCCTCCACCAAGTGGACAACCAGTACACGTGCAAAATTACCACGTGGGCTGCCTTTTTCGTACAGAAATGAGCTCCACCGTGTACCCGCGCGGGTGTGGTTGGGAAAGAGACGGGAGTACGTGCGCCATGCATGCACCTCTTCTCTTCGTGCACGTCCCCCACCTACGTGGGTGTGTGTGAGAGAGATACAAACATAGACATAATGCACTGTCCATCCCCATGCCTCCGCCCAGTCCGACCACCAGTCACCACCACGCCCCACTCCTCCTCACCTTATCTCTCATCTTTCTCCCTCCATTTTTATATACAAGGGGCCACTATCAAAATTACAATTTGCAGATATACAAGGCCACTAAAACTAATCGATGCAATATTAATGGTGTTTGCCTCGTGGTACTAGCAAAGGAGGACATTAATTATCCCTTGCATGCATGCGGGAGTTTGTAAAAAAATGCATCTTGATGTTCCGTGCAATGCACAGGCATCTTGCTAGTCCATGAAAACAACACATGGAAAAATTCCACGGCGAACGAGGGATTTGAATCTATTGGGAGGGGTTGTTTGGATCTTGCCCGGGGTAGCCAAAATATTGGCGACCCTTTTGTCCACGGGTGCCTTTGCCACCGATGAACGAGGAATGGCTCGGGTGCTCATGCTGTCATGCATCCTCCAGCGCGCATGTTGGAGACAAGCTCGCACGAGCTGTGTTCTTTTCACAACGCCGCCCGAGCCGCCCGCAGACCGACCAGCGACCCGCAAATTACGCCATCCAACCGTAGCCGCACACATTATGACAGCAACTCAACCAACCGGACGAAATTCGCGCAAACACGTAGACAAACTGATATTTCATATAAACAACGACGGAAATCATATAAAATACCGGATTTTCAGACAAACATGACGGATTTCATTACATTCAAATGAACTACGCGGTGCTAGTTTTGGACAGCACAGGTATATAATACCTGGCCTAAATGGTCGCCCGCCGATCGATTTTGTGTTCCTCATGTCTGGCAGCACGATCACCGGACTGCCGGGAGCCCCGGAGGTATATGCTTCAGCGCAAAGGACAGCTCGCTTCCCCACTGCCCAAATGATATCATTGGCTGGTGCTGAAGATGATGGTGGCTGGCACCGGTTCGAGTTCATCACCGGCCACTACTTCACCATGGTTGGCACCGGCTCGAGTTCATCCTAACATTCCCCTCTTCCGTAGAGCCCATGCGGGGTCGACGAAGGTCCTCGCAAAAAAGGATCCGGCAAGACACCTGCTGTGTACGCCGGTGTTGCCTCCGCGGTGGCCTTCATGGGACCCAAGCGGCGGCGGCCTCCCGTGTTCTACTTCTCCTCGATGATGGCGGCGGACGCGGAGGCGCTGGCCACCGAATCGTCGCTCTCCACGCACCCGGCTTCTGTCGCTGCTTGCATGGTGCGGCCGCCGGCATGGGAGTCTCGGCCACAGAAACAGGAGACGCGGTATGAGGCAGCGGCGTGGACGGCAGCAACGACGCCCGTGCGCCGCTCCTCGTCGAGCTGGCCTGGAGCGGCGAGTTGCTGAACCGCGCGCCGGCTTGGAGCGGCAACTGGCTCCGTCGGGCGAGGGGGGAGGTGGATCAGCGAGCTGCATAGCTCGTATCCGGCGGGCTACCCAGCCGGCATGGGTGCGGAATAACTACTCTTCATAAGCCATTGTAAGAGTGGAAAAAATGGTGGAGGAGATAGGGGAGCGGCCCGGTCATGAACGGACGTGTGTCCAAAGTGGGTTTCTCGGCTTCCACACGGGCGGGTTTCATGGTGGCGTTTGAATGCGGCACGGAGGCGTGTTCAGCCGGGCGTGCCGCGAGTGGCGCCCTCGACTCTGACCTAGGACACCACGCCATTCTTCCACTGACATGTGGGCTCTTTGGGTGCATGGCATGCATGTAAGTGACCCAACACAGGCAGCGCACAGCAGAGGAACCTTTGGTGGGCCAGGGCGGTCAGAAGCGGGCATTTCATAAACCGATGATTGTTCATTGAGTGTGACGTCATCTTTTTTCATGTAGATAAGCCTACTATGTTGATAGCCCGTTCGATACGTTGTGATTCATAAAGACCGCTGCAAACATCAATGTTCTGCTTATCACAGATAAGATTGATTAATACCCGTAACAATCCATGTCCTTAACAAAGGGTGCATGCACGTATAGGTTGAACATGTGTCTTGCGTCGTGTGCTGTGTGCATGCAGGCGTGCGAGTGTTGCGTGCGTGCAAGGGTACGTTTTAGTGTTGCATGCATGGATGCGTACGTGTGTGTGTTCGTGAGTGCATGTGTACGTGTCAGTGTTGCACGCCAGCATGCGTGCGTGTGTATGTGTCAGTGTTGCACGCCTACATGCGTGCGTGTCTTGCAGGCATGCATGTGTACGTGCGGGGTGAGGCTACACATCAGTCGACTGACTTTTTCATCTCTGGTCATTAGATTTTCTAGCCATTGCATACGAAATCAAGGGCCTCCAGTTTATCATCAAACTCCACCCCCCTGAGCCGCCAGCCACCACCGGCCGAAACGCCAGCCCCCGCCGCCCGCGGCCGGCCCGCCCTCCCCGAAACCACTCCCCACCGCCGGTCCGCCGCCGCACCAGCCATCCCTCTAGCCCCCCCCCCCCCCCGCCGAGCTTTTTCTCCGGGGATCCCCACCCCACCGCCCAATGAACGCCCCCAACTGCCAGTGACTGCCAACCAGAGGTCTCACGACTTCGAATACCCACCGACCACTAATTTATTACCATTTCTGTCCTTCATATACGCACTGACGGGTGAGCCCTATGGTAATGTGCGCTGCTGAATGTGGACCGTTTGACTGGTCAATTGATCGTGTTATCAACAAATTACAGAGCTGTATGGTGAGCCAGTGACCGTATGATCACCCTAAAATGTACTCCTATTTTATTAACACAGTACAGACTCACACTACCATTTCTTTCTTTCATATACGGGCTGACAGGTGGGCCCCACGGTTACGCGCTCCAATGGTGCAACACTAGTTGCGCCGCGTGGAACGTTTGACTGGTCAATTGATTGTGTCATCAACAAAATACGGAGTTGTACGGGTGAGCCAGTGACCGTATAATCATGATATGTATTTGTTTAACACGGTACAGACGCAAGGGCTCATATATACGTGCAAGCACTCACCGCTATAAGTGCACACACATGGACCCTACCCCTATGAGCACCTTCGAGAGAGTGGGCCAGCATATATGATCTTGAGATTTTATGAAGTCACCATAGGTGCCTCGTAGTCGAGTGGAACATCTCCTCCCACTGAACGTACGTCGCCGGAAAATACTGAAATTAACATAAGATAAATGAGAGCACCGGGACTTTAACCTTGGTGGGCTCGAGAAACCACTGTCCTCTAACCATCCAACCACATGTTGGTTAGCACGACAAAATGTATGTGGAGACCGTGATGAGCTTCTTCTTAAGTCCAGTGACCATATCGTGCTTTCGCTTCAAATACAATGACCGTAAGTGTCATCAACAAAATACGGAGCACGCATCAAATGCAAAGTCCGTCAGTGTCATCAACAAAATATGGAGATGTATCGTGAGCTAGATACCGTTGTACTATTGTATATGCTTATTTTCTTAGTGGCCGATTGCGTGTGTGGTGTGGTGGGCACATCATTTCTAGTTGTGGTGGGTCAACATGAAGACTCATGGGTCGGTTCCATCCTGCGCCACATATAGGTTGGACCTAGACGTGTTATACGAAGACCCATGTGGAGGACTCGGCGTACAACACGAAGCTACCAGAGTCGCGGAGGACTCTATCCCCACTGGTGATTAGCCGACTATATATGATTTGTAACCCTAGGCCCTTAGTATGTTATACAAGCTTGGGGGCTAGTTCGTCGATAGTATACACACACGCACAATGCCTGGTATTCATGTGTACTTTGTACACACCCCTATCACTAATACACAGTACCAGGAGTAGGCTCTTTCTTCAACTGCAATTGAATTCTAGCATGTGCATGTGTTTATTTTATATTATCGATCCATAAAGTGAGAGCAGTTTGAAATACAGGCAATGGATGCTTTTGCAATTCATATATAAACATTAATTATTGCACTCCATGTTGTTAGTGTGAAGCACTTTATACATTTGTCAATTGCATGGATACATTCCAAATTGCTAGCTACGAAATAGAAAACATGTCAAATTCAACATAAAGGGGGTTTCGAAGATTCGAATTCATAGGAAGTGCATTCATCTATTTGAACCCGAGATAATGGCATTTGTAAATCAGATGTAAAAGGGGGATCAATCTTTGTTGTGAGTTTGAACATGCTATATATATTCATACACATATCTAACTTTTTTTGCAACCAAGGAGATTATATCTGGAACCATGCATGAACTGAGGTAAGTTGCATATTTTTTAATATATACTCGTGTACAATGTATATTCAAATGTACCCCCTCCATTCCAAAATAATCGTAGCTTTAGGATTTTCAAGAGTAAAGATTTGTGAAGTTTGACAAATCCTGAAAATTCAATTCAAGAGAACCAAAAACGTTAAGGCCTTCTTTGGTTCATAGGATAGGAATTTTATAGGAAGAGGAAAATCATAGGAAGTGAGATGACATGCATGTCAATTCCTATAGAGAAAGAGATGTCATTTGGTGCATAGGATAGGATTTTTTCCATTGAGTCTAGGCTAATGTTTTTTCCTCCAAAACGTGAAGGATTGATTCCTATCCTACATAGGAATAGGAATCCATTCCTACAAACCAAAGGGCTCCAAAGGAATTTTTCCTTTGCAAATCCTATCCTATAGAATTCCTACAAAAATCCTACAAACCAAAGGAGGCCTAATGCTTCTGCTCCCAAATATTGAATGAAGCGCCAAATAGGCCTCTGGTCACCCGAAACCGTGCGAGACTAATGTTTTGGTGGTAGGAAATTACTGTCCTGACTCTGCCCATGTAGCCTATCGGCCCGATGTCCAAAGGTCTAAACCGGGGTAGGTTTGTAACTTCACCAAGACGACAGAGAAGCATTCATACGCCGTGGGCGCCTACCCATGCGCTCGGCCGAAATCTATCCCACCCACATTGGGGACACCTGACATGACTGTCCTACCCCCAAACCGCAATATGTCCGAAATTTTAGATGGGGGGAAGTTTGTAACTTTCCCCAAATTTCAAACAAGCGCGTCTCAAACCGAAACATTGTTCCCCCTTAGTTCCCCGCCTCCCAGCGTTTCCCCATTCATACTCCGTGGGCGCGAAAACGCCCTCTCCACCAGCTGCGAAACCACAGCATCCTCCGTCCTCCACCCCATACCGGCCAATCCACTGCCCTCCTCCATCACGCCGGAGCCGGTACCCCGACGTCGTCGTCCAACGCAACCGCAACCGCAACGCCCTCAAGGACTTAGCAGCTGAAGCCGCGGCAGAGCTGCCTCCACGACGCTGACGCCGACGTGCGTCGTACCAGAACCACTCCGACCACGCCGTCCTATGCCTCACTGCTGCGGCTCCACTGTCGCAACCGTCCACCGCACCGGAGCTGTTCCCGCTACGTCGTCGTTCGCCGCCTCGGATCTGCTTCCCCGCCGCCGACAGACGGCCACCGCACCACACTCAACAACTTGGCCATGGGTTCGTCCAAGGTTGCACTGTCCTCCAAAACTTCTGGTTTCCGGTGAACAACAAGAAGATCATCGGGAAAACAGAAGGAGGACACATCACTGCCAGAAGAAAGAGGTACTCCTCTTCCCTTATTCGTGCAAATCTTACGTCTCCGCTCACACCGTATTCATCCCACGAAAGAAACTAGTTGAGCGCTTCTTACTGCATCTTCTTCGTGATACTAAATGCACAAGGTTTCCTCCCTTTTACTATTTCACCTTTGCTAGAGGTCAGTAGCCCGCCTAGATTTCAATTCAGGGTTAGTCGAACCGCAATTAAAAGAAGTAGCACCCGCTTAGGCGTGCAGAGCACCTAGTCCGCCTGTTCCCCGGGGAAGCGGCGCATCGGTGTCTATCATAGGGGTGTGGGGCGCAGGAGCTGCTTGCGCCCGATCTGGAGGTCGGCGGGGCTTGAATGGATGGCCAGGGGGCGGTGCCAAGCACGGCGGTGCGGTGAGGTCGATGGGAGGGTGCAGGCATGGGAGGAATACTGGGCCGGTGGTCGCTGGCGTTTCGAGGAAGATCGTCAACACTGACTCGCTGGAGGTAGATGAAGGCGATCTGCCCGTTCTTTGTACATCGGACGGTGCAGAAAAAATGGACTGGCCTATTTGCTTTCAGTCGACTGTTATTTTCATAGAATCATGTAGTAATTTAGTGTGCCATGCATGTTGTAGAGCTATCATATGTCACCCGTCATTTATTTCTCACCGACCTGCTATCTGCTACCTTTACACTCTACTAATTGTGCACACACTTCACCCATACTCACACTATTGTTTTTTTATGCATGGGTGTTTCAGACTCTGACGTAGTGTTGATGAATGCAGAAAAGAAAAGATAGAAGTCACTCTAGTGTAATTCGAAGATAAGCACTAAGCGTTCCAGCGCTCTAACAGGTGCAGTGTCAGCAGTTGGAGATAGTAAACTTAGCTCTGCAGTTGATGATCTCAATTGCCACACACAACCATCCCAGGTGCTTGCTTTAACTTCGCGTTTTCAAATGTGGTTGCATGTTGCATATGGTGTCTAGCTTGTATTGCTTCCAATTTGGTTAAATTGCATCTGCTTACTTTACACATTATACCTTTGATAATGACATGCCTTCCTATTTTTGATACATACTAAATATGTCTATTAACCATGTTCGTACATCAAACTAATGCTCTTTTGTATCCCTCGTCAATCACTTATGATGAGACAGTCACCCAGGTGGGTTTCTGTGAGACGCCATACTCGTTTAAAGAGTGCAGTGTCATCCTCCCCACATGTTTCTCAAGAAACAGCAAGGCTAAATGAAGATAGTCAACGTAGCTCTCTAGTTGATCACCGCAATTCCCCCCTCGCAGGTGCTTGCTCTTACTTGGCAGTGTGATATGTAGTGTTTGTCTTACATGAAAGTAGTGTTCGTCAGTATCATGCATCAATGAGTTCTAAAGAGCAAATTTTATTCCTTTTTCTTGTGGGTTTGGCTTGATAAGGCAAAATCAAGAAAGAGGAAGGAAAAGAGTAAGGAAGGCGATGATGGTGGTCCTCTGCAGCAACATAAACGGAGCATCTGTACTGATTCTCCTTGTACTGATAGTGCATTACAAGGTCCAAGTCTCCGCTCCCCTACTCCACCATCCAAGGTGCTTGCTCTAACTTGGTAGTGTGATATCTGGTTGCATGTTGCATATGGTGTCTAGCTCGTATTGCTCCTAATTAGTGTAAACTGCATCTGCTTAGCTTACACATGATACATGTGAATATGACACGCTTTCCTGTTTTTGGTACATACTATATCTTATGATAAGGCACCTTTAAGTCGCCACTTTGATATTGGTTGTGTCTTGAATATGATTTCTAGCATGTACCGCTTCTAATTTGTTGAAACGCCATATAGTTTGAACTTGGCAGAGTGATATTGGTTGGATCTTTCATATGGTGTCTAGCTTGCAGTGCTTCTAATTTGTTGAAATGCCTTCTGCTTAGTTACCACATCATAGGTGTGAATATGTCACACCATCCTGTTTTTCATACATATTCCATCCTCGCATCATGTGTTTGCCTTTCATCCGAGTAGTGTTCGTCAATATCATGCATGAATGAGTTCTGAAGAGCAAATTTTATTCCTTTTTCTTATCGGTTGGACTTCACAATGCAAAATCATTACAGCTGAAGGAAATTAGTCTGGCAGTGGATGATGGTGGTCCTCCGAAGCAACTCAAACAGGGGGTCTCTACAGATTCTACTCCGCCATCCTCCCAACAAGATTCGCAAGACAACACAAGGCTGGACAGTCAACGTAGTTGTGTAGATGATGAGCACATCTCCCCTACTCCACCATCATAGGTGCTTGCTCTAACTTGACACTATTATATGTGGTTGCATGTTGCGTATGATGTCTAGCTTGTATTGCTTCTAACTTGAATTGCATCTACTTACTTTACACATAATGCCTGTGAATATGACACATGTTCCTGTTTCTAGAACATACGTGTACATGATGAGCACATCTCCCCTACTCCACCATCACAGGTGCTTGCTCTTACTTGGAACTGTTATACGTGGTTGCGTTTTCCGTATGGTGTCTAGTTTGTATTGCTTCTGATTATGTTGAATTGCATCTGCGTAGCTTACAACTTATACCTGCAATGATCACTTACCCATAAGATACATTTAACTTGGTACTGTGATGTAGGTTGCATCTTGCATTGTCATCTAGCTTGTACTGCTTCTAATTTCTTGAAATGGCACTTACGACGAGACACTTTTTACCTGATAGAGTGATATTGGTTGCATGTTCATATGGTGCCTAGCTTTCATTTCTTCTAATTTTGTTGAAATGCTTCCGCTTACTGTTTTTTCATACATATTCCATCCTCCTATCGTACGTGTGAATATAAAACGTTGTCTTTTTTTGTATATATTCCATCCTCCTATCCTACGCTTGCCTTACATCAAAGTAGTGTTCGTTTGTATCATGCATCAACCAGTTATGCAGAGCTAATTTTATTCATCTTCTTGTGGTTTTGACTTCATAAGGCAATATCAGAAAATAGGAAGGAAAAGAGTAAGTTAGGGGAGGTTGGTGGTCCTCCGCACCGACGCAAACAGAGACTCTCTAGATTTGCCACTACTACTGCTAATGAAGTTGAAGTCCCAAGTCTACATGATGAGTTCATCTCTCGTACTCCACCATCGCAGGTGCTTGCTCTAAGTTGACAGTGTGATAATTGGTTTCATGTTGCATATGTTGTCTAGCCTGTATTTCTTCTATTTTGATTAAATTGCACCTGCTGAGTCTATACGTTATACATGTGCATATGACATGGCTTTCTATGTCTAGAATACACTGCATCTATCTATCATACCATGTTCTTACATCAAAGTACTGCTGTTGTGTATCCCGCATCAGTCACTCATGATTGGATGCTTTTAACATGGCAGTTTGATAGTGGTTGCATCTTGCATTGATTTCTACATTGTACTGCTTCTAATTTTTTGAATTGCCACTTATGACAAGACACTTTTAACTTGGCAGAGTAATATTGGTTGCATCTTTCATATGGTGTCTAGCTTGCATTACTTCTATTTTCTTGAAAATCCTTCTGCTTACTTTGCACATCGTAGTTGTGAATATGTCATGTCGTCCTGTTTTTCTTACATATTCCGTCCTCATACAGTTGTCTTACATCAAAGTATTGCTTGTTTGTATCATGCATCAATGAGTTCTGAAGAGTGATTTTATTCTTTTGTGTTGTGGGTACAGCTTGACATGGCAAAGTCAAAAAAGAGCAAGGAAAATAATATAGTAGGGAGTGCTGTTACTCGTCGGGTGAAACAGAAAAGGTTCTGTCGTCGAGATTCTGCTGGTACTTATAGTGCAGTAGAAGGTCCAAGTCCACCAGCTAAATCTACAAACACAATATCACCTGCTCCACCAGCTGCAGCATCCGCTTCAACTGTACCAACATCTCAACCAGTTACTCGTTCGTTTGCTCTGGAACTGGCTAGTTCCCAAGCTGCCTTCACACCTAACACTACTTCCGAAGCACTGCTGACACAACTGGACTTGGCAAGATCAGATGAACCTCATGAGCATCAACACCAAGACGGTACCTGACCGAGTCAAGTTGAAGTTGCATGCTCCTTTATATGTACTCTCACAGTTTGATGTACACTAACACTTTCCATATTCGTTGTTGAACTAGCACCACGGCGCAAGCGGAAACAGACATCAGGGATAATGCTTGATAGATTAACAAAATCTAAAGGAGGAAGAATGGAGATCCATTTCGAGGCAGGTTTAAAAAGGCCACGTGATGCTACAGAGTCAGCCAAGTTAGTATCATAGGCGGCCGTTCCCGTTAGGTGTCATGCACGTATCCTCCCAACGTGGATCCAGTACAGGAATGAGAAAGACAATACCCAGTTTAACACCTTCCTTGACCATTTATTCGTAAGTAATGTTATTCATCACAATTACTAATATTGTCTTGCTCTGTCACATACTTTCTAGCTTCCTCCTAATAAGACTCACATTCTTTTTTCAACAGATGAGGTTCAAGTTGGATCCGAAAGATGATGCAACTAGACAAGCATGCACTCATGTTTTTCAGTCTACTCTGCGATAGTATCGGTACCACCTTAGAAAATCTCACTTTGAAGGCAAGGATAACAATGAAATCGCCCAAACATCTCCAATGGAATATATTACAGATGAAGACTAGACAGCCCTTGTTAAACACTGGTCTGATCCAAAGTATCAGGTAGGCTATATGTATTTGATCAGACCACATATTGAACTTGTATTTATGTATGTGCCTTACAAGTGTATCTTCTTCTAGGCTAACTGTTTGAAGAACAAAATCAACCGTTCTAAAGTGAAATTCCAACAGACCAAAGGATCTCGTAGCTATATTGCACACTGAAAGGCTCTTGTAAATAGCTGCTACTTCCTTCTTTTTTGTGCCATATTATCGTATCTATATTGACTTGTTCCAAATACAGAGGAAATCCCGTGCGGACCAAAAAGAACCTGAACCGAATGCAGTGCAAATCTTCAAGGATTGCCACACCAGCAAGATGAAGGGCATGAGCA
This sequence comes from Triticum urartu, assembly GCF_056163025.1. NCBI lineage: Eukaryota > Viridiplantae > Streptophyta > Magnoliopsida > Poales > Poaceae > Triticum > Triticum urartu. The sequence continues at coordinate 134,934,367 of NC_141874.1, forward strand.
CACCAGTTCAAGCCGTTGTTGTAAGTCCTTACTCCTCCTGCCTTGAACTGATTGGTATTGTGATGTGTTCATTTAACTACTTGGTTTGCAGCCAATGTCAGTTACTCTGTTCACTTTTATTCACAGTTGTCTTAATGTATCATTTCACCTTACATGGTTTAAAAGAGATGAAGGATATTCTTTTGGTCTTGATCTATAATCTAGTTGTTATGTTCAGGTGCGCACACAATGATAAAATAGCCTGTTTGTTTTATATCTGTTTACCCATGATATGAATGATGTCATACTATGTTCATCCTACTTTAAACCATGTCTCTTTATCCTTAGATGTCAACGAATGTGAGGAAATAGACAATACAGTAGGCATGCTACATGGACATATGTTCTGAAAGTGATTTTATTATGTAGTTGGCACTACAATACATGCTAATGTATTACAGTAGTTCACCAAAATAAGTCATATATAAACGTTTAACCTACTTTGTTTGTTTTTGTCTCATTAGTAACCTATCTGGTACACTAATCTACAAGTTCAAACTTTCAGGAAGCTATGGAACAAATGATTGAACAGCCACAACCACCTGAAGGTGACGAGGCTACTACAGGCACAATGTCACCTCTTGCTGCAGTGCGTCAGTATCTCTCCACTAGCAGTGCAAAAAGCACCTTCCTGCGTAATTCTGGGTTGGTTGTCAAGGTAACCTCGTCCAAATCGCCTACTGAACAAAATCTTCCTGCTAGACAGAGTGATATATCTGTGCTCCAGACACAAGTCCAATCCCTAATGGACGTTGTTTCGGAAACAAGAATAGTGGTTGAGAAATGTCGTCAAGATATGAATGGTTTTGAAACCAGACTATCAGACATTCGCTTCGTTGTTCAAGAGCAATGGCGGAAAAAGGTGGAGATCGTGCTGCTCCATCAGATTCTACAGCCTGAAACATTAGCACTCAGGTCAAATGATCTGTGCTTCTATACATCTGATGGTGCTTTTATCTGGAAGGACTGTAAACTTTATGCCAACAAGCCTTTTGTTGTATGGTTGGAATTTATTTTGTTGTGATACAACACTTATGATGCTGCCTCAGGCTGCAGTAATTACGACGCTATTTTTGTATAGTGTAGGTTTATCTTAGTAATGTATTCGGGCGAAACCTTTGTAGGAGCCCAACATGCCAACATTCTTCGGGCCCATTCCAATTGGCCTAAAAACGATTACGGGCTGAAATTGGCATGTAGCCCACTAAAAATATCTGGGCCTAAATCAGCATAAGCTTTCATATTTTTCTGGTAGGCCTGTGCCCATAGTGGGCCTTTAACAGGCCTAAACATAATTTGGGCCCTTAGTAAAAATAGGCCGTTTACAGGTGTAAATATCTCGATCCCATAAAATACATGGGCCTTTAATAGACCGAAAGTGAGATTGGGCCCTGATTGTGCCAAATAACCCACTGGACTTTAACAGGCCGAAATTCGGACGGGCCGTAAATGCGTCGACCTAATACACGGGCCTTTAACAGGCCAGAACTTCAGTCGGGCTAGATTATCGTCATTTTTATATGGGTCGTTAATGGGCCCGATATGACGTTGGGCCACATATGGCCCCTGGTTTACGTCCGGCGTTAACAGGCCAAAAATGACAATAGGCCGAAAGTGGCCCAAAGCTATAGTGGGCCTTTAATAGGCCGAATGTCAGACATGGCCGAATATGACCCAAATCCTTCACGGTCGTTTATGGGCCGAAAGTTTTGATGGCTTGTAAATGGGCCCAAATGAAGCCGGACCTTTAACAGGCCGGAAATACACCGGGCCGTAATTCGGCCCAATTACTTAGCGGACTGTTAACGGGCCAGAAGTGACCATGGGCCGCGTTGATGACAAGTTTAGGACAGGCCGTTGATGGGCCGATTTGACACAGAATGTTGGGCCTTTAGCTGGGCCGGCCCATTATGGTCGGCAGAATCTTGTGGGCCTTTAGCTGGGCCGACCCATTATGGTCTGCAAAATCTTGTGGGCCTTTAGCTGGGCCGGCCCATTATGGTCTGCAAAATCGTGTGGGCCTTTGCTGGGCCGGCCCACTATGGTCCGCTAAATTTTGTGGGACTTTAGCCGGGCCGGCCCATTATGGTCCGCTAAATCTTATGGGCCTTCGGTTGGGCCGGCCCATTTAATCTTTGTGGGCCACTTTTGGGCCGGTCCATGTGTCAACATATCATAGGCCCATCTCGACTGTTGGATGAGTGACACATGTGCCAACGCGGAGCTGACGCGTGGATCCGTCAGCCAATGAGAATTTTACACGTGGAAAATTGGCATTGGTCGTGGCTGTTAACGGGTTATCGGATCCAAAATCCGACCAGATAGCTTAACGGCGTTCCGTTACGGTGGATGCCACGTGTCGGTCACCCTTGACGAAAGCACTTCTGTGACGCGCGATTTATCGTCATGGAAGTGGACACTTCCGTGATGATAATTTTGGCAATGTCATGGAACACTTCTATGACATCATAGGTATGACTATCTTGATTATGTCATAAATTTGTCATGGATGTACATGCATGACAGAAAACGCGACCTACTATGACAAACACGTATCATCACGGAAGTGTATTATTTTGTAGTGTACTGTCACTGGGAAAGGACACCGCAAGATTGAACCCAAAGCTAAGCACTTCTCCCATTGCAAGAAAGATCAATCTAGTAGGCCAAACCAAACTGATAATTCGAAGAGACTTGCAAAGATAACCAATCATACATTAAAGAACTCAGAGAAGATTCAAATATTGTTCATAGATAGACTTGATCATAAACCCACAATTCATCAGTCTCAACAAACACACCGCAAAAAGAAGATTACATCGCATAGTTCTCCACAAGAGAGGGGGAGAACATTGTATTGAGATCCAAAAAGAGAGAAGAAGCCATCTAGCTAATAACTATGGACCCGTAGGTCTGAGGTAAACTACTCACACTTCATCGAAGGGGTAATGGTGTTGATGTAGAAGCTGTCCGTGATCGATGCCCCCTCCGGCGGAGCTCCGGAACATGCCTTAAGATGGGATCTCGTGGATACAGAAAGTTGCGGTGGTGGAATTAGGTTTTTGGCTCCGTGTCTGATCGTTTGGGGGTACGTAGGTATATATAGGAGGAAGGAGTACGTCGGTGGAGCAACAGGGGGCCCACGAGGGTGGAGGGCGCGCCTGGGGGGTAGGCGCGCCCCCTACCTCGTGGCCTCCTCTTTTGAGTCTTGACGTAGGGTCCAAGTCTCCCGGGTCTTGTTTGTTGAGAAAATCACGTTCCCGAAGGTTTCATTCCGTTTGGACTCCGTTTGATATTCCATTTCTTCGAAACCCTAAAAGAGGCAAAAACAGCAATTCTGGGCTGGGCCTCCGGTTAATAATTTAGTCCCAAAAATAATATAAAAGTGGATAATAAAGCCCAATAATGTTCAAAACAATAGATAATATAGCATGGTGCAATCAAAAATTATAGATACGTTGGAGACGTATCAAGCATCCCCAAGCTTAATTCCTGCTTGTCCTCAAGTAGGTAAATGATAAAAACAGAATTTTTGATGCGGGGTGCTACTTGGCATAATTTTAATGTAATTCTTCTTCATTGTGGTATGAATATTCAGATCCGAAAGATTCAAGACAAAAGTTCGTATTGACATAAAAATAATAATACTTCAAGCATACTAACTAAGAAATTATGTCTTCTCAAAATAACATGGCCAAAGAAATTTCATCCCTACAAAATCATATAGTTTAGTCATGCTCCATTTTCGTCACACAAGAATGCTCTCATCATGCACAACCCCGATGACAAGCGAAGCAATTGTTTCATACTTTAGTAATCTCAAACCTATAAACTTTCATGCAATATATGAGCGCGAGCCATGGACATAGCACTATGGGTGGAATAGAATATAATGAGGGGTTATGTGGAGAAGAAAAAAAGGAGAAAGTCTCACATCAACGAGGCTAATCAATGGGCTATGGAGATGCCCACCGATTGATGTTAATGCAAGGAGTAGGGATTGCCATGCAACGGATGCACTAGAGCTATAAATGTATGAAAGCTCAACAAAAGAAACTAAGTGGGTGTGCATCCAACTTGCTTGCTCACGAAGACCTAGGGCACTTGAGGAGGCCCATTGTTGGAATATACAAGCCAAGTTCTATAATGAAAATTCCCACTAGTATATGAAAGCGACAAAACAAGAGACTCTCTATCATGAAGATTATGGTGCTACTTTGAAGCACAAGTGTGGCAAAGGATAGTAACATGGTCCCTTCTCTCTTTTTCTCTCATTTTTTTGGGCCTTCTCTTTTTTATTTATATTGGTTTTATACCTACTTTATTCCAACTTCTCTATGGTTTATAAACTATTTTACTAGCCATAGATTCATCAAAATATCTGTCAAAAAGAGAACAGTCTGTAGTAATCTGTAGCTAGCACAAGATCTGGAAACCCAAAAATTCTAAAATAAATTGCTGGACGTGAGGAATTTATCTATTAATCATCTGCAAAAATAATTAACTAAATATCACTTTCCAAATAAAAATGGCAGCAGTTCTCGTGAGCACTAAAGTTTCTATTTTTTACAGCAAGTGTAACAAGACTTTCCCCAAGTCTTCCCAACGGTTCTACTTGGCACAAACACTAATTAAACACAAAAAACACAACAAAAAACAGAGTCTAGATAAATTATTTATTACTAAACAGGAGCAAAAAGTAAGGAATAAAAATAAAATTGGGTTGCCTCCCAACAAGCGCTATCGTTTAACGCCCCTAGCTAGGCATATCAAGCAAGGATAGATCTAGGTATTGCCATCATTGGTAGGCAATTCTTCAATGAGGCATCTACCATCTTTAGGAATTTCTTTATTTTTATTGATTATCAAATTTTTAGGCACAAGATTGAAAAAATCATTTGTAACAAATGGTTCCTTAATGATAGCAAAAAGATTGGGATGAACACTTATAGATTTGAGATCCGCAGTTTCCTTACTAGAGGATTCACCCTTGTTCTTAGGAACATACATAAGCTTGGCAATTTTAGCGGGAGGAAAATACTTAGAGATAAAAGCATCTTTGCACTTATTCCATGAACCGATACTATTTTTAGGCAAAGACGAAAACCAAGCTTTAGCACGATCTCTAAGTGAAAAAGGAAATAGCTTCAATTTAACAATATCATTATCCACATCTTTCTTCTTTTCCATATCACACAAATAAACGAAGCTATTTAGATGGGTTGCGGCATCTTCACTAGGAAGGCCGGAAAACGGATCTTTCATGACAAGATTCAGCAAAGCAGTATTAATTTCACAAGATTCAGCATCGGTAAGAGGAGCAATCGGAGTTCTAATAAAATCATTGTTGTTGGTATTGGTGAAGTCACATAATTTAGTATTATCTTGAGCCATCGTGACAAGCAAATGAATTAACACACAAGCAAACAAAAAGCAAGCGGGCAAAAAGAGGCAAATAGAGAAAGAGAGGGAGGATAGAGAGAGAGGGCGAATAAAACAGCAAGGGTGAAGTGGGGGAGAGGAAAACGAGAGGCAAGTGGCAAATAATGTAATGCGGGAGATAAGGGTATGTGATGGGTAGTTGGTATGTTGACTTTTGCGTAGACCTCCCCGGCAACGGCGCCAGAAATCCTTCTTGCTACCTCTTGAGCACTGCGTTGGTTTTCCCCGAAGAGGAAGGGATGATGCAGCAAAGTAGCATAAGTATTTCCCTCAGTTTTTGAGAACCAAGGTATCAATCCAGTAGGAGGCTACGCGCGAGTCCCTCGTACCTGCACAAAACAAACAAATCCTCGCAACCAACGTGAATAGGGGTTGTCAATCCCTACACGGCCACTTACGAGAGTGAGATCTGATAGATATGGTAAGATAATATTTTTGGTATTTTTGTGATAAAGATGCAAAGTAAAATAAAGGCAAAGTAAAGAGAAAAGGAAATAACTAAGTAGTAGGAGATTAATATGATAAAGATAGACCCGGGGGCCATAGGTTTCAGTAGTGGCTTCTATCGAGAGCATAGGTATTCTACGGTGGGTGAACAAATTACTGTTGAGCAATTGACAGAATTGAGCATAGTTATGAGAATATCTAGGTATGATCATGTATATAGGCATCACGTCCGAGACAAGTAGACCGACTCCTGCCTGCATCTACTACTATTACTCCACTCATCGACCGCTATCCAGCATGCATCTAGAGTATTAAGTTAAAAACAGATTAACGCCGTAAGCAAGATGACATGATGTAGAGGGATAAACTCATGCAATATGATGAAAACCCCATCTTGTTATCCTCGATGGCAACAATACAATACGTGCCTAGCTGCCCCTACTGTCACTGGGAAAGGACACCACAAGATTGAACCCAAAGCTAAGAATTCTCCCATTGGAAGAAAGATCAATCTAGTAGGCCAAACCAAACTGATAATTCGAAGAGACTTGCAAAGATAACCAATCATACATAAAAGAATTCAGAGAAGATTCAAATATGGTTCATAGATAGACTTGATCATAAACCCACAATTCATCGGTCTCAACAAACACACCGCAAAAAGAAGATTACATCGAATAGTTCTCCACAAGAGAGGGGGAGAACATTGTATTGAGATCCAAAAAGAGAGAAGAAGCCATCTAGCTAATAACTATGGACCCGTAGGTCTGAGGTAAACTACTCACACTTCATCGGAGGGGCTATGGTGTTGATGTAGAAGCCCTCCGTGATCGATGCCCCCTCCGGCGGAGCTCCGGAACAGGCCCCAAGATGGGATCTCGTGGATACAGAAAGTTGCGGTGGTGGAATTAGGTTTTTGGCTCCGTGTCTAATTGTTTGGGGGTACGTAGGTATATATCGGAGGAAGGAGTACGTCGGTGGAGCAACAGGGGGCCCACGAGGGTGGAGGGCGCACCTGGGGGGGTAGGCGCGCCCCCTACCTCGTGGCCTCCTCTTTTGTGTCTTGACGTAGGGTCCAAGTCTCTCGGGTCTTGTTTGTTGATAAAATCATGTTTCCAAAGGTTTCATTCCGTTTGGACTCCATTTGATATTCCATTTCTTTGAAACCCTAAAACAGGCAAAAACAGCAAGTCTGGGCTGGGCCTCCGGTTAATAGGTTAGTCCCAAAAACAATATAGAAGTGGATAATAAAGCCCAATAATGTTCAAACCAGTAGATAATATAGCATGGAGCAATCAAAAATTATAGATACGTTGGAGACATATCACCGTCACATATTCATACTACTTCAAGGTGCATTAAATCAACACATGCAAGTATCAAAAGGAGAGTCACGGCCTGCATTCATGCGTTGTAATTAATGCATCGGTAAACACAAATTATTGAAATATATCGAGTGCAGTGCTTTGATGTGTCGCGTCAACTAGTAAAAGACCGAGAAGTTTGATTACTACAACGCCCTCTCGCCTTAACTGCACCTACCTTTGGCTGCATGACAGGTGGGCCACCGACCTGTTGGGCCCACCTATCATGGACGCAAAGGCAGGAGCAGTAAGTCAATGAATGCGTCCCTCCCTCGCCCATGAGCATGGTGGCTGGCAGGACCAGGAGAAGCTTTTTCATTCGCTACACCCTTTTTGGCAAAATAAGTCACTTTTTTCACTTTTCGACTTATAAGTTGGTGACTTATTTGAAACCAAACAGGCCCTTAGAGGCAACCATGTGGGGCCAGTTCTATGATGTGTCGCGTCAACTCGTACAACGAGGAGAAGCTTGTTTTTACTACTACACGCCTTCTCCCTCGCCCATGCGTGCGGTGGCTCGCAGACCAGGACATGCTTTTGCTTATAGTACTACAATAAGCTATCCCTCCCGCTCGCGGTGGACAGACATGCAGTAGTGTATTCGATACTGTAGAAGCAGCGGTAGTAACATCATTGTTCGTCTTCTCGAAGAGGCGAAGAGCCAAGTGCAACCCGAACATGGCAGTTGCGAACCTTGGAGCACGCATATAGCCAGGCTCTTGCATGAGACAAAATTGCTATGTGGGCCCACTATTGTAGTACTCCCTCCGTCCGGAAATACTTGTCATCAAAATGAATAAAAAGGGGATGTATCTAAATGTATATTAGTTCTAGGTACATCTTTTTTATCCATTTTGATGACAAGTATTTTTGGACGGAGGGAGTACTTGCTAGTATAGCCCTGTAAACCAGAAAGGAGAATTTTCCTTTCTAGAGATTTCAACAAGTGACTAGACTACACCGAGACGGAGTACATATGCAGCAAAATGAGTGAATCTACACCATAAAAAATACGTAGTTCTCTCGTTTTCCTCTCGGCCTTGGTCGCGATGCACAATATTGAGTATACTAGTACTATCATCTTGAAATTTACGAAGTCACCATAGGCACCTCGTCATCGACGGGAACGTCTCCTAACACGCGATAGACGCGAGCGGCAGTCGCCTCCATAGGTGCTTGAATGCCAAGGAGGGAGAGGGTAGCAGTTCCTGAGAAGTTTAATGGTCAATGATGCATCCTCAAATTACTCTACATGCAGAGGGAATTAATTGGAGAAGCAGAATAGATCCAGCACGATGTGAATGCAACAGAGTTTGGATTCTCATATAAAGGCGCCCCACCACTCCAATCCATCTACTCCTTAGTCTTTGTGCAACACTTCTCACTCCAATCAGAGACCAAGTGACCAGAAGCCAAAAGCACCTATGGAGGCGATGGTCGCGAGCGGCAGTCGGCTGTGCCAAATCATCCAAGGCGCCGGCCTGCGGCCCCGCACCATGCAGCATTTCCAAACGGTGCTGGCGACCACCGGCGTCGTAGCCCTCGCCGACGCCGGCTTCGCCTCTCGCATGGACAACATGATGGTCAACTCCATCTGCAAGTTTGCCGCCGTCTAGAAGCATGTAGCGAAAGCTCCTACTAGTCCTGCCAGCCACCACGCTCATGCGCGAGGGAGGGACGCAGCTTCATTGACTTACTGCTCCTGCCTTTGCGTCTATGACAGGTGGGCCCAACAGGTGGTTGGCCCACCTATCATGCAGCCAAAGGTAGGTGTAGTTAAGGCACCGGAGCTCAGTCCGCGAGGGAGAGGGTGTTGTAGTAATCAAACTTTTCGGTCTTGTACGAGTTGACGCGACACATCAAAGCACTACACTCGATATAAGTCTTTTTACACATTTCAAATGGACTACTACATACGGATGTATGTAGACATATTTTGCTTCGTATGTAGTCACTTGTTGCAATCTCTAAAAAGACTTATATTTGGAAACGGAGGGAGTACAGCGCATGCATGCATGTCATGACTTCCCTTTTGATACTTGCATGTGTTGATTTTATGCACCTTGCCAAATTTTGACTATAAATTTAACTAACCAAATTTTCATGCATGTCACAAAAAATTACGGGGCTGTTTGGATTGTGACTATGTTTGTCTTATGTTGCCACATTATTTTTCCCACACTTGCCACACTTGCCTAACTTGAGTTGCCCAAATTGTTAGACACACTTTGGCTTCCCTAAGGGAATCTTGCCACACTTTTTCTGTCTATGACATGTGGGGTTCACTGCTAATAAAAAAATTATTATCTTAGGTGTGGCTAATAAAAAAGACTTATATTTAGGAACGGAGGGAGTAGAAAATATAAATAATAATGCATGTTGGGGCAACCCACGTTTCCGATAATTTTAGCCGTGGGCTTGTTCACAATTTTTATGAGGGGTGGTTGTTCATTTAATGGAGGGACTTGTAGCAGACTTCAACGATACAAAGTGCGACCTGGCACATCATAACACCACTTGGAACAAGCAGGTAGCTATCTCAAAAAACAATCAAAAACTAAAAACGGCAACCTGGCACGGAGTACACAATTTTAAACGATTGTTTTGATGGAGTGAAAAAGGAAAACTACCCCACTATGTATATATAGGTCGGAGCCTCCACGCTTGCTTGCTAGGGTTGCTCTATTCACACACTCTCATCCTCTCCAGATCTAAACAAGATAGGGGTGGTAACACTGTCTTTCTCCCTTCAAAAAACACTGTCTTTCTATCCTCACCGCTGGTTACATATCCGGACGTATCCCCCTCTGCCGGTGAAGGGGAGGAGGGGCAGCGTTTAGGCCATCGTCGACAGCGAGGGAGGAGACACACTGCCGGCCGCACCGTAATGTCTGGCCGAGCGCCGGCGCGGGAGGTCCTCCGATCCCTTCGTCGTTACCCTAGTGTGGGCGGATCCGGCCTCCCACCGCCCACCTATCCACATCACGACGACCTTCAGGTATATCTTCCTTCGAAACTGCCTTAGCTCTACTTACCCAGCTCACTACGTCGTTGCATGTGCATCATTTTTTACCTCTCAGCCCCTCTCGATCGGATGGTCCAACGTCCCCTATTTGTTTCTATTGTTAGAGGTAAAGCTACTTCATGGAGTCGAATCTTGTACTTGGTTCAAACAAGAACTTAGGCAAGGTTGGCAAAAATGTGTGGCAAAAATGTGTGGCAAAATATGGCAATACTAGGCCTAGAACCAAACATAGTACATCGGACTTGGTACAAACAGGAAGGAAAGGGGGTGAAAGTAGTACAGACTGGTCATCCAACCGGTCTCTTGGTCGAAAAGGGAAATATAGGGGTAACGCTGAACACAGTGGTATGACCAGGACTGGATTTGCTATCCATACATAGGAGTAGGTGGCTAGAGTGAAAAAACTGGGACCAACCCAGATATGTTTCTTGGATGTTTGTTTCTCGGAGCAACAAACTATGAATCACCAGCTTATGCTCCTGTTTAGGTACATGGTGCTGAACTGCTGCTGCACCCACTGTCCCATGCCCTTATACCAAATACTTAGATGTTCTTAATCTAATGCCCCTGATAAAAATGAAGCCATGCCACTATTATAAGCCATGACAAGTTTAGCCAAATGTTTTTTCCTGTCATTGTTTGAGACTCTAACTATTTTCTCTCTGGCTTTTTGTGTAAACAGGGATATCCATTTCACCTGGTTGCTGTTGTGACCTTTTGGTGCACTGCACAAAACTCTTCTTAAAAGGTCCTCTTAAAAGCAGTGACTTTTGTGTTGTTTAACTGGAATGTCAGAATGGAACAATTGGTTCATTTCGGTGGAACTGCACAAAGGGAGATCTGTGTTCCAATCCTCATCATCCATATTGGCACCATAACCTTCCTTTAGGTAAGAATGATATTTAATGCATGTGTTCATCTCTATTTTGCGACTGCCATGAGAAAATAATGCTATTTTTTACTAGTATGTTTGTACTCCCTCACTGACAACACCAATTCTGAAATAGAAGGCCAATCATGTACTTGGTTTCACCAACTGGTGAGGAGAATGAGAAACGGAGCATGAAGAGGAAGAAGAAGAAGAAGAATAAACAGTGCCAAGGCGATCTTGCTGAAGCCATAGGCCTCAGTCGAGGCCATTCAAGGGCTCCAGCAATGACTACCTTACATGTGAGACAATCCTCCAGGGAGCCCTTCCACTTCTGTTGTCTCACTTAATTAATTAGGAGTACTTAAGTACCACTAATTTATTGCTGCCTAATTTTCCTGTCGAAGTTAAACAAATCTTTAGTAGCACCCTATGCTGAATCATGTAGGTCTGTATGTTTGTCTATGGAGGTGAATCATGTGGTGGAGCAGGGAGGGAATATTATTAGTGTCATGACATAATAGTGCTATTGTTTTGCATGTCAATTTATTGCCATTGGTTCAATGAGGCAATGTTTTGCGTATTGTCCATCATGAATTTTATGCTACTGTTAGAGTAATATGCTAATGTCTTTCTATCCTTTCTCACTAAGCTAATGAAGGTTTCACCTTGTTCCTACTTGTGCAAATAGGGATCATGTTGTGCCAATCATACATTTTAGTGGAACTACACAAGACAATACAATGAACTGTATCCCAGCATGTGCTTTAATTCTGCTGGAAGTTCTTGATAATCTTTCGATATAATCTCGGCACTGGTAAACAAGAGTGATTTCAACCATACATTTGAAGTGCACAAAAATATATACTATCGAGTGATTCCGGTGAGTGCTTTATCATCTCTTATGGGACTACATGAATAAGCTTTTTTCCTCAGGTTGGTACGAGCCTAAGGCCTTCATCCATATTAGTTTGTTGTCATCTCTATTTGTATCGTGCTACTGTCATGAGAAACTCCTTTATCTTTACACGTTAAAGTTTTGAAACCTATGATACATGGCAATGCTTTGAGTGTTGAGCTAATTGGCACTGATTAAATAAACTAATACCTCTTTTTAAGCAAGACTACTATGTTGCTAACTTTACCCATTAAGATAATGAGGGTGCTTCTATTTGTTAGTGTATGTTTCATCAACTAGTCCCACTATTATAGTAATCTCACTCTCTCAATATATTTGCCAACAGGGATTCTCGATTTTGGTGGAACTGCACAAAAACTTTGGGTGCTTCATTGCCTCGACAGCTTCCGTCCTTTCTTGTTAGTCGCTAATTTGGGCCTGCTTTCTTCCTTTGTTGCCAGTCGCTTCGCTTATCTCGGCTTCCAGTCAAAGGAAAAAGTAATTGATATGCTACCTCACACAGGTTGGTACTGGTCTTTATCCTGATTATTGTGCTTGTCATGTATTGGTAATTTTGTATTGTGCTACTGTTTGCTGATTTTATAAAGGAGTAACTTGGAGCCTGAACTCGCAGGCTAATCATTGCATTGGGTGATTTCAGTAGAACTGCACAAAAAGATCAGATGGATAGATACTTATGTTGCTGCTATGTACTCCAAAGTTCACCCAGACAAGCATCGATGTTGACAAGAAGTGCCTATATTCATTCAAGTATCAACCGGCGTCAACCAGTTGTCAAACTCCAAGTATTAGGAGAGTGAACGCTAAAAATATTGCTTGGCGCATAGCCCAGAAAAACACAGTCCAGTGTTTGGTACCAACTTGTGCCTTTTGGTTATCGGCAGATATGGTAGCGAACTGTATGGCATGGAGTCTAAAGATTCCAGACAAGTTGGTTGACACGTATATTCATCTGGCACTTAATTAGTCTGCACGCCAGGGATGCTCCATTTCAGTTGAACTGCACAAAAAATTTGGGTGGTTCATTTTCTCAACCGCCTCCTTTCTCGTCTGCAATGTAGAATTTTGGCGAGCTACATGTAACACCCACAATGCGGCTATATCTCCCACGTGTCGGGGCACAACTTAGAGGCATAACTGCATGCTAGGCACGTCGCGAGAGGGGTAATCTTTACACATCCCATGTACTGAAATAAGAAAGTGATAAAGAGTTGGCTTACAATCGCCACTTCACACCACTACAAAAAAAAGACACATCCGTGACATTTTGGGCCGAACAAAATTTTTTTTTGTCATACATACGACACTTCGACGATAATTGTGACAAAACCCAGTATCATCATAGATGTGGTGGGCTCCTACTTCTATGACAAAAAATCATGAAAGAAAATGGGCTTTTCGTCCTGGGCGGGCCGGAGACGCAGCTGCATGACATTCTTTGGGCCGTCCATGACGGAAAAAACCATGGTAGAAGCAAGGGGGAGGAAAATTTCGGGGAGTTCCCGGTTACGGTGGGAGGTCGGGGGCCGAGCGATGCGCGTTTCTCTCGTACACGTACACGCGTGTGTGCGAGGCGTTGGCTCTAACTGAACCCGAGCGATTGCACTGCAGGCTATGCGTTACTGAACCCGAGCGATTGATCGATGGCTGTTAACTGAACCCGATCGAGCGATTCCTTCACTACTGCTGCTAACTGAAGCCGATCGATGCTGCCTCTGGATGAACAATGAGCATTGCGGGGGGGGGGGGGTTGGATGAACAGTTCCCGGTGGGTGTGGATGAACAGGAGCCCGTGGTGTTGCCTCTGGATGAACAGGTCCCCGATCGATCGAGCCAGTTGGGGCTGGGTGAACAGGACCCCGTGGAGGGCTGGATGAACAGGACCACCCCGTGGAGGGCAGGATGAACAGTAGACGGTGGAGGGCAGGATGAACAGTAGCCCGTGGAGGGGTGGTTGAACAGGAGCCCGTGGAGAGGGCTGGTTGAACAGTAGCCGGTGGAGTAGCGCGCGGTGGAGGCTGGATAAACAGGAACCCGTGGATGAACAGTCGCAGGTGGAGGCTGGAGGAGGTCGACGGTGGATGAACAGTAGCTCGTGGAGGCTGGAGGGGGTCGACAGTGGAGATGAACAGTATCCTGTGGAGTCCCATTTTGCGGTACGCCACACCCCTCCCGATCAACAGGACCCCCGTTTCGACCGTAGGAGGTCCGTTTCCTCCGTTTTGCGGTACGCCAGACCCCTCCCGATCAACAGGATCCCGTTTCGAATGTGGCCAGTCGAACACAAGGCTGTTTCCTCCATTCTGCGGTACGCCAGGCCTCGTTTCCATCGCCTGTTCTGTCCAAGCCCTCCTGATGAACACGACGCATTACGTTGCCTCCCCATGAACACGACGCATTCCGGTGCCTCCCCATGAACATGACGACGATGCTGTTTCTCTGTTCTGACCCAGCAATGTACACGAGCCCGGGCCGTACGTATGCGCGAGTAGGCGTTCGAGACCCCGCCCGTATGTACACATACGTGGCCGTATTTTCTTTCTTGCACCCTGGCCGCTGTACGTACGTGTACATGCTACGTGCAAGCCTCTACTATGACACGTGCGCGCCTCTACTACGACACGTGCGCGCCTCTACATCGACCAGTATGTACATACACGTTCGCGACCGGAATGACAACGCTACGTACACTTCGACCAGGTGGGTCCCGACTGTCAGGCACTTCCTTGCCTGCGAAGATGTAGCTGGTGGGTACCAGCAGTCAGGGGGGCGAAATACGGTGGCCCATCCGGTGGGTCCCGCTGTCAGGTGGAGGAATAATTATTTTGCACGTAATAAGGAGGCACTTCCTTGCTGCAGCCATGGACCCAGCTGTCAGCCTCTCCACGTATAGTCCACATCCGATGGAAGCCGTTCCTTGACCATGTTGACCACGCCGCGCCGAGAGCTCCAGGGCGGTGGACGACGGCGAGGCCTAGGAAGGGGACGACGCGGAGCCGGGGAAGACGCGGCAGTGGATGCCCACGCGTAGAGGAGTACGAGGGCTCGCTGGTTCGCTGCGGTGTGAGGCTGCCGTTGCCGCAGAATAACAGGGGGTGTGGGTGAGTAGAGGGATGGCCTGGCCAGCAGTGGGAGTAGTAGGGGGCGGTGAGGCCTCCGCCGCATCGCAGCCAGCCATGGGAGGCAGGAGCACGAGGCACGACCAGCGCTGGTTTGGGCGGCTGGAGCAAGAAGGCCAGAGGTTGAAGAAGCACTATGGCCGTTGGATGGACATCGTACGGTCACTGGAGCTAGAATCGTGCATATTGACTAAGTTGACAAAGCCCTCCATCCCCGTCAACTTAGTAGGCCCACAAGTCAGCCTCTCACCAAGGTGGGTCCCAGCTAGCAGGGGGTATTCATTTTTTTGTGCGTAATAAGGAGGCACTACCGGTGGGTCCGAGCTGACAGCAGGGGGAACGTTTTTTTCGTCAAATACGGTGGCCCGTCGGGTGGGTCCCAGCAGTCAGGTGCAAACGTTTTTTTTTGCGATATAATGGTGGGCGTCCGGTGGGTCCCTACTGTCAGGTGGAGGAATAATTATTTTCCGCGTAATAAGGAGGCACTTCCTTGCGGCTGCCGTGGACCCAGCTGTCAGCCTCTGCACGTACAGTATTCTTCCGATGGAATTCGGTCGTTGACCACATTGACCACGCCACGCCGACAGCACCATGGCGGTGGACGATGGCGAGGCCTAGGAAGGGGAAGACGCGGAGCCGGGGAAGACGCGGCAGTGGATGCCCACGCGGAGAGGAGTACGAGGGTTCACTGGTTCGGCTGCGCTGCCGTCGCCGCAGAATAACATGGGGTGTGGGTGAGTGGAGTGGAGGGGTGGCCTGGCCAGCGGTGGGAGTAGTATGGGGGCAGTGAGGCCTCCGCGGCAGCACAGCCGGCCACGGGAGGCAGGAGCAGGCGGCACGACGGGCGCTGCTTTGGGCGGCTGGAGCAAGAAGACCAGAGGTTGAAGAAGCACTACGGCCGTTGGATGGACATCGTACGGTCAGTCGAGCTAGAGTCGTGCATATTGACTAAGTTGACAATGCCCTTCATCCCCATCAACTTAGTACGCCCGCTATACTGGGTCCCAGCTAGCAGGGGGAGTATTTATTTTTTTTGTGCGTAATAAGGAGGCACTTCCTTGCGTGCGAAGATATAGCTAGTGGGTTCGAGCTGTCAGTGGCGGTAACGTTTTTTTCGCAAAATACAGAGGCCGTTTCGGTGGGTTCCAGATGTCAGGTGGAGGAAATCATTATTTTGCGCGTAATAAGGAGGCATTTCCTTGCGTGTAGCCGTGGACCCAGCTGTCAGCCTCTCCAGGTACAGTCCACTTCAGATGCATGTCGGTCGTTGACCACGCTGACCACGCCACGCCGAGAGCACCAGGGCGGTGGACGACGGCGAGGCCTAGGAAGGGAATGACACGGAGGCAGGGAAGACTCGACCGTTGTTTTTGTTTCCCACGTGGAGGGGAGTATGACTGTACGAGGGTTTACTGGTTCGTCTGCCGTCGCCGGAGAATAACAGCAGGTGTGGGTGAGTAGAGGGATGGCTAGGCCAGCGATGGGAGTACGGTGGGGCAGTGAGGCCTGCGCGGTAGCACAGCCAGCCGCGGGGAGGAGGGAGCAGGCAGTCCCGCCGGCGCTTGTTTGAGCGGCTGGAGCAGGAAGAGCAGAGATTGAAGAAGCACGACGGCCGTTGGATGGACATCCAACAGTATACAGGCCATCTGTGGAAAGCCTCAAATCTGTGGAAAACAGCATACAGCCCATCTGCCATTATTTCAAATAATTTACAGCCCATTTTCTAATTCCTACGGGTTTTTTTGGAGCCCATATTCTTTATGTTAGCATTACAGCCCATATTGTGGCCACGGTTAAAAAATTATACAAAATTTTGCATATGTCGGTGCGGTCTGAACTGTTTTTAATACCGAAATTTTAAGTCACATTCAGACTGATTTTAAAAATAAATGTATATCGATATAAAATCCAATAAATTGTCCACGCATAAAAATCAATGCAATTTAAAATCTTGAAATGAAAAAAAGATATTTGAAAATAATTTCTGGTTTGATGTGTTTTAAAAATGTACAACCCATTTCTCATTACTGATAGGCCATTTTCTCGGCCAGCTGAATGAAGCTCTCCTCGTCTTGAAAGATTTGCAGCCCAACAGACCTGATAAAGCGACTTACTTGACAAATCACAAAAGAACTGGGCTAGCCATTTTCAGAAACAAAAAAACTACTGTGCTGGTCTGTGGTAAACATAAGAAAAGGTTGTCTAGACAGGCCAGAGTGTCCCGCACAGCCCAGTTGACACCCTGCTTCCGTCTCAAAAACAAATTAGATAAATGCCACTCCAATTATGGTGATTCATAAAAATGCCACTGCAATTTCCAAACTTTGAAAAATGCCACTGCAATTTTTGCAAACTTTGAAAACGCCACTGCAGTTTGCAAACTTTGAAAAACGCCACTCCAGACTTCGAAAAATGCCACTAGAAATGGCATGAAATGGCATTTTTCAAAGTTTGGAAATTGCAGTGGCATTTCTCGGATACACCAGATTTGGAGTGGCATTTATCAAATTAACCCAAAACAAAAATAACTGGGCGAGCTGCTGGGTCCCTGGTGTCAGCCGCTCGTTGTGCAATTCTCTCGTTTATTGACTACGTTGACAATGGCATGGGACCCAGATGTTGGAAATCCACTAGGAGGAGCCATTTTTTTATTGGCTTGAAATAAGGAGGCACTTGCTTGCATACTGCCATGACCTTGGCGGGTCCCTGCTGTCATCCTCTCCACGTACAATCATCTCCTGATTGTGTACGCGTCAACTTGCTAGGCCCACAAGTGAGCCTCTAAACCGTGGAGGACAAATACAACCCATTTAAAAAAATAACAGCCCATTTCATACGTTCAAATGGAAAGTTCAACATTCAGAGCAAAGTAACAGGTCTGATCCACATATGGAGTACTGAACTTCCACGTTGACAACCATCATAGCCAATTTAACTATCTACTCCCACTAACACTCTAGTAGCGTACAAGTACTAACTTACTCTTAGCTAACTAGACGATGCCGGCCGCCATCTGCTATCCATGCTAGAGGTGCGATAGGGTGTGTTGCTCTCGCGTGTTGGCCCTTTCCATGCCGGCGTGGTCCACCGAAGCTTCGGCTTCCAAGCGGGAATCCCACTTGACGAGCTGGTAGTAAAAATCGGCATCACAAACACGTGCATGCCCGACATCCTCCAGGGCTATTTGTCGGGCGTCGGCCACCACATAGTCGGCCCAGTTGCGGGCGCTCTGCTCGCGACTCAGAGCGTTGGTGCACTACTGCTCCATGTCCCACTGGCGGCGCAAATCGGCGATACGCTGCTCCTCCGCCAGGCGGTCGCGCTCCAACAACTCCTGCTCCTCCGCCATGCGGTCGCGCTCCAACAACTCCTCGATCTCTGCATTGCCATCTAAAGACAAATAGAATGCCTCCTCCCTCCGTCTGCCTTCCAGTGAAAACCCGAACACTAGTTCCGGCGGTGACCGCCTCCGGTGTCGCCTACCGCGGACGGGCGGGGGCATGGCGAACGTGGCGAGCGACGTCGGGCCGGTCGGGGCTTATGAGGATATGGCGAGTTGGGTCACGGTGGCACCTGAGAAGGACAGGAAACAGTACTTATAGGCGGAAGGTAGCATGACGGTCATCGGAATTCAATGCATAATGGCTTAGTGTGGCAGCTTGCCATGGAAAACTAGAGAAACTGAAATTATGACTGTGTCGTCCCGTCCCGTCTGGGTCGCACGCCGGCATGGCGGACAAATGAGTGCACTCGAATCATCTCCTTCCTTGTCAATAATGATTCCACGGATTTAAAGCGTATCTTTTTTCGCATCAGTTAGCTACCTTAATTACGGAAGGTTGCAAGCAGGCACTCAGAATCGCTCGCAGGTAGTACGCGAAGCAGCATGCAACGAGTCGCAGCCGAGGGCACGCATGCAGCCACTTAAATCGCTGGAATTAATTAGGCTTAAACTTCTGCATGCCATTAATTATTCCATGCCTTGGTCTTGCTGCTTTGCTCACGGGACTAATAAATCCTGGACGGAGGGAGTACCTTGGTTGGTGAGAGGTTTGAATTAAGCCCTGCAAACCGGAAAGGAGGTACTCCCTCCATTTTTATTTAGTTCGCATATTAGCTTTTGCCAAAGTCAAGCTTTACAAAATTTAACCAAGTTTATATACAAAAATATTAAGATATACAATAACAAATCAACAACAAAAATATAAGATATACAATAACAGATCATATACAAATATGTAGCTCCAAAAGCAGAGATCTAGAAAAAACATCTGTTCTTCCTACTAACATGGATGCTTCTCTTGGCCAACATTCAGTACAGACTGAAAGACAAATTTGTTTGTGAATTCTACAATTCCTCTTGCAAATGTAAGTGGTTTCACCAACAGCTAGAACCATGAGAATGAACCACACATGATGGAGGAACATCCACTGCAATATGATTTGGTCTTCTCTCGATCACACCGCGAGACTATTTTCGGAATACAAACTTTAACTTAGGCAAAATGATGCCCATTGTATAATTAGACCAAAGCAATGAAGCACCTAGTGTTGGCCAATAAATAGTACAGTACTACTTTTCTGCAGTCCATGAAGTGACTATCCAATCTTTCTGTGTCTATTTTCAAATGGCACTACATGCAGTGACTATACTATTCTCTTGTGCAGTTCAACCAAAATTACGGACACTTTGTTTGTTTGCCAAATAGCAACGGGCAGACATCTCTGTCTGCACAAATATCAAGCAACTAGTAAACATATACCACACCTTGTATTTTTTGTTTAAGCATGTCTCTTCCGCTTAGCATCTGTCATGTTCTGCACTGGACAATCTGATACAGTTATGTTTTGCCTTGGACAATTTCATACTGAATTGATTTGCTAGTTCAGAGTAGAAATATAGTGCCTATTCTTCATCAGACCAAGGATATCCATGTTCGCAGTGATGGAAGAGGTGAAATCAATACAACCGAAATTGAGCATCCAATCATTGAGTCATGTCCTGCACCTCCAATGTAGGTCCACCCTGCCAATAAATTCACATGCAAACCACTAGTATTACTATCTAATGACAGTACAAAAAGAGTAGCAAGATAATAGAAAACCATGTACCTTCGTAATGAACAGCTCATAGTGCCACCAATTGGATATAAAGGTTTGGTAAAAAACATGCTCCTAATGTTGAACCAGTTGGACTTTTTGTGCAGTTCCACTAAAATCGAGCATCCCTGTTTGCATAGATATTGAAAGTGTGATTACTCTAAAAGTGGCACTAGTTGAAGCATAGACTCACAAATATAAGCATTCCAATTTCATAATGGGAAAAGGTAGCAAGACTGTTTCTAACCACCTGTTTGAAGGAATAAATAAAGCAACAGTGGCTGATGTCAGGAAGGCATACATAGTTTTTTCTGAAAAACTGAGCCATTCCTGACCTTTCCTCTTCTTTTAAGCAAATTTTGTGCAGTTCTACTAAAATAAAATGCCATCACTGCCTTGACAATTCAGTGACACTGTACAAAAGGAAATGACTTCACATTACATCATGATGTTAGGTATGTAGTCGACAGGCATTAGAGACAAACATACAGACCTCCTCCGATTACATAATGAACATTAGTTTTAACAAAGGTGTGACTAGCTTTACCGGGATAATTTGAGTGAACTCTACACCCTTTGTTCCTTAATATAAGACGTTTTCGCGATTCAATTTAAAGTACCCAAACATCTAGTATTTAGAAAAACAGGTATTAGTTTTCTTGAGCACATATCTGGGAAAGCTTGCCACACTTTATTTATGTCCATACGCTAATGCAACACCATTCGAATACTACAAATATACACTAATCCATTGGCTAGTGCAATAGTAGAGTAGTTAGTTTATTACAGGGTACAGTACAATGGTTTTACTGAACAGATTTCAATAAACTCTAGCACTGGAAGGTTTCTATAAGAATTAACAATACAAAATGTAAAGGTAAGAAGTTTTAGCATTGGTATACTAGCTCTGCATGAGCATTAAACCAAATACAAAAGTCTGAAGGTAACTAGAATTATTAACTAATGACAGTATAAAAAAATTGCAAACCATGTACCTCCAAGGTAAATATCATTTCGAACTCAGGGGGACCTTAAAAATTGCTATCCCAATCTTGATAATCAATCAAACATAAGAACGTGATCGAACGAATCAAGAGAACAGCCGGAGGAGGAGGTGCCCACTCTTGACCTTTCCTCTTGTCTTCATAATTTTCTGTGCAGTTTAACCAAAATAAAATGACATCAGCGCCTTGGCATTTTGGTGACACTGTACAGAAAAATTAACTTATCTCATGAAAGTGAGGTATGTAATCTATAAGCATTAACAGTGCAAAAATCTGAAGGTAGTAACAAGTTTCATCGTTGGTATACTGGCTGTGCAACAGCATCAGAATGCCTTAGACTGCTGGTGTTGCTTAAATTTATCGGTGGCATTAGACTGAGAGTGGCATTAGTTAAATGTGGCATCACTTTAGCAGTAGCATTGCTTGACTTGACTGCTGGTGTTATACTAATAGCAAAAAAAGTGGCAATAAGAGCATGGGAGGCCCATTCGGACAGTGGGCGCACCAGTACGATGTACCTCCACGGACGCAGAGTGGTGAGGGAGGTATGGTTGCCCAGAGCAACAAATATCCAGGCAGCATATGTGGATTACGTCCCATTTTTGCTCTCTTTAGCCACCTTTTTCCTATGCGAGGACAACAAACCGATTGACCTGGTCATTCTCTATTGCGTTGTCATGCCTTTCTACCCTTCTTCAACCAAGAGACACGAGACTCGTTCCTTAGCTACTGATTTTCCCCTTTTCAACCTAGATGCGGGTTCGATGCCTACTCTCTTGGACAGTATAGTCTCCCTTCCTTTCCTTATTCAACCCAGACATGGATTAGTCTGCATGAAGTAGGGTTTCCTTTAATAGTGCAAATTATGGTTTCCGTCTGCGTGGCCAGCAGAGCAGAGGATAGCAAATTGGGAAGATGGTGGAGTGGAAAAAGATCCACATGCAACGATGTGGCAGATGGGGCAATAGAACAAGGTTATGGTTCGAAAAGAGGTAGCATACCTAAGGGTCGGCGGGAAGTGGCTTCACTCGTGGTCGTCGTCCTCCGCACACACTACGGTAGCGAGCTTGGGGACGGAGGCCATCCCGCGCGGGCGCTAGGTCTGAGAGGACGGCCTTGTCGTCAGTGCGTGACCTCGCTCGCCGACGACGAGTGCGTCAACGCTGCACGTCCTTTTCTTCCCCGGCGGATCTGTGACCACCGGTGAGGAGGGACAGACGGGTCGTATTTTTTAGATCTGGAGAGAGGGTGGTAGTGTGAGAAGCAAGTGGGCAGCCCTTAGCAAGAAAGCGCTCAAGCTCCAGCCTATATATCTTTTTATACTACTAGTACTAGAGGTGGAGTAGTGGTAGAGTAGTTTATATTTTCTCTGCATACAGTACCAGTTAGTCGTGCTTCAAAACTGATCGGCACGCCATTAAAAAAATAAAGGTCGATAACTAATGCGGCACCTCGGGCCAACGCGGCCAGATCGCATTTTGCACGAGAAATTACACACCATGTTTCGTTGACATGTGGTCCCGTTCCAATATATCTGTGAGACAACGGCGAGTAGTAGGAGTATTTCCGAACGGACGTGTGGGCCGGGGCGCCTCTTCATGAACCGTGGAAAACTCGCAACCGTCCACCGACTCTTCGCCTTTCCCTCTTTGGAACTGCTGCCGCACGCTCTTCCTCTCCCTCCTCCATTTTCATTCAGTCATTCACTCATTCTTCTGCCATTGTTCGATCATATTCTCCATGGAGGGAACATGCCGGAAACGACCCCGTTATTCTTGCCCCGATCTGAAAGATGACGTGGTGGAGGAACTCATTGATCGGTGCGACGTCATCACCTCGGCTAGCATGGCAGGTTCGTTCAAGCCCATTCTCGACTCAACTAATAACATCATTACAAAGAACCCAAGAGTCAAGGAGCGGTTTGATCTCCCCTATCTTCTTCATCGTGACCCTGATGATGACTGGCGTCGACACGATGGAGGCCTCGCCCTGTGCAAGTTGATGCCGCTTGATAATGATACGTATGATGTTAAGATGTCATCGCTTGAGGGCAAGGCTTGGGCGGGCGCAAATGGAGATTGGGTTGTTTACATTGGGTCTAACTGCGAGTGGGAACTTGTGAATGTGTACACTCGTCACCGGGTTCCACTTCCAAAAATCTCAGCACACTGCCCAGAGGTTGAGCACACCGGTAATGTACGCACGTTCAAATACGATCATGGTGACTGTATTCTACGGAAGATAGCAGTTTGTCGACTTCCCAGCCGCTCTTGGAATTACAGCGACTATGATGTTGTTGCTATCTTCGACAAGCTTGTTGCCTTCCTTGATGGTTTCACTCGATGGATATTGCTCAAAAATTAGTTTTTGTACACGGATGAGTACTGTGATGCAATTCAATACGAGCGCCTTGTGTTTGCTGCCACCACTCGTGGCACTGTTTTTGCATGGCATCCTCATAGTTTCGGTACGTTTGTCTTCCACCGTAATTATGATTGTTTCATCCACATGCATGCGGGTTAGCAAGTTTCCCTTTACTAATTAATCTTCTTCTTGTGTTTCCAAGGTCCTGTGAACATCCCACCACCTATACTTGAAAAATTTTATAACCAAGGGGGAGATGACGATGGTGATGATCACGAGCATGAGGATGAGCAGCGCCCATATACTCTGTGGCGCCTGGCAACTAATTCCGATGGATCACCTCTTCTTGTGTGTATACAGCCCACTGATGATGTTACTGCTAAGGAAGCAGGTGTCTCCCATGGTCGCACTCTCCGGACCTATTCCAACACCCGTTGCATGGTATTCGGGATGGATACTAGTGTGCTAGTGCCAACTCCTTCTCCCTGGTACAGAATTGATAGTCTTGGAGAAAACTCGCTCTTCCTTGGACAAAACTATCCGATGATGGTGAAAGGCGATCCAACTACTGTTGACACATTTATGAGAAGCAACTGTGTCTATACCTCGGACATTTGTGTGGTTCCCTACCCTGGTAGGGATATAGTAGGCTGCTTCAGCCTAGATGATCAGTCATGCGTTGGTTTCCAGATCGACAATCGATGGCCCGTCCCAGAGAATCACTTGTGGTTCAAAGCAAGCGTTTCCAACGCCGAGGAATGGTTGAGTTGAAGTTCATTTCATTGCTTGTTATTTGTTGTGTGGTGAAAACTTTAGTATTTATAACGTATCCTCGTTGTCGATGTGGGTTGATGACCTGCTGTATGTAATAAAATGATATGCGTGTGATAAACTTACTAAATTTATGAATGGCTTTTGAGTCGCTTCTCTGAGTGAGTGGTGCGACGAGGCAAAAAAATATTTTCCGAATACATAATCGTACGTGCATTGCAACAGGTTATCGGATGAGGCCAATCAACAATAGTAGTACACTATTTGTACTAGCTTCAGATGCTTCGCGCGTCGGGCGGGTGTTTTTACTGTAGCCATATGTTAATGTGTTCGATGTATGTAACCAGCACCTCGAATCCTCGATACTAGTACTATATAGTAGGAGTAAGTAGTAGGGAGTAGTAGGGTGGCATGGGCCAGAACAAGCATTCACGTCCAGGAGTACGGCACACGCCACCACCATGACATCCATCTGACACCATATTATTTCTTGGAGTCCATGCTAGAGGAATCTCTTCAACCTCGTCGTTTCTCTAACTTCAGCCATCGCACGGCGGGCGAGGTGGGGGTTTGCTGATAGTCGGTTTCCTTAACTGCGGTCCCACTTGTAAGGCCAACTCCAACGCACGACCCCAAATGCACCTTCGTTTTGCATGGACTCCAACGATAATTTTGACTAGAAAAGCAAGACCAAAGAAAACAAGAACCACAAGAATACATTTTACTACTCCTGTAAGTTGGATTAGTGCCTTCTCGATGCATTCATTATTGATCCGCGGAGGCTCGATCTTGCGTCTGTGCTAGCTAAAAGTGATAGAACATCTACTAAATTGCGCTCTATCAATATATGGATGTACTCTTCTTCCCAATACAAAAACTTGCATCCATTCTACTCCCTCCGTTGCACAATACATGCCTTCTATTTGTCAAAATATATATGTATCTAGACATGTCTTAGTATATAGGTACATCCATTTTTGGACAAATGGAAGTCAAGTATTTTGGAACGGAGGGAGTACACAATAAAAAATTTAAGTTAGCACAACTAGTCTAATCCGAGAGCAGAACTGAAGATTTGGTCGGGTTCTTCCTCCTTTTGCTGACACGTGGGACATCCAGCATCCAGGTCGTGTCATGAAAGAAAATAGAGTGGTAGTTGAAGCCACAAGATGTGCATCTTGGGTTAAACTGTAAATAGAATCTTACTACTCTTGAGTAACTCCAAAAGCGGCCACCGAAGATCTTTATTGGATTTGTTTTTCATCACCAGCACCTCGAGGTGAAAGATGTGCAGGTTCAGTGGGTCCTCTTGTGTTTTCACTGACATGTGGGGCCGCATGTAAGCAAACAGATGATGGGCTCCGCGCGTCCGCTGGCTGGCTGAGAAGAGAGATAGAGGAGGGCTGAGCATGGACTGCAGGAAATTTGTTCTACGTACCTCGATATAGTCTCGATATAGTGGGGTGGCATGGGCCATAACTCAGTAGCATTCACGTCTAGCAGTACGGCACACGACACACACACGAGTCCCATCCGACACCAATTTTCTTGGAGTCCGTGCTACAGCCATCTCTTCTCCCTCCTGTTTTCTCAGCCATCGCGCGGTGGGCGGGGTGGGGGTTTGCCGATAGTCGGTTTGCTCAACTACGGTCCCACTTGTAAGTGAAAATGCAACACCGTACGCATTCCTGCTTGAGCGGCGTGCCGGACCAACCGTGTGGGGGTGCGACGCGAACACGGCAGGCTTTTCCTTTTGAACTCGTAACTTGTAAAATTTGGTTCTGCTCCTTGGCGCGACCGATAGATAGAAAACAACGATTTTGCCTAGAGTTATGAGAAGTTTGGTTCTGGCGCCGTTCATGCATGGAGTACGTACGAAAATTATGAAGTTGATGCGAAAGGTAAGATAATTACTGTAGTATCATATACTACTACATGGATTTGACGGAAAGATAAAAATACATACGGATCCATCAACGTTCAACGACATCGTCACGCCCTAGTGCGCCAGGTCACCAACCGACGTGTGAGGAGCAGTGGCGTTGGCGGCAAGCTCAACGTGCTTTTGAACAGTGCCGTCCAAGGTTGCCCTGCGCTCCAAGAAGGCCAGCGTCCTATCGTCCTCCTCTTGCATGTAGTAGTCCTTGTGGACGATTTGCGCGTAGACGTGGGTGATTATGTCGATGGTTTCTTGCTGCGCCAGGCGCTGCGTGGCGAGCGCGACCTCGAGGTGGACATTCTCCAGCATGACAGCGGGCAGTCGCAGGGCCACCAGTGCGTCGAAGAGGTTGTTACCATAGTGGCCGTTGAGGGTGGCGGGCATCGCAGAGCCTAGGCGCGTCGGCTGGAGGCTTACGTCAAAGTCGTCCGCAAGCTTCTTGACGACGGTGAACTTGTCGAGGAAAGCGATGAGGACCTCGTCGAACAAGGAGACGAAGCTGTCGTCCAAGCGGCCCCTCGCCCTGGCAGCCTCAAGCAATACTACCTGGAGACGTTCCTCGGTGCCGGTGGACGTGGTAGTACTCCTAAATCCAGACGGTGGTGCTACTAGTACTAGTAGTAGTACTACCAATGTAGTAGTAGGAGTACTAGCACCGTACTACCCGTTGGTCAAATTATTATGTGCTGCTCCTCACAGTGAAGTGACAAGACCCTGCGCCGGAGATGACACCTGAGTATAGGCGCCGTGTTCGGCATAGCATAGTCAGCCTCACCGTCTGCAGTCACTATCATCATGGCTGTAGAGCTAGCCTGCTTACAACTAGCTTTGTTCGACATAATTTCCCGTGCGTAGATGCCCGTGCATTGCACGGAACACTAAGATTGGGGGTGGACGGCTCCGGCAGCGGCCATCGTGCCAGATTTTTCCACGGCCTTCTACTCCTAGATGTGTACACGTGTGCTAGTGTGTGTTGTGTGCTGGGTGTGCGCAAGTGCGTCCTTCTGTGCATGCCGCCGCGCAATGGTGAATTGTGCGCGAGTGTGTCCTTCGCGCGCAAGAAGTTTGTCCTCAATGCGCCCTCAATTTACTAGCGTGCGGGGTGCTACCCCGAGTGGTTTCAACTTTGTTTACTTCACTGCGTGTCAGATGGGCCTCTAGTTTACTTATTTTCACCCACTACCACATGGGCCAACACACGAAGATACAGAACACGAGCTGACAAGGCAGCATGTGGATTGGTTGACCGGTCAACTAAACAATATACGGAGCTATACGCTGACACAGTGAGCGTATAATCCGTCGGTATAGAGAGTTCGAGTGAGAGGGGAGGCCCGTGAGAGATAGCAGAGAGAGAGAGAGAAAGAGCTACTCCATCCGTTCAATAATGTAGTTCCAACATTTTTTTAAGTCAAACTTTTGAAACTTTGACCAAGTTTATAAAGAAATTACTTATATCTACAATATCAAAGATAAATGATAGTATGAAGTAAGTACATGTTGTGATGAATCTAATGATCGTTCCAGATGTAAATGTTTTTCTCCACATATACCTGGCCAAACGTTTCTGAGGTTTGACTTTTCAAAACATCTATATGCTTATGGACGTGACAGAGTCCCTAACAAGAGAGAGAGAGAGTGAAAAAAGTGTGTGTGAAAGAGACATGGACAACACACGATAAAAGTAGAGAAAAACATGTGTGTCTTATGCAAACATATCACACATGCATCTTCGACAACGGAGGCAAGGTGAGGAGATAGTGTGTGGTTGTTTGGAACCGAGAGAGCAAGACCCCTAGCACGTGGCCAAGAGGGGTCTGACAAACAAGGGAGAGAGGTTGAGAGAGACGTACGGAGAAAATGCAGACATGGGGAGGAGAGAGTGTATGTTTGTCATAGAGAGATCCCCTGGAGATCGTGATGGGACTACATGGGTGGGAGATCGAGTGACAAGGTGTGTGCGCGATAGAAGATGCCCCGAGAGATATCGAGATAGACGTATGGATGGAAGGAGATAATACGTGTGTTCATGTTGGCTAGTAAGAGATAATCATACTTAGGAGGGGGGTGCTTGCGTCTATGATGGATTGAGGGATTATGGTACTTACGGGGGTGCGTGTCACATGGATAGAGAACAAGGGCGGAGTGTTGGATGGGCCTATATGTATAGCGCGAGCGAGACATGTGTGTGTGTGAACCAGGGAGATATAAGGCCAGTTTGGCTTGCGTCCTGAGCATCTTTTGCCTGGCTTGGGGTTGTGGCTGTATTTCATGCATGCTTGTTTGGTTGCTACCCTGTGAAAAAGAAAGCTCGCCTGGCCTGGGTTCCCTTGCACTTTAATTAGCCTGGCTGAACTCCAGACACTGCAAGTAGCCTGGCCCAGGCGACCGATTTCGAACGCCTGGTCGTGCCTGGTCGTGTGGCCACGAGGCTAACAGCAACATGGATAGATATTAGCATTAAATAATTGATGAATGGATTGATTGATGCGATGTTGATGCTTTGCCTGGCCCAAGCATGAACCAAACGCTTCAGCACCACACAAGCCTGGTCAGGCAGAAATATTTTACATCTCACGTCCACACCAGGGAGTACTGGCCATCAAGGCATGAGGGTCAGGTCACGAACCAAACTGACCAATAAAGTTTGAGAGAGATTGAGGAGCCCCGATAAGGCTGAGTGGTGCGTCAGATAGCTGAGAGGGGGAAAGAGATATTCTGTCCGCTCGATAATGCAGTGCATGTAAATTTTTTAGAAGTCAAACTTTGGAAGCTTTGATCAGGTTTACGCAAATGTTATTTATATCTACAATACCAAAGATACATCATACAAAACTACATCTCACGGTGAATCTAATGGCATATGTTTGCCGTACTAGATGTAATTCTTTTTCTCCACGTACATGGTCAAACTTTGTGATGTTTGACTTTTCAATAAATCTATATGCTATGGACCGAGAAGAGTGCCTCAGTCGAGACAGCTCAAGTGCATGTGAAGGAGAATGATTAAGTGTGCAAAAAGAGTATGTGTGTGAAAGAGAAAGTGACAACAAACGATAAATTAGAGAGAGTGTGTGTGTTTTCGTTTCTTATGCGAACATATCACGCATGCATCTCCGAGATGGAAAAGCAAGGCGAGGAGATACACGAAGATAGCTAGTGTGTGATTGTTTGCAACGGAGAGAGACACCCCTATAGCAAATGTCCAATAGAGGTGTGGCCAACAAGGAACAAAGGTTGAGAGGGACACATGGATGGCATGGACGCATGAGGAGGGAGAGAGGGTGTGTTTGTGATAGAGAGATCCCATCGAGATCGTGAGGGGACTATATGGGTGGGAGATCGAGGGAGTGCGTGCGCGATAGAAAGATGCCCCGAGAGAAACCGAGATAGACCATGCACATGTTTGTGATGGAGACTAAGATTAGCTAGTCATATACATATAAGGGGGACTGCGTGTGCCTACAATTGAGTGAGAGACCATCATACTTGGCTAACTGGGCATGAGATTGTGTGTGCGCGCATGTGAGATGGAGAGAGAACGAGAGGGAGAGATAGAGTTTTAGATGGGCCTATCGAGTGCGAGTGAGATATGCATGTGTATGTGTGACCCAGGTGGATGGAGAGTTTGAGAGAGGGGGGAAGAGCTCCGAGACGACATAGTGGTGCGTGAGAGAGTTACAGGCAAAGAGCCAACGAATCTGTGTGCGTACGATGAGTGCACCCAAGATATCTAGCTTGGACTAGCTAGAGTATCATACATAGTGTGCGAGAGAGACCTATAGATGGTGTATATATGCATGCGAACTAGAAAGACCCCCCCACACACACAAACAAAGAGAGAGAGAGAGAGATGGAGAGAAAGGGAGAGGGACGAACAAGGTTTTTGTGTCGGATGCGTGCGACCGAATTGAAGATTGTCGGCGAGAGAGAGAGAGAGAACAGGAGTCCGGGAGAGGGGGAGGTCGCGTTTTATGCATCAAAGACTGATATAAACCATGTTTCGATATAAACTTGCATTCAAATATTTAAATTGGAGAACATGTTGTCTGCAATCCACACATGAACGGATATATGCGTATATCAAACAAGTTCATTAATTTGACTTTCAACATGTTCATGGAGTACTATAATACTGTACAACATGCTACTCGATTGAGGTGTTCAATTTTGGGTTTAGTTCACTATTTTGACCTACTGAACGAGCTATTTCATTGAATCGAGATATTTCATTTTGGGTTTGATTCGCGTTTTTGAGTGGGTCAACTATTTTTCATATAGTAAATCGCTAGCAACGAGCATGTAAAAACACATTACTCCCGAGCATCATCTCTCCATCTAAAAAAGAAGTGGCAAGCTAATATTTCAAAATTTGATCCGAATCGACTTGGTAAGGTAGACGTGGATGCTCGTTCTCCCAAAATTTGAACGAACCGTTAAACATCCTCTCTGCTCGGTGGAATTCGCCCGAGCAAATAAATGGGAGACGCGAAATTACCATCCTATCTGGGACACGCATCAATTGGCCCGTTGTACATCGAGGGTAGGTTTGTAACTTCATCCAAGCGCACCTTCTCCTTGGCCGAAATGACATGTGCCGAATAATTCATAAACCATGGTCGGCAAAACACGCTCTCCTCGCCCGAAATAGCTCGCGCCCACTATTTCAAAACACGCCCTCCTCGCCCGAAATCGCTCCCGCCTAGAGAAGCAAAGTTACTCTACTATCCCCGACCCTCAGTACACAAACCCAAGCCGAGAAGCCTATAGGCAAGGGTAGAACTGTAACTCCCCCTCACATTTCAGACAAATGCGTCTGTAAGACATGGTTCCACTCCCCTCCCAATTTCCCCCGCCCGCCCCCATTCATACCTCGTGGGCGCCAAATCACCTTCTCCTCGGGAAGCTCCCTTCTCCCGAGCCGCGAAACCTCAGCCCCACCTCCATGGCGCCCCCCACCGCACCAATTTCACAGCCGCCCTCCTTCCTAATGCCGGAGACGCTGTCCATTTGCCATCGTGTACTGGGTCGTGTGCCTCTTACAACGTGCTGCTAGTGCTGCCTCGACGACGGCCGCGTGAACCGTACCGGAGCCGATTCACCCCCGCCGTTGTTCATGGCGCCGGAGCGGCTCCAACTTAGGATCCGTCCAGAGTCCTGGCGCTGCTTCGGCGTAGCCGTCGACCGTCGCGACATCGCTCTTTCCCTGCCGCCGGTCGCCACCGCAACCGCGCCGGCCACACCGACTCGGCAGCTGGACCTGCCTACTTCACCATGCCGCCATATAGGTCGCACCCTCATCTCAAATCACTTTATTTAGGCGTCAGTTGTCTGAATTTTTATTCTAGGCCAATCGATTTGCAATGGGAAGCAGCACCCTTTGAGGCGGCGGAGCTCCTAGGCTGCCGGTTGGCTGGTGTCTAACGTAAGTGTGCGGGGCCGCAAAGTTCGCCGCGAAAGCAGCGCTTAGATGGCTATCTTTTAGAGTTACATGGGTTGAAGGTACTGCCGCCGCCGGATCTGGATGACGGGGAGTCTTTGTGGATTAGCCCGGGGGCGGCGCAACCACGGCAGTGCGGTGGGGCGGGGAGCGGGGTTTTGGCCGGGGCCACAGACGGCGGAGGCAGGCTGCTCTGCCATTGGTCGCTGGCTCTTCAGGGAAGATTCCGAACAGTGTCAGCCGGGAGGCACAAGACGGCCAGCCATACGGCGTAGATCGGACAGTACCAAAATAAAATAAAATCGTGTGACCCCAATTTAGTATTCAGTCAATAGACGTGTGACCACTCTCGTACCTTGCTGTTGATCTCTTAGTGTATTTCTTCAGATCAAAGAGATATGTCGTTCTTAACATTATGCATTATCTGCATCTTCAGAGACACCGTCTTCCGACTCACTGCAGCTGCTCCAACAAGGGAAGCATACACCAGAAGGGAGCTATAGTCCCTGAGGGAGTCCTAGATTAGGGGGTCTCCGGACAGCCGGACTATCTCCATTGGCCGGACTGATAGACTATGAAGATACAAGATTGAAGACTTCGTCTCGTGTCCGGATGGGACTCTACTTGGCGTGGAAGGCAAGCTAGGCAATATGTATATGGATATCTCCTCCTCTGTAACCGACCTTGTGTAACCATAACACTCTCCGGTGTCTATATAAACCGAAGGGTTTTAGTCCGTAGGACAACAATCACAACATACAATCATACCGTAGGCTAGCTTCTAGGGTTTAGCCACTCTGATCTCGTGGTAGATCTACTGTTGTAACACCCATATCATCAATATTAATCAAGCAGGACATAGGGTTTTACCTCCATCAAGAGGGCCCGAACCTGGGTAAAACTTCGTGTCCCTTGCCTCTTGTTACCATCCGGCCTAGACGCATAGTTTGGGACCCCCTGCCCGAGATCCGCCGGTTTTGACACCGACATTGGTGCTTTCATTGAGAGTTCTGCTATGCCGTCGCCACCAGGAAGGATGTCTCGTCCCATCTTTAAAGACAGCACCATCGCTGAGAGAGCTCTGGCTATCGGCCAAACTCTCCGGCTAGGTGGTTTTCTTATGACCGCCTGTTCGGCCGCTGCGCCGACGATGACTTCTCGGGTCATCAAAAGCAATCTTCATGTCAACTCGGAACTCGCCGAGCAGTTAGATCCAATGGAGCTCTCTTCCCTGAACGAGCTCTTGGATCGCATTGCCGCCCTGGGAGTCGCTACAGACTACGATCAGGTTGGGCCTAAACCTGATCTGAGAGAAATTAACTCTCCCCAGGTCACCCATCATGTTGCAGTGGTGGAAGAACAATGCGGCAACCCTTCATCCATCTTAAGGACTAGCTACGTCCGAATTCCCGATCCCTCCAAGCCGGATACCTGCGGAGGGGAGGATGTCACTCAAAGCGCGAACCCAGAATCAGGCAGCGGGCTAGATTTACCAGAAAACATCCAAGAATCCAAACTTTCAAGTTCGGAAACTCCTTGGCCACTGAGCCTCAGGTTGGGTGAGGATTCGGATACAATTCCACCCACCCACCCAAACATACGCGATCTATCCCAAATTAGGCAAGAGCCCGAAGAAACAGTACACCATTACTGGGCCAGATTCCTCCTGGTCAAGAACAGGATAAAGGACTGCCGCAAGGAAGACACAATTTCATTCTTCTGCAATAATTGCACGGACAAGGGAATCCTCAACGCCATAAGTCATCGCGAAATTACACGCTTTGCCGACTTGGTGTCCATAGTACGAAAGTACTATGCGATGGAAAGCGCCTGGAAAACCGAAATAAAATTTT
Source organism: Triticum urartu (assembly GCF_056163025.1). Taxonomy (NCBI): domain Eukaryota; kingdom Viridiplantae; phylum Streptophyta; class Magnoliopsida; order Poales; family Poaceae; genus Triticum; species Triticum urartu. The sequence continues at coordinate 134,968,061 of NC_141874.1, forward strand.
GGGATAATCTGGCCCTGAATACAAACCCAGTCCGAAATAAAAGGGTGCATTATCACAATACACCTGGGTTAACTACCAAAAGCAAAAGCCCTCTACGGGGCAAGGAACCGTACTGGAGGGATGGCTCAACGGACCCTGCAAAATTCATAGTACAGCAGATGCAATACCAACGCACAGCCTTAGAGCATGCTGGATACTCCGGCAGGTGGCCAAAAGTGGCGAGGATCTACTCCTCCCAAAAACCACAGAGAACCACCCCGAGGACAACAATACGGTCTTAACGGTCTTTGAGACCTTCGCGTCAAATAATAGACGGAAGCGAACACTCCGCAGCACGTCCGAAATCTGCCACATAGCAGAAACAAATCCTTGGAGCACCACGGCTATTACCTTCAATGCCAGTGACGAACCTAAATTCCGAACAGCCCGAGTGCTAGCCGCACTGGTCCTCAGTCCAATTGTGGACAGCTTTCGACTCACCAAGGTACTCATGGACGGCGGCAGCGGATTAAACCTCATCTATGAGGAAACTCTTCAAAAGATGGAAATAGACTGGAGCCGCATTAAGCAAAGCAGCACAACCTTTAGAGGAATCATCCCCAGTCGGGAAGCACGTTGCGCTGGAAAAATCACACTAGACGTGGTATTCGGCACGCCGGATAACTACATGTCCGAAGAAATTACATTCCAAGTGGCCCCGTTCAGCAGCGGATACCACGCTCTACTAGGGCGGGAGGCGTTTACAATCTTCCAAGCCATACCCCATTACGGGTACATGAAGCTCAAAATGCCCGGGCCCAACGGAATCATGACTCTTGTTAGTGATCCGGACATAGCACTCCGCACCGAAAATAAGATAGCTGCACTGGCCCTTGAGGCACTATCCGAAGCCCTAGCGGCCGAAGAACTAACTGCGCTGCGCTCCACGGTGAACAGGGATGACGTGATACTCGATAAAAGATCCAAGTCCACCTCCTTTAAGCCGGCGGACGAAATAGTCAAATTCCAAGTCCATCCAACGGACCCTACAAAAATAGCTTCCATCGGGGCACAATTAAACCCTGATGTCGACGCCGCACTACGAGAGTTCCTACATGAGAACTGGGACATTTTTGCCTGGCACCCTTCAGACATGCCAGGAATCCCACGCAGGCTGGCTGAACACAGCCTAAATATCCTAAAAGGATTCAAGCCAGTCAAGTAGGCTCTTCGACGTTTATCCGAACCTAAAAGACAAGCCATGGGAGAGGAACTAGCCAAGCTATTGGAGGCTGGATTCATCAGAGACATAAAACATCCGGACTGGCTAGCAAACCTGGTGATGGTACCTAAGAAGGACAAATCCTAGCGCTTGTGCGTCGATTTTAAGGACCTTAACAAGGCCTGCCCAAAGGATCCCTTCCCCCTCCCCCGCATCGATCAAATCATCGATGCTACCGCAGGACACGACTCATTGTGTTTCCTCGACGCATACTCCGGCTACCATCAAATCAAAATGGCGGTGCCAGACCAAGCCGCAACGGCATTCATCACACCATACGGCCCATTCTGCTTCAACACAATGCCCTTCAGGCTAAAAAACGCCGATGCAACATATCAGCGCATGATTCAGACATGCCTGGCAAACCAGATCGGCAAAACAGTGGAGGCATACATGGATGACGTGCTCGTTAAAACCAAGCATGTCGAAACTCTAGTAGATGACTTGAGGCTCACATTCGACAACCTCCGAACATATGACATCAAGCTCAATCCGGAAAAATGCGTTTTCGGCGTACCAGCAGGAAAGCTCCTGGGATTCATTGTCTCCAGTAGAGGTATTGAAGCTAATCCGTCCAAAATTCGAGTGTTGTCACGGTTGGCTACCCCAACAGACCTCAAACAAATACAAAAATTAACTGGATGCGTGGCGGCTCTAAGCCGCTTTATCTCCCTCTTGGGAGAAAAGGCATTACCCCTTTATCGCCTCCTTCGGCGCACCGAACACTTCGAGTGGACGGACGCCGCCACGGCCAGACACAATGAAATAAAGGCCATATTGGCAACAAACCTAGTCCTGGCCGCGCCAAACACTGGCAAACCAATGCTACTATACATTGTGGCAACTCATCAAGTAGTAAGCGTAGTGCTTGTCGTCGAGCGAGAAGTGGACGGACACAAATTTCCCCTTCAAAAGCCGGTTTACTACGTGTCCACTGTCCTTACTCCATGCAAATCACGATACCCGCATTATCAAAAGATAGCGTACGCGGTATTCATGGCATCTCGGAAGCTGCAACACTACTTTCAAGAGTGTTCGATAACGGTAGCCTCGGAAGTACCACTTAACAATATTATAAACAACCGCGACGGGACGGGCCGGATTGCCAAATGGGCCATTGAGCTCCTCCCGTTCTACATAACTTACAAGCCACGGCGAGCTATTAAATCACAAGTTTTGGCTGACTTCGTCGCTGAATGGACGGAAGCCGAACTCCCTAAAGAGTACGACACATATTCAAACTGGATCATGCACTTCGATGACTCCAAAATGTTGGCTGGTCTGGGGGCTGGCATCGTTTTGACATCCCCAACAGGAGACACCGTTCAATACGTACTACAGATAATGTATACGAACTCCAACAACGCAGCCGAATATGAGGCCCTTCTACATGGTCTCCGGATGGCAGTATCCATGGGCATTCAACGCCTAGAGGTGCGAGGGGATTCAAACCTCGCGATATCCCAAATAAATGGAGACTTTGATGCCAAGGATCCAAAAATGGCCGCTTATCGCAATGCAGTCCTAAAAATGTCAGCTCGGTTCGAGGGGATCGAATTTCACCATGTGGCTCGGGAAAACAATCAGGCGGCGTATATCCTCGCCCACATTGGCGCAAAACGCGACGCGGTCCCTCCCAACGTTTTTCTGGAAAGGCTTTTCAAGCCATCCGTAGCATGGGAAGGGGACACCGGTAACAACAGTCCGGACCCGGCCAAAATACCCGATACCGAACTCTATGACACAATCGGAGGCTCCGCCACCGAAATAACACAATCAGCCCACGAAATAATGGCCATTATTGCCCCGTGGACAGAACCATTCCTGGCCTACCTAATTAGACAGGAACTTCCAGAGGACCACAATGAGGCACACTGCATAGTGCGGCGATCCAAAGCCTACAGGGTCCTGTTGGGGAACGTAGTAATTTCAAAAAAATTCCTACGCACACGCAAGATCATGGTGATGCACAGCAACGAGAGGGGAGAGTGTTGTCTACGTAGCCACGTAGACCGACTGCGGAAGCGATCACACAACGTAGAGGAAGTAGTCGTACGTCTTCCCGATCCGACCGATCCAAGCACCGTTACTCCGGCACCTCCGAGTTCTTAGCACACGTACAGCTCGATGACGATCCCCGGGCTCCGATCCCGCAAAGCGTCGGGGAAGAGTTCCGTCAGCACGACGACGTGATGACGATCTTGATGTACTACAGCAGCAGGGCTTCGCCTAAACTCCGCTACAGTATTATCGAGGACTATGGTGGCTGGGGGCGCCGCACACGGCTAAGGAATAGATCACGTGGATCAACTTGTGTGTTCTAGGGTGCCCCCTGCCTCCGTATATAAAGGATCCAAGGGGGAGGGGCTGGCCGGCCAAGGAGGGTGCGCCAGGAGAGTCCTACTCCCTCTGGGAGTAGGATTCCCCCCCCCCAATCCTAGTTGGAATAGGATTCCTCGAGGGGGGAAAGAGAGAGAGGGGGCCGGCCACCTCTCCTAGTCCTAATAGGACTAGGGGAAGGGGGGAGGCGCACAGCCACCTTGGGCTGCCCCTTTCTCCTTTCCACTAAAGCCCACTAAGGCCCATATAGCTCCCGGGGGGTTCCGGTAACCTCCCGGTATTCCGGTAAAATCCCGATTTCACCCGGAACACTTCTAATATCCAAACATAGGCTTCCAGTATATGAATCTTTATGTCTCGACCATTTCGAGACTCCTCGTCATGTCCATGATCACATCCGGGACTCCGAACAACCTTCGGTACATCAAAAATGCATAAACTCATAATAACTGTCATCGTAACGTTAAGCGTGCGGACCCTACGGTTCGAGAACAATGTAGACATGACCGAGACACGTCTCCGGTCAATAACCAATAGCGGGACCTGGATGCCCATATTGGCTCCTACATATTCTACGAAGATCTTTATCGGTCAGACCGCATAACAACATACGTTGTTCCCTTTGTCATCGGTATGTTACTTGCCCGAGATTCGATCGTCGGTATCCAATACCTAGTTCAATATCGTTACCGGCAAGTCTCTTTACTCGTTCCGTAATACATCATCTCACAACTAACATATTAGTTGCAGTGCTTGCAAGGCTTATGTGATGTGCATTACCGAGAGGGCCCAGAGATACCTCTCCGACAATCGGAGCGACAAATCCTAATCTCGAAATACGCCAACCCAACATCTACCTTTGGAGACACCTGTAGTACTCCTTTATAATCACCCAGTTACATTGTGACATTTGGTAGCACCCAAAGTGTTCCTCCGGCAAACGGGAGTTGCATAATCTCATAGTCATAGGAACATGTATAAGTCATGAAGAAAGCAATAGCAACATACTAAACGATCGGGTGATAAGCTAATGGAATGGGTCATGTCAATCAGATCATTCAACCAATGATGTGATCCCGTTAATCAAATAACAACTCTTTGTTCATGGTTAGGAAACATAACCATCTTTGATTAACGAGCTAGTCAAGTAGAGGCATACTAGTGACACTCTGTTTGTCTATGTATTCACACATGTATTATGTTTCCGGTTAATACAATTCTAGCATGAATAATAAACATTTATCATGATATAAGGAAATAAATAATAACTTTATTATTGCCTCTAGGGCATATTTCCTTCAGGTCCACGAGGGAGAATTGTATAAAAAAGCGCTACCGGAGTCCTTCAAAGGTGCATCTCCGAAGAGGAAGGGCAAAATCTTTTGGCAGAAATTCACGCCAGACTCGGCGGCCATCACGCCGCAGCCCGGGCTCTTGTAAGCAAGGCCTTCCGCACAGGATTTTATTGGCCAATGGCTCGGGCAGATGCACAGGACTTGGTCCAACGCTGCACCGGTTGCCAGCTCTTTGCAAATCAAAGCCACATGCCACCCACCGCCCTCCAAACGATCCCCATTACATGGCTCTTCGCGGTCTGGGGGCTTGACATGGTCAGACCCCTTAAAGGGGGAACCCACAAGAAAAAATACTTATTGGCCATGGTGGATAAATTCACCAAATGGATAGAGGCTAAACCGGTAAAAACGGCCAAATCCGGACCGGTGATAGATTTCATATCCGGGGTTATACACCGTTACGGCGTCCCCCACAGCATCATCACTGATAACGGCATGAACTTCACGGCCGACGAGGTAAAACTCCGGTGCAGCAAAATGGGCATCAAGCTCGATTACGCTTCATTCTATCACCCACAAACCAACGGTCAAGTCGAACGAGCAAATGGTCTTATAATGAGCGGCATTAAACCCCGATTAGTGCGCTCCCTAACGGAGTTTGATACGCACTGGGTAGAGGAGCTCGACTCTGTACTCTGGGGACTGCGGACCACGCCGAATCGTAGTACCGGATATACACCATTTTTTATGGTGTACGGTGCAAAGGCAATCCTGCCCTGTGACATAATTCATGACTCACCTCGAGTGCACATGTATGAAGAAAGAGAAGCCGAGCTCGATCGGCAGGACAGTCTGGACACATTGGAGGAAGAGCGCAATGTAGACAAAGCCCGTTCCGCATTTTACTAGCAGCAGGCTCACAGATACCAAAGCAGAGAAGTACGGGCCAAAACTTATAACATTGGCGAACTAGTTCTACGGCTGCCGGACAAGAAAAAGAACAAGCTCGAGCCCAAATGGGAAGGTTCCTTCATTATCGACCAAGTTCTAACCGGTGGAGCGTACCGACTGCAGGATGCATCGACCAGTCGACTCGAGCCGAACCCATGGAACGCAGCCAGGCTCCGAAGATTCTACGCCTAGCTCCGGACTTTACGTTAGTCCCCTCCCTTCGTCTATTTTCTGCATATGCATCATCTGTCTTGTTTCCCTTTCTTTCTTTTTATTTCCCTAGGCCTTCAAGGATTACCTTGTGCCTCACTCATACATCATAGATGCGCTAGACGCACTCTTCATACCTGGGGGCTTCTCTCACAGAAGCTTAAATTATTTACCTGGGCCCAATGCCCAACACATGTGTTATACTTCCGCATGTACCTTTTTTCACCATTATATGCATCGATATGACTTAAGTTTTGGCCAAGCTGGGTTGCCTGGCTCTTCTATTTATGCCCTACGTTCTCGTTAATTCGGCTAGGGCATGAGGGGAGCACCTCTGCGATTGTTACCGCCGGGTCAGCCGGGCGTGTACCTCAGACTGTGTGAAGCCGAAAGCTAGCGTTCTTAAGAGAATATTCGGTCGGTGAACAAAAGATGACTTTTATTTATTATCCATATCTGCCCCCATACGTTTTCACTGCGCTTCTTGTCGCAGTCCAGACATGCACTTTAGGGCATGCCTACCCAGGGAAAGGAACCCTTAACGGAACTATTCTCTCTGGAAGATGTTTCTTACTACCCATGTAATATAACATAACTAGTTGGGCACTTGTCTGATAAAGCACTAATGACCCCTACGCCTCGTCTCCACGCATGCCCCGGTTCTTATATAACCGAGAGGGTATTCGGATACACTCCGGACTGTCGGGTCCCGAGGTTGAAGCGAAAAGGTCCGCCACGACAAACGATCTACAATCCGGCTAGAAGACATCATGTATGTCACTTTAAAATTACATAGTCAATTTGACTGGTTGAATTCCTCTTCAATGCCCTCCAATAGGCTGTCTAGTCTACATTCCTGTTGGGAATACTTTGCGGCCAATTCTACTTGGCCGTATACTAAATTCACAGGGATCTCCTTGCCATCAGGCCCCACAGGTCCAACTTCGTCCATGTGGTTCGGGTCAGCCTTCGTGTACCGTGTCTTCACCATTGCCCAAGCTTCCCTGGCGCCCTGACGGCAGGCCAATATCTTCCATAATCGGAAACGCCGCTGTGCTCCCTTCAGCTTTTCTGCAAGCTCTCCAAGGCCTTCGGGTATGGAGACGGACGGCCACAAGGCCTGGGCAACGCCTTGCATCACCTGCCGAACTCGTTCGTGCAACTGTGCGAGCTCGGGAAGAAGATCCCCCATTGAACTAGGCATCTCCTCGGCAGGACGACCTGTTAGCATACCTACAGACATAACTCTGTCAGCCAGCTTCCTCGCTGAACTCTTTTTCAAAGTTCGTTCAAGCACTTACTAAATATGCCGCGTCAAAGCCGCCGATTCTTCTTAACAGAGTCCGACAGTTGGGCACGAACATACTTTAGTTCCACGCCCAGCTTGGTGTTGGCATCTTGGAGATCATTCTTCTCCTGCCTCACCCTTGTAAGCACGCTCTCACTGGCCTTCAGCTGGCGTATGAGCTGTTGCTTATCCGGATTCACTCCAGCGTCATCTGCGATTTTATCGTCAGATCTGTATATAAAGCCGCACTCTAATATGATACTTATCATTTGACAGATATGATACCATAGGGGGTCTCTTTGGGCTCCCCTGCTGCGGCCGTTGCGGCATGGAGTTGGGCTTTGCACTCTTCCAGCTCCTGGGACAGTTGAGTATTATTTTCTGTAAGAACCTACATAACAAATGATCCTTAAATCAGTTATCCTAACTATTTCAAGTCTCAGGGGCTACTGATATATATAATCATCAAATTTTCTCACCTATATGTCTTTTACATACTGCTCCGTGGCTTTGGCTAGACCATTTTGAGCGGCACGGAGGTGCGCGTCTCCCGAGTTGAAGGCATCCAATGCCTCTTGGGAGAAACAAGCGTCACGAAGAACAGTCCGGCGACGCCTGTGGTTCATGGCACTTTCCACCTCTGAATGGGTGGCGGACAGTCTATCCGTATCCTTTGTCGGAGGAGCACCCGGCGCATGCCTTGTACTCGTTCCCACCTCTGAGTCCGGCCTTGGAGCCTGGCTTGTGGAGGCGCGATTGGTAGCCTCTCCGGGCATAGTCCGGTGAGCGCTCTTTTTCCTGAAAAGAAGGCATGGGCGTTAATATGCCTCTGTAACTAATGTCTTGCAATAAAGACGGCGCGCCATACCGCTGCACCGGTGCCTCAATCCGGACTGCGGATCTTTTCAGCCTGCCTGGCCTAGAGGCCCCTTGTTGGCTAGTTGTCACAGGCTCGGCCTTCTGCCCCAAGGACCTCCCCTGCAACACACGGCTGTTATACGGCAATAGAAAAAAAAGAGAGAGAACAAGGACGGATCCCTTTTTAAGTGCTGGGATTTCGGTCTTAGTCACCTGTGAGGCTGGAACTAGCCCAGGGTAATCGGCCGTAATGGCCACCAAGGTATTGTCATTACTCCCTTGGTAAAAAAAACCCGTCGATCAGCTCCACGGATATGTCCGGATCCTCCTGGGAGGCCGGGTCAAGGTACCGTCCAGGGTCCTCGGGCTGTGGAGGAGGGCTGCTTATCTCCTTTACGGCCTGGCGCAGCTCCTGCGATGAAATCGCCAGAATGAATACTTAAGCTACGGGAATACGAAACGGGTGGGCGAGAAAAAGTCTCCACTTACCCAGCTCGGAGGATTGTACATAGAGAATCCGCCCTGCGGGTTGACACGGAGGAATTCCTCCTCTTCTCCCTTGTACAAAGTGGACAAGATCTTTGTTAGGTCAGCAGCCGATCCCGGCCCTTTGCGACCGTGGCGGGTGGCGTCGTCCTCCCCGTTGAAGTCCCACATGGGGTGGCCTCTATACTGGAGCGGCTGCACCCCCCGCATAATGCATATAGCCATGACCTCGATCATGGTCAATCCGGATCGAGCTCAAGAGCTTATCCGGCTCATCAGATAAAGAATGTCCCGGTTGTCTTCCTCCAGGGGGCTCCGTGGACGCCAGCTCTGGCGCTTCTTCAAAGGGGCGTTGTCAAACTCAGGAAGGCCGATCCGAATAGGGTCCAGAAGGGGGACATCTTCTATATAAAACCATTCTGAGGGCCAGTCTTCGGACGTCTTCTTCGGGGTCCCGGCAAGATATCCGGACCCAGCAATACGCCACACTTCGGCTCCGCCCACTGTCATATCCCTAGTTCTATTAATGCCTAGTGCTAGCATCTGGTGTTGCATCATGTCTAAATTTCTGAAACTTGAATTGAGGAAAGTGGAAGCCTCAAAAACTTAAATAAAAAAGGGCAAAACCCTTAAGCGGGCATTCAGTGAAACCAAAATGGCCTTCATTAATGTTTGATAATTTTGGCAAGGGTTTGTATCCAAACCAAAAAATATTGAACATTTTTAAGGAATTATTTTGGCACTGAATTTAAATCATTATTGTATTTGAATTGGGGCATTTAAATACTATTAATATTTTTAAATGCTCCAATAATTCTGAAAATAGTCAAGGGCCTCTGTAATAATTCATTTAATGCCCACAATTATTTTCAGGATTTATTAAAATGATTTGGGTTATAAACTAAATCAAAACAAAATAACATAAATAGAAAACAGAAACAGAATTAGAAAGAGAGGAACCTACCTGGCAAGCCCACCTGGCCTGTTACTGTAGTGGCCCAGCTCCTCCAGCCGGCCTAGCCCAGCTGGCTAGTGCCAGTCGTCTTCAACCTCTGCCAGTAGGCAGAGGCGAAGGCGGGCACGGCGCGCGCTGAGGCCGCCACCTCCTCCCTGCCTGCCCCGTGCCCTGAGGCTCTCTTCCAGCGCCACGGAGACGGCCACGCACCCCCAGGCCCTCTCACTCCTCCCCCCGTGCTCATCCCCTCCCTTGTCTCTCTTCCTCGCACCACCGAACGCGGCCGCCGCCGCCGACAAGCACCACCGCGGCCACCGCCTCCCCCTCGCTTCCCTGACCAGCCCAGAGGCTCCGCCTCGACCCCCTCTTTCTTCCACCCCGAGCCACGCCACCGCGGGAGCCCGACATCGCCGCCACGAGTCGTCTTCCCTGAGCATGGCCGCCGGACTCCATCGACGGATTCGTCGCCTTCCGGTCGTCCCCGAGCCCGCTGAGTCCTTCCTCGAAATCGTTGTGAGCTCCCACACCTTTCCCCCTCCTCCCCGCACTCGTTCCCGCACTCTGGACGCCCTTTTCACCGGAGCCATGAGCTCCTCGCCGCTGGTGATGATGCAGACGAGACCAGAGCCACCGCAGCTCACTCCCGAGCACGGCAACGTGCTCCACACCTCACCAGGAGCACGTAGAACCCATCAGTTCCCCTCCCGTGCACCACAACGCCAAACCCGCAGGTGCCCGAACTCTGGCCGCCATGGAAGTGCTCGCCGCCGTCAACCCCGGCCATCCCAGCTGCTGCCGCTACCACCACTAGATGCGCGAGAATGCCAGGAAGCCGTAGGAGCAAACCCCGCCTCAAACCGTGGGCTGTAGCGAGATCCCGACGATCTCTGCCGCGCGAAATGGTCGTCGCCGGCGAAACTCCGGCGACTGATGACATGGCTAATCATTAGCCACTAATGACCAGCTAAACCACCTCTAGAGCCACTGCCATGTGGGCCCAGTGCATGTTTAGTTTAACTTAATGTTCTGTTTAGATTAGTTATTAACCCAGCTAGCCCCACACGTCAGTTTGACTTGCTGACGTGGCCTTTGACCGGCCCCACACGTCAGTGACTCATGCCAGCCGTGTGTCACTGACCAGTAGGCCCCACAGGTCAGGTTTGACCTGGACCGGCCCTGTTGACCTGCTGACGTCATAATGACGCAGTGCTGCGCAATAAGCTATTTTCTGGGTTAAATATAATTCAGAAAATTGCCTAAACTTCTAAAAATCATAGAAATTCAACCGTAACTCCAAATGAAATAAATTATATATGAAAAATGATTAGAGAAATCCAAGGAATCTGAATATGGCATTTGCATGCATGTTTGAACAACTTAACCTCACTGTTTAGTCCAAAACATGGTAATGCACTATTTGAATTCATAGTTTGAATTTGAATTTGAACATAGTGTTCAAACCAACTCCATTTAACTTGTTGTTAGTTGCATTAGCTCAATCAACAACATATTGCCATGTCATTATCATGCATCATGTTGTGCATTGCATTGATTGTGTTCCTTCTCTATTGCCGGTGGTTGTCCCCTCTCGATAGACGTTGTACCGACGTGGTGATCGTTGACACTGATGAAGACCCAATGATATCTTCAGAAGTGTCAGGCGAGCAAAAACCCCTTGTTCATTCCGATACAACCCCACTCCCTCGCTCCTGCTCTCTTTTAATGCATTAGGACAACAACGATTCATCTGTTACTTGTTGCAGTAGTTGAACCCCTTATCCTCTGCATGACCTGTCATTGCCACAGTAAATAGATGAAACCCACTAGCATGAGTAGGAGTTGTTTGAGCCCTGATGTGCCTACTCATTCATGCTTGCTTGTCATGCCTGCTATTGCATAGAGTTGTGTCAGGTCTGATTCATCGGGAATGAATCGGAGGTGTGTGAACATGTCCTACTGTGTGTGAGCTAAGTGTGTGAACATGTTTTGGTAAAGGTAGCGGTGAGAGGCCATGTAGGAGTACATGGTGGGTTGTCTCATTGAAGCCGTCCTCAGGAACTGAGTTCTGTGTTTGTGATCCATGAAACAGTTACTACCACGCATTGGGCCCGAAACCAATGGACCCTCTCGGCTTCTTGATCACCCTTGTCCTTTGTCCAGGAGTTGCAACTAGTTTCTGGTGTTTATAGGATATGTGTTGGCGGCCGTGCGTAGCGCTGACCCTAGGGGTGGGCTATGTTGCGGTAGATACACTGTGGCCCGGCATGCCGGACGCCTGTTTGGTGTCTCGGAACCCTGTACACATCGTTCGGGGCCGTATGTGGAAACCTCGGCCGGACTCCCTGCGGATGGAACCTGGATAGGTGATAAACCTGGACTAGAGACTTGAGTGTTTAGGTAGGCCGTGGCCGACACCCTCGTTGGGCTTCCGCTTGAAGGTTGCCGAGTACATGTCGTGTAAACGGCGGTAAGTGGTGAGAGCGTGTGTGAAGAAGTACACCCCTGCAGGGTTAACATCATCTATTCGAATAGCCGTGTCCGCGGTAATGGACTTCTTGGTTGCCTATAACAGTTCATAGACAAGTGAAAGTGGATACTTTAAAATGCGCAAGATAAGTGTGAGTGTTATGGATGGCCTTCTCGTAGGGAGACGGGAGCGGATCCATAGTGGTGTATTGAATGGTGAATATGTGGACTCGTGTGCGCCACCTCAAAAGAGTTACTTGCAGTCATAGTTTAATATAGCCACCGAGTCAAAGCTGGCTTGCTGCAGTCAAACTCCACCACCCCCTTTATTGATACTGATGCATATGTAGCTAGTTCTGATGTAAGTCTTGCTGGGTACATTTGTACTCACGTTTGCCTATTTTATGTTTTGCAGAGAGACGTCAGTCTCGCTAGTAGTTCCGTGTGGACTTCGACGTTTAGCTTGATACCTCAGCTACGATCTTGTGCCCTTGGCAGGATCTGGTAGATAGTCAGGCTTCTCAGCCTTCTTCATTTGTAGTTATCTGTACTCAGACAAGTTAAGCTTCCGCATGTGCTTGTTGCTTGTATGCTCTGTATGTTGGGTCATGAGACCCATGTTTGTAATATCTCGCTCCTCGGAGCCTAATGAATAAATACTTGAGTTGTAGAGTTATGTTGTGATGCCATGTTGTATTTACACATATCGGGCATATTGTGTGTATGATTGAAATGCTTGGTATGTGTGGGATCCGACAATCTAGTTGTTTATCCTTGGCAGCCTCTCTTATGGGGAAATGTAGTCTAGTGCTTCCATGAGCCATAGTAGTCCGCTACAGCCCGGTTCACCGGAGTCCTGTTAGCCCAACACTACTGCTCAGGACACTTGACTGGCCGGCATGTGTTTCACTTCGTTCCTGTGTCTGTCCCTTCGGGGAAATGTCACGCGGTGACATCCGGAGTCCTGCCTAGCCTGCTACAGCCCGGGTTCCCGGAGTCCTGTTAGAGCAGTGCTACAGCCCGGATTCACACGCTGCTGACCGACATGCTCGATGTGATTCATGTATGCCTGTCCCCATAGGTTAGTGTCGCTTTGGGTTCACGACTAGCCATGTCGGCCCGGGTTCTCTGTCATATGGATGCTAGCGACACTATCATATACGTGAGCCAAAAGGCGCAAGCGGTCCCGGGCCATGGTAAGGTGACACCCATGGGAATACCGTGCGTGAGGCCGCAAAGTGATATGAGGTGTTACCGGCTAGATCGATCTGACTTGGAATCGGGGGCCTGACAGCGTTGGTATCAGAGCCTGGCTGCCTGTAGGTTTACCAAGCCATACTGGTCGAAGTTGAGTCTAGAAATGCTTTAGTTATATAAGGGAATTGATTGTGGATGGGAACGTAAGGCTCTTTTTACTCCTTATCCTCATGACCTTCTGATCTGAGTAATCTTATCTTTTCTACGGGGTTAAGTACTAGGCTTCTCTTCTATCTCTCAGGATGACGTGTTACTAAACCATAGTTGCCTAGGATTGTTGAGTTCAAGCCTCAGTTCAGTTCCTACTACTTCCATATGTTCATAATTGGTCTCAGAACCTTGATATTGTGATGTTGAGTGGTTATGCCACCATTTTTGCAGGATGTCTCAAATCATTTTGAGCATTTACAGCCGTTATGCTGTCCGAGTCATCTCAGGTTTCTAAATAGTCCGATGCATTTGCAAATCCCTTCTTTCCGTTCTCGATGTTCCTTTGGGCCAGATTAAGCACACTAATCGGTCTGTTGAGGTACTTTGTTGCCTCGACATATATGCTGGAGCTATTACTATGACCCTAGGTGTTTTAGGGAGTCACCTAGTGATCTAGCCATGTTTTGTATCCCCAGTGTGTGATGCTGGCCATTATTCTAAAAGCATCCCGTGATGCCATGTAATGGTAGGTATTCTATTCATGGGTTCTTGAACCCGAGATTCACCCTACTTACCTCATGTTGATAGTGTTTGATAGTTCCTTTAGGATATTAGTAACCTTTGCATTAGTCCTCGAGGTCCGTGGTATTTTCCTTCTTCCAAATACTATGAACCACTTATGGCAGAAGTTTGTTGGATCAAAAGATCACAATAGGAGGGCTCTCGATGAGTTCCCCATTCTATATTGTGACTCTGCCAATTCTACCTTTCTGCATGGGTTATCCGGAAGAAACCTGTTGAACTTGGTTCGACATACTAATCTATGCATCCACAACTCAGAAAATTACATGTTCCCTTGAGTTGTCTCTCTTTAGTTGTTTTCTGACTCTCGTCTATCAACTGATAGTCGGGAGTAATTGTGCGATCGTGTTCATCGATGCCTGCTATTCTTGTGGTCCGTCAAGCCATTCTATTCCAGAATGACTAGGAGAAACAAACTCCAGTACCTTATCCATATCTAGGATTGGGTCAAAGTAGTTGTGTTCTGTAGATCAAATGCCAATCCAGCTTTTGCTCTGTTCTACCCTAGAGTATTACCCCCTTTATGTCAGGATTGTCATGAGAATTGCACCCTCTCTCATGAATTCTTGACGCAGTTATACTTCTTACCATCATTTTTCATTCCTCGGTCCCGTGTTGTCGCAACCGGAATGCCGACAAGTGAACCATGATGTGTGAAATCAATACTCCGATCAACTCGTTGCTTTGTAGTAAATGGACAATATTCTCATTCTTAGCATGTTGGTTATTGAATCACCATCCTAGGACTGATCGTGCTACCTAGTCCTTATCTCTGGTGCACTCCTCGATCAATGAGTGAGGATTATTCCATTCCTCGCTTATCTGATCATATTGTCTTGCTCTGGAAAGCAAGATTGTTCTCGAGCTTAGTAACATATCGGTGGTTCGTGATTTTCCGGATATCTTCCCGGAAGTGTTACCAGGTTGTCACCTGACCGCTATGTTGAGTTCGTGATCAAGTTGGTTCTTGTAAACCACCCCTTCTCCAAGAATCTATGTTGGATACCCCTGAGCTAGTTGGTTAAGCTAAACAACAACTTGGAGAGTTGGAAGATAAAAGACTTTGCCGAATTGGTTCTTTCTGAAGGGATATCTTTGTGTTTGTGTGTGTACTGAAGAAAGATGATATCTTCACCAATTGGTCCTCGTGATTAGTTGTTGGATCTATTGCCTTGTCAAAACTTTGACTTTTGTATGGGCTATTGTCAAGTCAAATCAGAACCAAGGATGTTTGTAATGTTGTCTTACCGTGGTTGATCCCTCGAGCATACACCATTACATCTTTTGGTCTGACCAATACTATCATCGTGCTCACATGATGGTGGAAGCCCAGTGATATGGAAATTCCGGTGAGTTGTTGTTGAGCCCATCAACAGCGTTTTGTCTCCCCCATGATTCATGTTGAACATCAACCTAGTGTTGGAAACTTTATAAGCAATGCCTTCGTGTTCTGTTCATGAAGCTTATGCTTGGATGGAAGAAGTGACTTCCTCGAATTCATGTGCATTTGGTGCAAGTTGTCGCCGTGAGTTCGAGAAAGATTGTTTTTGTTTCCCCTGGCACCATCCCAAGTCAGTTATGCATGTGTGAATGTATTCTATGGTTTGGTAGATTAATTACCTCCACTCCATATGTATTCCCCAGCACACCAAGACACTGATTGACTTGTTCAAGTCAAAGAAGTCTACGCTTGGGATCTAATCCATGGACTTGCGTAAAGACTTTGAAATCCTTGATGATGGTTCCCCACCTGAACTCGATAGTGTTTTACTATAAGACTACTACGTGGTCATGCTTGTCTTGGATAGCGTGTTCACAGGTTTGTAGCAGAACCAGCTCATGTTTTGGAGCTTGCTATCGCAGTTCATTCCCCGAGATTCTCGCAACATCATCTCATCAAATTGTGTTGCAAACTCTCATTTTCTTTCTAGACTGGATGGGTCTGGAATATCCTAACACCAACCAGGTCTGAATCTCAGGCAGATATGATGGTTGGAACGTACTCCAAGAACTATAATGTTGGTCTCTCTGTAACCAGTAACGTGGATGTCATGGCCAACACACCTAGTCGGAAGGCCTATTATTGTAGTATCTTGGTTGAAGAAGTTGGTCACCTCCCCATAAGGATCTCGCAGGATCTGCCTCCATAGTTATTCCTTATGGGTTCTTGAGCTTTCGAAGTCCGACATTTTACTTGATGTTCTAGATATCAAACCATATCTATTAATGGATTACGCTAGCACATCAAGGAGAACATTAGAAGTAGAGTGTTAAATGTCTCTCGGTCGATCGTCCAGATTCTGTTTCCTTAGCCTCGCTAAGGGAAGATCTGAGAAGGTGTTATCTTCCTTTGTATCCGCATCATCCATCACTAGTCATCATGGTGGTATGTTGTGTTGCCAGGATCCTTGACACGGATATTGGTAAAACCTTGATGAATATGAAGATGCTCAAGTTCCTGAGAGCACGCGCAAGCACCAGGTTTTACCGTTGGCGTTAACTGGGATTTGCTTCCAGTTTCCTCGATTATGTTATATCCTTTTCAAACAGTGGACTCACTCTCGACTGTTGAGTTCCTCCCCAGTTACCAGAATCATTCCCAACATTTGCATTTTGTTCCCAGCTTGCACCTCAGTAGTTGTTGTTCATGATCATCTTCAAAAGTGGACTTACCATGGGTCTCATCCATTTCCGATGATAAGCAAAAATCATCCATTGCGTTGTCTTCAACAAGATAGTCCACATCATCCATCCTAGTCGGAGTATGCCATTCTTTCGAACCCCTTCCAACGATCGATTGTGATTACCTCAGGCCGGTATAGAGAGTTTCAATGATCTTTGTATCAAAAGTAATTCTTTTTGCCACTTAAGGGAAATGCTCTATGAGTCACTTTTCCCTAAGGTGTCCCGTTATGGAATCATGGCAATTACCTCCTCGCTACTTTGAAACCATGCACCATCCTACTCCAGCGGGGAATTGTTGCCTACCAATTTGAACCCTTGTCATCTATTACCTTCCATCTCTCTCGATGTGTGTTTTGTGTCTCAGCTTAAGAGATGTTCCAGTGTCTCACTCCATGAGTTGATCTTAAGTTGCTCGATCTTTGAGAAGATCGTTTCCTGTAGAGTTTCCTTCCCTCTTCATCGTGTTGGATGAAGATCTCGAAGACAAAGACGTCAAGAGCAATGTGATGCAATATATCGGTATCTTCGAGAAGGGCAGTTCGATCGAGAAGACTGTGATAGTTTTGTGACCCCCCCTTCCTTCTTACCTCACATCTTGAATCTCGGGCCGAGATTCTTGTTTAGTGGGGGTGAGTTGTCATATCGCTAGTTCTATTAATGCCTAGTGCTAGCATCTGGTGTTGCATCATGTCTAAATTTCTGAAACTTGAATTGAGGAAAGTGGAAGTCTCAAAAACTTAAATAAAAAAGGGGCAAAACACTTAAGCTGGCATTCAGTGAAACCAAAATGGCCTTCATTAATGTTTGATAATTTTGGCAAGGGTTTGTATCCAAACCAAAAATATTGAACATTTTTAAGGAATTATTTTGGCACTGAATTTAAATCATTATTGTATTTGAATTGGGGCATTTAAATACTATTAATATTTTTAAATGCTCCAATAATTCTGAAAATAGTCAAGGGCCTCTGTAATAATTCATTTAATGCCCACAATTATTTTCAGGATTTATTAAAATGATTTGGGTTATAAACTAAATCAAAACAAAATAACATAAATAGAAAACAGAAACAGAATTAGAAAGAGAGGAACCTACCTGGCAAGCCCACCTGGCCTGTTACTGTAGTGGCCCAGCTCCTCCAGCCGGCCCAGCCCAGCTGGTCAATGCCAGCCGTCTTCAACCTCTGCCAGTAGGCAGAGGCGAAGTCGGGCACGGCGCGCGCTGAGGCCGCCACCTCCTCCCTGCCTGCCTCGTGCCCTGAGGCTCTCTTCCAGCGCCACGGAGACGGCCACGCACCCCCAGGCCCTCTCACTCCTCCCCCCCGTGCTCATCCCCTCCCCTATCTCTCTCCCTCGCACCACCGAACGCGGCCGCCGCCGCCGACAAGCACCACCGCGGCCACCGCCTCCCCCTCGCTTCCCTGACCAGCCCAGAGGCTCCGCCTCGACCCCCTCTTTCTTCCACCCCGAGCCACGCCACCGCGGGAGCCCGACATCGCCGCCACGAGTCATATTCCCCGAGCACGGCCGCCGGACTCCATCGACGGATTCGTCGCCTTCCGGTCGTCCCCGAGCCCGCTGAGTCCTTCCTCGAAATCGTTGTGAGCTCCCACACCTTTCCCCCTCCTCCCCGCACTCGTTCCCGCACTCTGGCCGCCCTTTTCACCGGAGCCGTGAGCTCCTCGCCGCTGGTGATGATGCAGACGAGACCAGAGCCACCGCAGCTCACTCCCGAGCACGGCAACATGCTCCACACCTCACCAGGAGCACGTAGAACCCATCAGTTCCCCTCCCGTGCACCACAACGCCAAACCCGCAGGTGCCCGAACTCCGGCCGCCATGGAAGTGCTCGCCGCCGTCAACCCCGGCCATCCCAGCTGCTGCCACTACCACCACTAGATGCGCGAGAATGCCAGGAAGCCGTAGGAGCAAACCCCGCCTCAAACCGTGGGCTGTAGCGAGATCCCGACGATCTCCGCCGCGCGAAATGGTCGTCGCCGGCGAAACTCCGGCAACTGATGACATGGCTAATCATTAGCCACTAATGACCAGCTAAACCACCTCTAGAGCCACTGCCATGTGGGCCCAGTGCATGTTTAGTTTAACTTAATGTTCTGTTTAGATTAGTTATTAACCCAGCTAGCCCCACACGTCAGTTTGACTTGCTGACGTGGCCTTTGACCGGCCCCACACGTCAGTGACTCATGCCAGCCGTGTGTCACTGACCAGTAGGCCCCACAGGTCAGGTTTGACCTGGACCGGCCCTGTTGACCTGCTGACGTCATAATGACGCAGTGCTGCGCAATAAGCTATTTTCTGGGTTAAATATAATTCAGAAAATTGCCTAAACTTCTAAAAATCATAGAAATTCAACCGTAACTCCAAATGAAATAAATTATATATGAAAAATGATTAGAGAAATCCAAGGAATCTGAATATGGCATTTGCATGCATGTTTGAACAACTTAACCTCACTGTTTAGTCCAAAACATGATAATGCACTATTTGAATTCATAGTTTGAATTTGAACCTAGTGTTCAAACCAACTCCATTTAACTTGTTGTTAGTTGCATTAGCTCAATCAACAACATATTGCCATGTCATTATCATGCATCATGTTGTGCATTGCATTGATTGTGTTCCTTCTCTATTGCCGGTGGTTGTCCCCTCTCGATAGACGTTGTACCGACGCGGTGATCGTTGACACTGATGAAGACCCAATGATATCTTCAGAAGTGTCAGGCAAGCAAAACCCCCTTGTTCATTCTGATACAACCCCACTCCCTCGCTCCTGCTCTCTTTTAATGCATTAGGACAACAACGATTCATCTGTTACTTGTTGCGGTAGTTGAACCCCTTGTCCTCTACATGACCTGTCATTGCCATAGTAAATAGATGAAACCCACTAGCATGAGTAGGAGTTGTTTGAGCCCTGATGTGCCTACTCGTTCATGTTTGTTTGTCATGCCTGCTATTGCATAGAGTTGTGTCAGGTCTGATTCATCGAGAATGAATCGGAGGTGTGTGAACATGTCGTACTGTGTGTGAGCTAAGTGTGTGAACATGTTTTGGTAAAGGTAGCGGTGAGAGGCCATGTAGGAGTACATGGTGGGTTGTCTCATTGAAGCCGTCCTCAGGAACTGAGTTCTGTGTTTGTGATCCATGAAACAGTTACTACCACGCATTGGGCCCAAAACCAATGGACCCTCTCGGCTTCTTGATCACCCTTGTCCTTTGTCCAGGAGTTGCAACTAGTTTCTGGTGTTTATAGGATATGTGTTGGCGGCCGTGCGTAGCGCTGACCCTAGGGGTGGGCTATGTTGCGGTAGATACACTGTGGCCGGGCATGCCGGGCACCCGTTTGGTGTCTCGGAACCCTGTACACATCGTTCGGGGCCATATGTGGAAACCTCGGCCGGACTCCCTGCGGATGGAACCTAGATAGGCGATAAACCTGGACTAGAGACTTGAGTGTTTAGGTAGGCCGTGGCCGACACCCTCGTTGGGCTTCCGCTTGAAGGTTGCCGAGTACATGTCGTGTAAACGGCGGTAAGTGGTGAGAGCGTGTGTGAAGAAGTACACCCCTGCAGGGTTAACATCATCTATTCGAATAGCCGTGTCCGCGGTAATGGACTTCTTGGTTGCCTATAACAGTTCATAGACAAGTGAAAGTGGATACTTTAAAATGCGCAAGATAAGTGTGAGTGCTATGGATGGCCTTCTCGTAGGGAGACGGGAGCGGATCCATAGTGGTGTATTGAATGGTGAATATGTGGACTCGTGTGCGCCACCTCAAAAGAGTTACTTGCAGTTGTAGTTTAATATAGCCACCGAGTCAAAGCTGGCTTGCTGCAGTCAAACTCCACCACCCCCTTTATTGATACTGATGCATATGTAGCTAGTTCTGATGTAAGTCTTGCTGGGTACATTTGTACTCACGTTTGCCTATTTTATGTTTTGCAGAGAGACGTCAGTCTCGCTAGTAGTTCCGTGTGGACTTCGACGTTTAGCTTGATACCTCAGCTACGATCTTGTGCCCTTGGCAGGATCTGGTAGATAGTCAGGCTTCTCAGCCTTCTTCATTTGTAGTTATCTGTACTCAGACAAGTTAAGCTTCCGCATGTGCTTGTTGCTTGTATGCTCTGTATGTTGGGTCATGAGACCCATGTTTGTAATATCTCGCTCCTCGGAGCCTAATGAATAAATACTTGAGTTGTAGAGTTATGTTGTGATGCCATGTTGTATTTACACATATCGGGCATATTGTGTGTATGATTGAAATGCTTGGTATGTGTGGGATCCGACAATCTAGTTGTTTATCCTTGGCAGCCTCTCTTATGGGGAAATGTAGTCTAGTGCTTCCATGAGCCATAGTAGTCCGCTACAGCCCGGTTCACCGGAGTCCTGTTAGCCCAACACTACTGCTCAGGACACTTGACTGGCCGGCATGTGTTTCACTTCGTTCCTGTGTCTGTCCCTTCGGGGAAATGTCACGCGGTGACATCCGGAGTCCTGCCTAGCCTGCTACAGCCCGGGTTCCCGGAGTCCTGTTAGAGCAGTGCTACAGCCCGGATTCACACGCTGCTGACCGACATGCTCGATGTGATTCATGTATGCCTGTCCCCATAGGTTAGTGTCGCTTTGGGTTCACGACTAGCCATGTCGGCCCGGGTTCTCTGTCATATGGATGCTAGCGACACTATCATATACGTGAGCCAAAAGGCGCAAGCGGTCCCGGGCCATGGTAAGGCGACACCCATGGGAATACCGTGCGTGAGGCCGCAAAGTGATATGAGGTGTTACCGGCTAGATCGATCTGACTTGGAATCGGGGGCCTGACACCCACTTGATATATTGATCCCTTCTTAGAACGGGGCACAAGGCAGAACAGCTTCTTCCACAAAGCGAAATGAGCCTCACAGCCCAAAAATAACTCGCAAAGGGCTACGAATCCCGCGATATGCAGCAGGGAGGTAGGCGTAAGGTTGTGCAGCTGGAGGCCATAGAACTCCAGAAGGCCCTGGAGAAACGGATGAATTGGGAATCCGAGCCCTCTTACCAGATAAGGGACAAGGCATACCCGCTCTCCCTTGGAGGGATTGGGACGCCTCTCCGCTTGCTCTCCGCCATTATAGGTGGCAAGCCCGGCTCGAACCGGGACCAGGTACGCTGGGGGAAGAAATCCCTTGGACTGAAGCATCACCAATTTGCTGTGTGGGATGGAACATCTCTCCCAATCTCCAGGCTTGGAACTAGGGGTGCGAGAGGAGGTGCTGCGTCGACCGGCCATGGTGGAATGGATCTCTATCGGGCACGCTCCGATGAAGACTCGGCAAGGGAGGATGATGTGATTTGGATCTGAATCCTTGTCTTTTTAAATAGGCGGCTCATTTACATAGCTAGGGGGTAAATGTGAAAACACCCTGGCTCTTCACATTCGCTCGACACGTGGAAAGTGGCCATTATTGGGCGTAGAGGCCAAGGAGTACAAACCGTCACAAGGAACCGAACATTATTTCGACAGGTACACAGAATTTGGAGAAGGAACCCGCCTTGCAATGCCGAAGACAACTGCACGCCGGACTCATCGTCATTGAAGCCTAGTTCGGGGGCTACTGAGGGAGTCCTGGATTAGGGGGTCTCCGGACAGCCGGACTATCTCCATTGGCCGGACTGATAGACTATGAAGATACAAGATTGAAGACTTCGTCTCGTGTCCGGATGGGACTCTACTTGGCGTGGAAGGCAAGCTAGGCAATACGTATATGGATATCTCCTCCTTTGTAACCGACCTTGTGTAACCCTAACCCTCTCCGGTGTCTATATAAACCGAAGGGTTTTAGTCCGTAGGACAACAATCACAACATACAATCATACCGTAGGCTAGCTTCTAGGGTTTAGCCTCTCTGATCTCGTGGTAGATCTACTCTTGTAACACCCATATCATCAATATTAATCAAGCAGGACGTAGGGTTTTACCTCCATCAAGAGGGCCCGAACCTGGGCAAAACTTCGTGTCCCTTGCCTCCTATTACCATCCGGCCTAGACGCACAGTTCAGGACCCCCTACCCGAGATCCGCCGGTTTTGACACCGACAGTCCCCACTCAATAGTTCCCTGCATCGAATGTGCGTGCCCGACATGCACAGCCACAACAACTGCAGGGCCATCCACAAATCATCACATGATGCTCACTCCTATGGATGGCAGCCAGATAGGTTGTACCCTCATCTTACTTGTGTGCAACATTTATGGCTTTGTTATTCATCTAAGCATGGAAAATAGATCATCACATTTCACTGTATATTCATGCTGATCTCTTACGGGTCTTGTTCAGGAGTTAACGATGTTCCATAGTTCAGCTAAGATACTTGTTCTTTAGGTAACACTGTTCCATAGTTATCATCCATCAGCCAATGCTATCCCACAGGCTGGTGATTATAGTATTATACCACTTCTAGTATTTCCTATGTTGTTCTTTAATACTTTTGTGTGCCATCTAGTTAATCTCGAGTACAAACGATACATATTCTGCAGCTTTCATCTGTGTTCTCCCTTTAGTTTATGAGACCTGTTGCTGCTAGTTAACCCCAGTCCTACTATTTATGTCATCTCCTACAGGCACTCATTACATAAATCTAACTACTAGTTGTCTTCCATGCATGTCAGATATAATTGCACACACTGATATATCCACAAAAACCTCATGGAGCAATGTAAAGGCCAATAAACTTGATGTCAATGATACCCAATATGATGGAACATGTAAAGGCAGTTCTTCAGAAGACTTGCAGAAACATGATGAATCCTCTTCACCCCACAAGGTCCTTGCTCTAACTTGGCCTGTGATATGGGTACAACATGCATATAATGTCCTAGAGTGTATCTACTCTGTTACAATGACATGTGCTTAGCATGCTGATCATGCATGTAAATATGTCATGCCTTCCTGTTTTTCATTACCTATTCCATTCATGATAACATGTTTTCAAATTTAAGTACTGTCATTCTACTCTATCGCAATGCCATCTGCTTAATTTGGACATCATGCTTCTGAATATCTTATGCATTGTTATTCATCAATATGTACTTCATCTGTCTACCATACCATGTTTTTTACATTGAAGTGATGTTCTAGTGCTCTGTTGCAATGCCATCTTATTTTCCCAATCATACACGTGTATGTTGCCTTAGTTATTTCTGTATGTATATATTCCGCTAGCATACAGTTTTACATTCAACTAGTGTTTTTTTGCAAGTTTAAATGACGCCGAAACAAAAAACAACAATTCCGGTAAATCCCCATATGCATTAGCAATTTAAAGCAACAACAATTTAAACATTCTTGATGTTGTTATCATGATGCGGATGACATTGCAAGTTTTATGCAATTTTATGAAAAGGTTGACATGAACATGATATGAAGCATTTGTCACAGTGGTGGAAAGAAAAGGGTGCCACGGTAACGGACCCAAAAATGATGCCACGGCAACATATCGGTTCCGGTAACTCGATTGAGATGCCGGTGCAAAAGGAAGTGTGACGGGAGCGTGTCATGCAAGATGGTGGGGTGATCCCGGTAACCGAGTTCCCCCGGTTAGCGGCAAACGAGGAGGAACAACTAACGTTCACGGGCAGATACAACATACAAACATGCATCTCATACAACTCATGCATTCGGTCCACGGGCGGTCGTCTTGATGGTTATACCTTTCGAAGCGTGCAATTCCGGAGCGGAACGAGTTTGTAGTGAAAGTGGTGGAAGTAGACGTTCTCGCGACGGTAGTTGAAGTAGTGGTACTATCGTTCCTCGACGGTAGTGGTACACGTTTTCCTGTAGATGTTCGGGTTAACGAGGGGGTACTTGGCACAATATAGGTCTCCGGGGTCATCGAGTACACGTTCACGAAGTAGTCGTACACGTCGACGGTAGTTGTTTACTTGACGGCCTTCAACGAGGGTAGTTGTTCTCGTATCGTCGTGGAAGTAGTGGTACTTTTCTGAAGAGGAACTTGATGAACCCAACATCTTCGAGGCAATGGTTGCTGAACTTGTAGGGTCGTCCATTTCGTAGTACTTAGGTGAATCCACGGGAAACGGTAGTCATACACGGTTCAGCGAGGAACTTGACGTTTCGTCATGTAGTCATTCGAGCGTCCGACGGTAATGGTACTCGGTCATTTCAAAGAGGTACTTGGGGTCATTCAAATTTGCCGGTCTCGTCATCTTGAAGGGATACTTGACATTTCTGCTACCCGGGTCTTCGGCAATGGTAGCTGTGCATGTTCCAACATCAAACTTGGAGGGGCACCGACGTCGTGGCACTTGGTGAATCCCGGAGACGGTACTTGACGATCCATACCTTGGCGGTCTTGACGGATCCAAGTGACACCAGGCATACGTCCACGATAGTCTTCGGACTTGGGCTCCGGGTAGATGACTTGAGGGCCTCAGTCAGGAGACTTGTGGCAAAGAAGTGCCCGCAAACGAGATGATGCAGCACGAACAGGAGGCGGATGTCACGTTCAGGCGAGCGGCGGGGCTCCCTGGTCAGAGTCGGTAGGGACGGCACGAGGCGGTGCCGAAGAGGAGGTCGCAGGGAGAGCTGCTGGAGGTGGATGCAGAGGGTCACCGGGCGGCGGAGGTACGGCGGCACGCCGGTTAGCAGGAGGCGAAGGCAGAGACGGCATGCGAGGAGGAGGTCGGGGATGGGTCGTCGAGGCTGGATTCAGGGTGGAGGCGCACAGGAGGAGGTCGAGGCGCGCTGGAGGTGGTGGTGCTCGCGGGTGCAAGGCGGACGGTGCTGGAGCTCCGACGAACTCCAACCAAAATGGAGGGGACGAGCGGCGCGGGGCTCCTGCTGGGCACGGAGGATGACGGATGCGGGTGCAGGTGCTCGAGGAGCTCCTCTCCTCGAGCGCTCGGGCGACAGGGCATGGCTTCGGGCGCCAGGGGGCAAGGCGTGGGGCGTGTGTGTGGCGGCGCTGTGGGAGGACGAGAGGGAGAGGGTGAGGATCGGTCGGGGCTAGGTTAAGCAGGGCGCCAGCTGGGCCTTGGGCCTTTTGGTGGAGATGGAAAAGGCCATAGGCCTGGTCGGCTGGGCTGCAGGTTGCAGGCTCTCTTCTCTCTCTCACTCTCTTCTCTTAACCATTAAAAGAGAAGAAAAATAGATAGAAGAAGAAAAAATATAAAGAGAGGGTTAGGGATGGAATTTGGGCATGGGGGTTATATTCCCGGACTCACAAGAATGTGCTTGAAGCAGGAAAAATAGAAGTGGGTCTGACTGAAAGTTTAAATTCAAACTCATTTGAATTTAATTCAAATGGGTTTGAACTAGGACTTGGTTTTTGAAGTGACCAAAAATGTTGAAAATTTAGGTGGAGCTCCGGAAAATGACGAAAGGATATATGGCAAAGTTAGAGGCTAAGAGTTGTGATAACAAGGGCATTGGAATTTTTGCAAGTGTGTTAAGGTGAATTCCAAACTAGTGGAATATTTAATATAGCTCCCTAATATTGGGGTATATGTTGTAAAGATAAACACCACGTGAATTCCCTCGGTTTAAATGGACTGAAGATCCATACGATTTATTTAGTTGAGCTGGAAAGATTAAAGACATGATGACATGATGTAGTGCACATGATGCAATGATGAATGCAACGAACCAAACAAATCACACGACGAAAACTCGGAAATCAAGGAAGGCATCTGAAGCTCCGGTCTTGGGGTGTCACACTACAGGACCAAGATGAGCCAGTAAACAAGTTGGATGAAAGTAGTGGCCAAGTTGCTCAAACCTCCCTCGGCACGAGGCCACTATTTGAGGATAAACCTACAAGCAAATTTCAGATTGTCTGTGTTGCCTCTTATGTACTCGAAAGTTTACTCGTACAAGCATTAATTTTAGCAAGAAGTACCTCCAACTACACACCATTTACCAGTCTGCAATGTAGAATTTTGGCGAGCTACAGGACCAAGATGAGCTAGTAAACTAGTTGGATGAAAGTAGTGGCCAAGTTTCTCAAACCCCCCTCGGCACGAGGCCACTATTTGAGGATAAACCTACAAGCAAAGTCCAGATTGTCTATGCTGCCTCTTATGTACTCGAAAGTTTACTCGTACAAGCATTAATTTTAGCAAAAAGTACCTCCGACTGAACACCATTTACCAGTCTGTACCCTATGTAATTAAAGTTCGTCCATGGATCATATTGGTTGTGATCTCAATTATTTGGATGCATAAACATATTGAACATGTGTATATCTGAATCTTTTTGTGAATTATCTATGACTATTGTTGTGTGATCTATCAATCATTTGGATCCATAGACATGCTGAACTTGTGTATATATGAATCTTTTGAGTTGTTGATAGTGAATGTTGGCTATGAATATGAACGTGTCCTGTGAACCTGAGTTTGATACGAATGTTTACCTTTTATGTTGTGCTTGGGTGTGAACTTGTTAGTATGCCTACTGTGGGGTATGTGACGTGTGGGTGTCAACAGCGCATCATCTCTTTTTAATCTTTTTGCTCTGTCTTGCTCCCTCCCCTGCTCAACCCCTGCCGTAATGTTTTCGGCCTCAAAACAAACATAGTATTGTGTTGTTTTGGGGGCTTGGTGAAAAATCGAGTGCTGGTTTCTGTAGGTTGGCCCGCCCAGCAAATGGGTTGCTGGTCCACCACGGACTGGGAGGCTAAAAATACAAGTTGTATGGTGCATAGGCAAGTAAAAAAAACGCCATCGAGAGCCATCCACTGAAGAAGAAAAATCGCTCCTGATGTGCTTATTCAGTCGTGCCGCCGACCCCCTCTATAATCCAGTTCGCTCGTGGATCTGGTATCATTTTTTTCCAGAGGGCGAACAAGTATCAGCTAGGCCTAGGTTTTGTATTTTAACATGCGTAGCACACGACATACGGTGACAGTGGTTTCAACTTATTTTTTGAGGTCCATACCGGCCTATGGGCTTTTTCTTAAAGATCAGCAGCCCAATGTATTTTTTTAACCACATTATATATATATTTATATTGTTACTATTATTGTATATTTCATAGAGACTTATATATACATTATAAAAACATCCCACGTGTTTTTAACTTATAAAAGTAAATGTTTAACAGAAGTTGGCAAGGAAAATCCTGGTTGTTTTTTACTCACAGGCAAGGAAAATCCTGGTGATTGCGTACAAAAGCTTGCGAAGATTTTAAGGACCAATGTAATAATAACGCGCTCATTTTTATTTTGAGCAATAACTCGCTAATTTGTTAATTATGTATATAAAAAATGTGCCTCTCCGGTTTATTTTTGATATTAATTACTCCTTCTAACATAACATTATATATATAACGAGCCCAGCTAATTCGTGTATTTGAAGGAAGTGCAAATGGGCTGGGATTTCATAGATAATACAAATGGGCCGCATTGACCCGAAATTATTTGTTCACCCAGCCCAGCAAATGGACTGTACATTCTAGAAAACATGGGTTAAATATATGCCACATTTTTGCAGGCTGACATGTGGGCCAATAGGTCGAAGCCTACACAGGGCGTTGTCAACTTGGTCGGCATGCAACTTCAATCTCTCGTCTTCTTCCTCCAGCATCGCCGGGACCGCCTGGTCCGGCCTCCGGCGGCTAGCGGCTCTACTTAGCACGCATCGCTGCAAAGCGCTACCCCACCGCCGGCCAAGCTATCCCTCCACACCTCCTGTTATTCTCCACCGACTGCAGCCCCACGCCGCACCAGAACCAGTTATAACCCTTCTCCTCCACTCAATCTGCGACTCCACTGCCGCGTCTTCCCATCTCCGAGTCGTTCCCGTTTGGGGCCTCACCGTCGTCCACCGCCTCGCTGCGCTCGGTGCGGCATGGTGATACGTCTCCAACGTATCTATAATTTTTGATTGTTCCATGCTACATTATACCCTGTTTTGGACATTATTGGGCTTTATTATACACTTTATATTATTTTTGGGACTAACCTATTAACCGGAGGCCCAGCCCAGAATTGCTATTTTTTTGCCTATTTTAGGGTTTCACAAAAAAAGAATATCAAACGGAGTCCAAACGGAATGAAACCTTCGGGAACATGATTTTCGGAATGAACATGATCCAGAGGACTTGGACCCTACGTCAAGCAATCAACGAGGAAGGCACGAGGTAGGGGGCACGCCCTCCACCCTCGTGGGGCCCATGTTGCTCCACCAACGTACTCCTTCCTCCTATATATATACCTACGTACCCCCAAACTACCAGATACAAAGCCAAAACCCTAATTCCACCGCTGTAACTTTCTGTATCCACGAGATCCCATCTTGGGGCCTTTTCCGGACCTCTGCCGGAGGGGGTATCGATCACGGAGGGCTTCTACATCAACACCATAGCCTCTCCGATGAAGTGTGAGTAGTTTACTTCAGACCTACGGGTCCATAGTTATTAGCTAGATGGCTTCTTCTCTCTTTTTGGATCTCAATACAAAGTTCTCCCCCTCTCTCATGGAGATCTATTCGATGTAATCTTCTTTTGCGGTGTGTTTGTTGAGACCGATGAATTGTGGGTTTATGATCAAGTTCATCTATGAAGAATATTTGAATCTTCTCTGAATTCTTTTATGTATGATTGGTTATCTTTGCAAGTCTCTTCGAATTATCAGTTTGATTTGGCTTACTAGATTGATCTTTCTTGCAATGAGAGAAGTGCTTAGCTTTGGGTTCAATCTTGC
Source organism: Triticum urartu (assembly GCF_056163025.1). Taxonomy (NCBI): domain Eukaryota; kingdom Viridiplantae; phylum Streptophyta; class Magnoliopsida; order Poales; family Poaceae; genus Triticum; species Triticum urartu. Next base: position 134,997,566 of record NC_141874.1, read on the forward strand.
GGTGTCCTTTCCCGGTGACAGTAGGGGCAGCAAGGCATGTATTGTATTGTTGCCATCGAGGATAACAAGATGGGGTTTATATCATATTGCATGAGTTTATCCCTCTACATCATGTCATCTTGCTTAAAGTGTTACTATTTTCTCTTGAACTTAATACTCTAGATGCATGCTGGATAGCGGTCGATGTGTGGAGTAATAGTAGTAGATGCAGGTAGGAGTCGGTCTACTTGTCTCGGACGTGATGCCTATATACATGATCATACCTAGATATTCTCATAACTATGCTCAATTCTGTCAATTGTTCAACAGTAATTTGTTCACCCACCGTAATACTTATGCTCTCGAGAGAAGCCTCTAGTGAAACCTATGGCCCCCGGGTCTATTTTCCATCATATTAATCGTCCAATACTTAGTTATTTCCTTTGCCATTTATTTTACTTGCATCTTTATTTCTCTTTATCATAAAAATACCAAAAATATTATCTTATCATATCTATCAGATCTCACTCTCGTAGGTGGCCGTGAAGGGACTGACAACCCCTTTATCGCGTTGGTTGCGAGGAGTTTATTTGTTTGTGTAGGTGCGAGGGACTCGTGCATGGCCTCCTACTGGATTGATACCTTGGTTCTCAAAAACTGAGGGAAATACTTACGCTGCTCTACTGCATCACCCTTTCCTCTTCAAGGGAAAACCAACGCAGTGCTCAAGAGGTAGCAAGAAGGATTTCTGGCGCCGTTGCCGGGGAGTCTACGCAAAAGTCAACATACCAAGTACCCATCACAAACCCTTATCTCCCGCATTACATTATTTGCCATTTGCCTCTCGTTTTCCTCTCCCCCACTTCACCCTTGCCATTTTATTCTCCCTCTCTCTCTCCATCCTCCCTCTCTTTCTCTATTCGCCTCTTTTTGCTCGTTTCCTGTTTGCTTGTGTGTCGGATTGCTTGTTTGTCATTATGGCTAGTCCCCTATCTTCTCTGTTGTCTCCCGAAAATGAAGTTCTTAATTTTAAGCAAAGGGAAGGAGAAAAACCTAAAAGACGCTTGGTATAGAATTTGCAATGCTCAAAATAGATCTACCGGGAAGCAATCTACTTCTATTCTTCTTCGCAATTTTTATGTAGGTGCTATTCCTTGGCATAGATATGTCCTTGATACCATTACCGGAGGGAACTTCTTGGGTAGACACACTTTCGATTCTTATGATGCTATGATAGATTTGTTTGGCTCACCCCCTCTTTTGGTTAATGGAACTATGTTAACTTTGGAGCATGTAATGCAAAAAAATTGAAATTATTGAAAATAAAGTTGCTACCGTAGAGTTAATTGAAAATTTCGATAAAAAGATCCACAACCAAATTACTCAATATGGATCTAAATTAGGAGTCACTTTGAAAAATATTAAGGAGAAGGAACCCATAGTTAATGAAAGAATAAATCATGATTCCACTAGAATCGACAAGCTTGAGGGTATCATTACCAACTTGGGAACCGCTTTTTCTTCCATAAAGAATACCCCAAGTCCTCCAACTAAAATTGCCAATCTTATGTATGTTCCTAAAAATAAGGGTGAATCCTCTAGCAAAGAAACTGCGGATCTCAAATCTATAAGTATTCATCCTAATCTTTTTACTATCATTAAGGAACCATTTGCTACTAATGATTTTTTCGATTTTGTGCCTAGAAGTTTGATTATTGATAAAAGTAAAGAAACTCCTAAAGGTGATAGATGTCTCATTAAAGAATTACCAACTAAAGATACCTAGATCTATCTTCGCTTTTATGCCTAGCTAGAGGCGTTAAACGATAGCGCTTGTTGGGAGGCAACCCAATTTTATTTTTATTCCTTGCTTTTTGCTCCTGTTTAGTAATAAATAATTTATCTATCCTTTGTTTTGGTTGTGTTTTTTGTGTTTAATTAGTGTTTGTGCCAAGTAGAACCGTTGGGAAGACTTGGGGAAAGTCTTTTTAATCTTGCTGTAAAAAACAGAAACGTGAGCGCTCACGAGAACTGCTGCCATTTTTATTTGGAAAGTGATATTTAGTTAATTATTTTTGAAGATGATTAATAGATAAATTACACACGTCCAGAAATTTACTTTAGAATTTTTGGGGTTCCAGATCTTGCATTAGCTACAGATTACTACAGACTGTTCTGTTTTTGACAGATTCTGTTTCTCGTGTGTTGTTTGCTTATTTTGATGAATCTATGGCTAGTAAAATAGTTTATAAACCATAGAGAAGATGGAATACAGTAGGTTTAACACCAATATAAATAAATAATGAGTTAATTACAGTACCTTGAAGTGGTGTTTTGTTTTCTTTCGCTAACGGAGCTCACGAGATTTTCTACTTTAAGTTTTGTGTTGTGAAGTTTTCAAGTTTTGGGTAAAGATTTGATGGATTATGGAACAAGGAGTGGCAAGAGCCTAATATTGGGGATGTCCATGGCACCCCCAAGATAATCTAAGGACACCTAAAAGCCAAAGCTTGGGGATGCCCCGGAAGGCATCCCCTCTTTCGTCTACTTCTATCGATAACTTATTTGGAGCTATATTTTTATTTACCACATGATATGTGTTTTGCTTGGAGCGTATTGTATTATTTGAGTCTTTATTTGTTAGTTTTCCACAATCATCCTTGCTGCACACACCTTTTTGAGAGAGACACTCATGATTCGGAAATAGTTAGAATACTCCATGTGGTTCACTTATATCTTTTGAGTTATATAGTTTTTGCTCAGTGCTTCACTTATATCTTTTAGAGCATGTTGGTAGATTTGTTTGTTCTCACATGCTTCACTTATATTATTTTGAGAGTCCTACAAAATAGCATGGTAATTTGCTTTAATTATGTTAGGCATTCAACATTAATAATAAAATTTTCTTATGAGTGTGTTGAATACTATGAGAAGTTTGAAACTTGATAATTGTTTTGAGATATGGAGATGGTGATATTAGAGTCGTGCTAGTTGAGTAGTTGTGAATTTGAGAAATGCTTGTGTTGAAGTTTGTGATTCCTGTAGCATGCACGTATGGTGAACCGTTATGTTAAGAAGTCGGAGCATGATGTATTTATTGAGTGTCCTCCTTATGAGTGGCGGTCGGGGACGAGCGATGGTCTTTTCCTACCAATCTATCCCCCTAGGAGCATCCGCGTAGTACTTTGCTTTGATAACTAATAGATTTTTGCAATAAGTATGTGAGTACTTTATGACTAATGTTGAGTCCATGGATTATACGCACTCTTACCCTTCCACCATTGCTAGCCTCTCTAAATACTGCGCACCTTTCACCGGTATCATAAACCCACCATATACCTTCCTCAAAACGTCCACCATACCTACCTATAATGGCATTTCCATAGCCATTCCGAGATATATTGCCATGCAACTTTCCACCCTTCCATTTACTATGACACGCTCCATCATTGTCATATTGCTTTGCGTGATCATGTAGTTGACATTTTAGTTGTGGCAAAGCCACCGTTCATAATTCTTTCATATAAGTCACTCATGCATCATTGCTATCCCGGTACACCACCGGAGGAATTCATATAGAGTCATACTTTGTTCTAGTATCGAGTTGTAATCATTGAGTTGTAAATAAATAGAAGTGTGGTGATCATCATTCATAGAGTATTGTCCCAATAAAAAAAGAAAAAGGCCAAAAAAAGAAGGCCCAAGAAAAGGGGGCAATACTACTATCCTTTTTTCCACACTTGTGCTTCAAAGTAGCACCATGATCTTCATGATAGAGAGTCTCTTATGCTATCACTTTCATATACTAGTGGGAATTTTTTCATTATAGAACTTGGCTTGTATATTCCAATGATGGGCTTCCTCAAAATGTCCTAGGTCTTCGTGAGCAAGCAAGTTGGATGCACACCCACTTAGTTTCTTTTTGTTGAGCTTTCATATACTTATAGCTCTAGTGCATCCATTGCATGGCAAGCCCTACTCACTCACATTGATATATATTGATGGGCATCTCCATAGCCTGTTGATACGCCTAGTTGATGTGAGACTATCTTCTCCCTTTTTGTCTTCTCCACAACCACAATTCTATTCCACCTATAGTGCTATGTACATGGCTCACGCTCATGTATTGCATAAAGACTGAAAAAGTTTGAGAACACCAAAAGTATGAAACAATTGCTTGGATTGTCATCGGGGTTGTGCATGATTTGAATACTTTGTGTGGTGAAGATGGAGCATAGCCAGACTATATGATTTTGTAGGGATAACTTTCTTTGGCCATGTATTTTGAAGAGACATAATTTCTTAGTTAGTATGCTTGAAGTATTATTATTTCTATGTCAATATTAAACTTTTTTCTTGAAGCTTTCAGATCTGAATATTCATACCACAATTAAGAGAATTACAGTGAAATTATGCCAAGTAGCATTCCACATCAAAAATTCTGTTTTTATCATTTACCTACTTGAGGACGAGCAGGAATTAAGCTTGGGGATGCTTGATACGTCGTATCTATAATTTTTGATTGTTCCATGCTATATTATACCCTGTTTTGGACATTATTGGGCTTTATTATACACTTTTATATTATTTTTGGGACTAACATATTAACCGAAGGCCCAGCCCAGAATTGCTATTCTTGCCTATTTTAGGGTTTTGCAGAAAAAGAATATCAAACAGAGTCCAAACAGAATGAAACCTTCGGGGACGTGATTTTCGGAACGAACGTGATCCACAGGACTCGGACCCTACGTCAAGCAATCAACGAGGAAGGCACGAGGTAGGGAGCGTGCCTACCCCCCCCCCCCCAAGGCGCGCCCTCCACCCTCGTGGGGCCCATGTTGCTCCACCGACGTACTCCTTCCTCCTATATATACCTACGTACCCCCAAACTACCAGATACGGAGCCAAAACCCTAATTCCACCGCCGTAACTTTCTGTATCCACGAGATCCCATCTTCCTTTTACGGAGCTCCGCCGAAGGGGGTGTCGATCACGGAGGGCTTCTACATCAACACCATAGCCTCTCTGATGAAGTGTGAGTAGTTTACTTCAGACCTACGGGTGCATAGTTATTAGCTAGATGGCTTCTTCTCTCTTTTTCAATCTCAATACAAAGTTCTCCCCCTCTCTTGTGGAGATCTATTCGATGTAATCTTCTTTTGCAGTGTGTTTGTTGAGACCGATGAATTGTGGGTTTATGATCAAGTTTATCTATGAACAATATTTGAATCTTCTCTGGATTATTTTATGTATGATTAGTTATCTTTGCAAGTCTCTTCAAATTATCAGTTTGGTTTGGCCTACTAGATTGATCTTTCTTGCAATGGGAGAAGTGCTTGGCTTTGGGCTCAATCTTGAAGTGTCCTTTCCTAGTGACAGTAGGTGCAGCATGGCACATATTGTATTGTTGCCATCGAGGATAACAAGATGGGGTTTATATCATATTGCATGAGTTTATCCCTCTACATCATGTCATCTTGCTTAAAGTGTTACTATGTTCTCTTGAACTTAATACTCTAGATGCATGTTGGATAGCGGTCGATGTGTGGAGTAATAGTAGTAGATGCAGGTAGGAGTCGGTCTACTTGTCTTGGACGTGATGCCTATATACATGATCATACCTAGGTATTCTCATAACTATGCTCAATTCTGTCAATTGCTCAACAGTAATTTGTTCACCCACCGTAATACTTATGCTCTCGAGAGAAGCCTCTAGTGAAACCTATGGCCCCCGGGTCTATTTTCCATCATATTAATCTTGCATTACTTAGTTATTTTCTTTGCCATTTATTTTACTTGCATCTTTATTTCTCTTTATCATAAAAATACCAAAAATATTATCTTATGATATCTATCAGATCTCACTCTCGTAGGTGACCATGAAGGGACTGACAACCCCTTTATCGTGTTGGTTGCGAGGAGTTTATTTGTTTGTGTGGGTGCGAGGGACTCGTGTGTGGCCTCCTACTGGATTGATACCTTGATTCTCAAAAACCTGAGGGAAATACTTACGCTGCTCTATTGCATCACCCTTTCCTCTTCAAGGGAAAACCAACGCAGTGCTCAAGAGGTAGCACGTGGTCAACAAACGAGAGTCATCAGAGGAGGACTGTACGTGGAGAGCCTGACGGCTGGGACCCACGATGTACATGGTCGCACGCAAGGAAAGTTCCTCCTTATTAAGCTAGAAAAAAATGTTTCCTCCACCTGACAGCTGGGACCCACCGGCTGTATCTTCACACGGAAGGAAGTGCCTCCTTGTTATGCGAAAAAAATTATTCCTCCCGCTGACAGCTGGGACCTGTTAGATTTGGTGGCTAACTTGTGGGCCTACTAAGCGGACGTGTACGCAGGGCTTTGTCAACTTAATCAACAAATGATTCTAGCAGCTGGACCATTGGATGTTAATCCAACAACCGTGCTCCTTCTTCAACCTCTGTTCTTGCTCCTGTCTCCCGTGGGCGGCACTGCGGCTGTGCTGCCGCGCACCCGAACCAGTCAAGTTTCCCACTCCTCTCCATCTGCGACTCCACTGCCCCGTCTTCCCCATCTCTGGGTCGTTCCAGTCTGGGGCCTCGCCGTCATCCACCGGCCTTTGGTGCGCTCGGCACGGTGTGGTCAACGTGGTCAACAACCGAGAGTCATCGGAACATGACTGTACGTGAGAGGCTGACAGTGGGGACGCACCATGCCCATGGACGCATGCATACAACGGAACGCGGCGTGGTTAACGTGGTCAAGGAACGACTTCCATCGGAAGTGTACTGTACGTGGAGAGGCTAGCAGCTGGGTCCACAACCGCAGCAAGGAAGTGCCTCCTTATTACGCGAAAAATAATGATTCCTCCACCTAACAGCAGGGACCCACCGGACGGGCCACCGTATTTTGCGAAAAAAACGTTTCCCCCGTGACTGCTGGGACCCACCGGACGGGTCACCGTATTTCACGAAAAAAAACGTTCCCCCGCTGTCAGCTCAGACCCACCGGAAGTGCCTCCTTATTACACAGAAAAAATGAATACTCCCCCTGCTAGCTGGGACCCACCTTGGTGGGAGACTAACTTGTGGGCCTACTAAGTTGACGGGGACGGGGGGCTTTGTCAACTTAGTCAATATGAACGATTCTAGCTCCAGTGACCGTACGATGTCCATCCAACGGCCGTAGTGCTTCTTCAACCTCTGGTCTTCTTGCTCCAGCCGCCCAAACTAGCGCTGGTCGTGCCGCGTGCTCCTGCCTCCCATGGCCGGCTGTGATGCCGCGGAGACCTCACCGTCCCCTACTACTCCCACCGCTGGCCAGGCCATCCCTCTACTCACCCACACCCCCTGTTATTCTGCGGCAGCGGCAGCCTCACACTGCAGCCGAACCAGTGAACCCTCGTACTCCTCTCTGCGCGGGCTTCCACTGCCGCATCTTACCCGGCTCTGCATCGTCCCCTTCCTAGGCCTCACCATCGTCCATCGCCCTGGTGCTCTCGGCGCGGTGTGGTCAACGTGGTCAAGGAACGGCTTCCATCATACGTGGACTGTACATGGAGAGGCTGGCAGCTGGGTCCACGGCCGCAGCAAGTGCATCCTTATTACGTGCAAAATAATTATTCCTCCACCTGACAGCGGGGACCTGCCGGATGGGCCACTGTATTTCACGAAAAAAATGTTTTCCCCTGACTGCTGGGACCCACCAGCTACATCTTCGCACACAAGGAAGTGCCTGACAGTCGGGACCCACCTGGTCGAAGCGTACGTAGTGTTGTCATTCTGGTCGCGAACGTGTATGTACATACCGGTCGATGTAGAGGCGCGCACGTGTCGTAGTAGAGGCGCGCACGTAGCATGTACATGTACATACAATGACCAGTGTGCAAGAAAGAAAATACGGCCACGTACATACATACAGGCAGGGTCCTACTCGCGCATACGTACGGCCAGGGCTCGTGTACATGGCTGGGTCAGAACGGAGAAACTGCGTCGTCGTCGTGTTCATGGGGAGCCAACTGGCTGGGTCGAAACGGAATGCGTCGTCGTGTTCATCGGGAGGGCTTGGACGGAACAACCATTGGAAACAAGGTCTGGCGTACCGCTGAACGGAGGAAATGGCCTTGTGTTAGACCGGCCACGTTCAAAACGGGATCATGTTCATCGGGAGGGGTCTGGCGTACCGCAAAATGGAGGAAACGGACCTCCTACAGTCGAAACGGGGTCATGTTGATCGGGAGGGGTGTGGCGTACCGCAAAACAGAGGAAACGAACTTGTGTTGGAGCGCTATGGTCGAAACAGGGGTCTTGTTCATCGGGAGGGGTGTGGCGTACCGCAAAACGGGACTCCACGGGATACTGTTCATCTCCACCGTCGACCCCCTCGAGCCTCCACGGGCTACTGTTCATCCACCGTCGACCTCCTCCAGCCTGTCACAGCCCTAGATTAGCTTTGCTTACTCTTGCATGATCATCATGGCATCATGTTTTTTTATGAAACTGAAATGGGGATGATCAAACCCCTAGCACCAAAGCAATGCAAATAGGCCCAACTTTAAATATTTTCAATGAACCCAATATGCCCTTAAAAATGTTCATCATTTTTGGTTCTGGCAAAAACCTCTGCCAAAAATGGGTTCATAAATTTTGGAGCCATTTTGGATTTTTGAATTAAGACATAACTATTTGCATTTGGGCATTTAAAATACTATAAATACTTCTAAATACCCAAATACTTTTGAAAGTAATTTTAGGCTGTTGGGAGTAATTCCACAGGTGCCTATGATTATTTTCAGAATTTTCTAAAATGGATTAGTATTTCTACTAATTCAAAACAAACAAGAGAGAATTAAATAAATGAAAACAGAAAAGAGAAGAGGGAAGAGTTACCTGCCGCTCACCTCCCTGGCCCAGCCCAGCCCACTGGCTTCCCCCCTGTCGTCTTCCTCCCCTGCCAGGAGGACGATGGCGCGTGCCCACCGCGCGCACGTCGCATGCCGGCCACCTCCTGCTTCCTGGAGGGCTCCACCGAGCTGGATTAGGACGCAGGCGCCGTCCGGATCGAGCCCTCCTCCCCTCGCAGCTCTCCCCTCCCCTGGTTCTTTTCCCCCATCTCCTCTCGAGCGGAGCTCGTCGCCACCGTCACCGTTCGCCATGGCCACCATGCTCCCCTCGCCACCTCGACCTGCCCAGAGGCTCCGCCACTATCGCCTATGCCTTCTGCACCGAGCCAAGCGAGCCGGGAAGCCCTGCTTCGTCCTCGGCGTCGTCTTCCTCAACCCCGGCCACCGGAGATCGCCACCGTCGTTCGCCGCCGTCCGCGCTTCCCCAAGGCCGCCGACCAGCTCTCTGGATCCGCCGTGAGCTCCTCTACCTAGCCCCCCACTTCCCGTGCTTGATTACGCCGCGTAGCCACCGCCCCCTTCAAGCCCGAGCGCTCCTCGCCGCTGGCCATGTCGCCGTCGTGGCTACGGCCGTGCAAGCACGCGTCCGAGCGCACCACCGCATTCAGTGCGTCCTCAGGAGCCTAACGCACGCACTCCCTCGCCCTGTCGTGCACCGTAGCCCTCTTTCCCTCTCCGCCCGAACTCCGGCGCCGCCGCGAGCTCAGTTCCGGCAAGCTCCGGCCACCCTGTGACCCACTGCTGCCTCTACTCGATGCAGCCGAGCGAGGGCTCCCCTCTGGTGCCCTTAGCACACCTAGCCACCGCCCCTAGCGCCATTCCGGCGAACTTCCGCCGCGTTCCTGGTCGCCGCCGACGTAACTCCGGTGAGCTGATGTGGCTTCATTAGTTTAGCGCTAACCCCTGCCACTTAGGCCTCAACAGACGCTGACAGTAGGCCCCACAGTGGGTCAAAGCCCAGTTAGCGTCGGGTTTGACCCGAGGTTGACCTCTGTTTGACCCTTGAGTCACTGACATGCGGGCCTCACCCGGCTAACCCAGTTAGTTAGAGCTAAACTTAATTAAGTTAGTTTAGTTAGTCACTGACCAGTGGGCCCAGTGTTGTTTAGTTAGTCTAGTTAACCCAAATAGTTAACTGTGAGACTGACTAGTGGGGCCCAGCCGTCAGGTTTGACCTAGGTTAGGCGCTGTTGACCAGCTGACGTCACAGTGATGCAGTGCTGACGCAATAACTCATTTTCTGGATTTATTCTTATTTAGGAAATTCCAGAAAATGCCCTAAACTTCCAAAAATCATAGAAATTCAACCGTAACTCCAAATGAAATAATTTATATATGAAAAATTATCATAAAAATATGAAGAATCTATTTATGGCATTTGTGTGCATGTTAGAGCAACTTATATCCTCTATTTAGGAAAATTCAATTAAATGGCATTTAAGAAAGCACATATGGGGTTTGAATTTGAACCTAGGGTTCAAACCAACTTCATTTAATATGGTTGCTAGTTGCATTAGTTCAATCAACAGCATATTGCCATGTCATGAGCATGCATCATATTGTTGCATTGCATTGATTGTGTTTCCTTCTTTATTGCCAGAAGTTGTCCCCTCTCGATAGACTTGGTTTCGACGATGAGTTCGATGACACCGATGAAGAGCTATATTATCTTCAGAAGTGCCAGGCAAGCAAAACCCCCTTGTTCATTTTGATACAATCCCACTCTCTCGCTCCTGCTCTCTTTTACTGCATTAGGACAATAATGATTCATCTGTTACTTGCTGCGGTAGTTGAACCCCTTATCCTCTGCATGACTTGTCATTGCCACAGTAAATAGATGAAACCCACTAGCATGAGTAGGAGTTGTTTGAGCCCTGATGTGCCTACTCATTCATGCTTGTTTGTCATGCTTGCTACTGCTTAGAGTTGAGTCAGGTCTGATTCATCGGGGATGAATTGGAACAGTGTTGAACATGTCCTACTGTGTGTGAGCTAAGTGTGTGAAAACGATTTGGTAAAGGTAGCGGTGAGAGGCCATGTAGGAGTACATGGTGGGTTGTCTCATTGAAACCGTTCTTAGGAACTGAGTTCTGTGTTTGTGATCCATGAACAGCTACTACCACGCATTGGGCCCGAAACCAATGGACCCTCTCGACTTATTAACTGCCCTTGTCCTCTGTCTAGGAGTTGCAACTAGTTTCTAGTGTTTGTAGGATATGTGTTGGCGGCCGTGCATAGCGCTGACCCTAGGGGTGGGCTATGATGCGGTAGATACACCATGGCATGGTGTATCGGGCGCTCGTTTGGTGTCTCGGGAACCCTGCACACATCGTTTGGGGCTGTGAGCGAAACTCCGGCCGGATCTCCTCACGGATGGAACCTAAATAGGCGATAAACCTGGACTAGAGACTTGTGTGGTTAGTCAGGTCGTGGCCGACTCCCTCGCCAGGCTTCCGCTTGAAGGTTGCCGAGATACACGACGTGTACATGGTGGTAAGTGGCGAGAGCGTGTGTGAAGAAGTACACCCCTGCAGGGTTATAAATGATCTATTCGAATAGCTGTGTCCGCGGTAAAGGACTTCTGGGTTGCCTATAACAGTTCATAGACAAGTGAAAGAGGATACTCTAAAATGCGCAAGATAAGTGTGAGTACTATGGGTGGCCTTCTCGTAGGGAGACGGGAGTGGATCCATAGTGGTGTATTGAATGGTGAATATGTGGACTCGTGTGCGCCACCTCAAAAGAGTTGCTTGCAGTCGTAGTTAAGGTTAGCCACTGAGTCAAAGCTGGCTTGCTGCAGTTAAACTCCACTCCCCCTTTATTGATACCGATGCATATATAGATAGTTCTGATGTAAGTCTTGCTAAGTACTTTTGTACTCACGTTTGATTAATTTATGTTTTGTAGAGAGACTTCAGTCTTGCTAGTAGTTTCGCGTGGACTTCGACGTTTAGCTTGATACCTCAGCTATGATCTTGTGCCCTCGGCAGGATCTGCTAGATAGTCAGGCTTCTTAGCCTTTTCATTTTTAGATGTCTGTACTCAGACATGTTACACTTCCGCATGTGCTTTGATTTGTATGCTATGATTGTTGGGTCATGAGACCCATGTTTGTAATATCTCGCTCCTCGGAGCCTAATGATTAATATTTGAGTCGTAGAGTTATGTTGTGATGCCATGTTGTATTTACACATATCGAGCATATTGTGTGTATGATTGAAATGCTTGGTATGTGTGGGATCCGACAATCTAGTTGTTTATCCTTGGCAGCATCTCTTATGGGGAAATGTAGTCTAGTGCTTCCATGAGCCATAGTAGTCCGCTACAGCCCGGTTCACCGGAGTCCTGCTAGCCCAGCACTAATGCTCAGGACACTTGACTGGCCGGCATGTGTTTCACTTCGTTCCTATGTCTGTCCCTTCGGGGAAATGTCACGCGGTGACATCTGGAGTCCTGCCTAGCCTGCTACAGCCCGGGTTTCCTGGAGTCCTGTTAGCCCAGCGCTACAGCCCGGATTCACACGCTGCTGACCGACATGCTCGATGGGATTCATGTATGCATGTCCCCATAGGTTGGTGCCGCTTTGGGTTCACGACTAGCCTTGTCGGCCCGGGTTCTCTGCCATATGGATGCTAGCGACACTATCATATACGTGAGCCAAAAGGCGCAAACGGTCCCGAGCCATGGTAAGGCGACACCCGTGGGAATACCGTGCGTGAGGCCGCAAAGTGATATGAGGTGTTACCGGCTAGATCGATGTGATATGGAATCGGGGTCCTGACACAGCCTCCACCTGTGACTGTTCATCCACGGGCTCCTATTCATCCAGCCTCCACCGCGCGCTACTCCACCGGCTACTGCTCAACCAGCCCTCTCCATGGGATCCTGTTCAACCACCCCTCCACGGGCTACTATTCATCCAGCCCTCCACCATCTACTATTCATCCTGCCCTCCACGGGGTGGTCCTGTTCATCCAGCCCTCCACGGGGTCCTGTTCATCCAGCCCCAACCGGCTCGATCGATCGGGGTCTTGTTCATCCAGAGGCAACACCATGGGGTCCTGTTCATCCACCCCCACCGGGAACTGTTCCTCCAAACCCCCCCAGCAATGCTCACTGTTCATCCAGAGGCAGCATCGATCGGCTTCAGTTAGCAGCAGTAGCGAAGGAATCGCTCGATCGGGTTCAGTTTACAGCCATTGATCGATCGCTCGGGTTCAGTAACGTGTAGCCTGCAGTGCAATCGCTCGGGTTCAGTTAGAGCCCAATGCCTTGCTCAGGTTCATTTAGAGCCCAACGCCTCGCACCCACATGCATGCATGTACAAGAGAAATGCGCATCGCTCGGCCCCGACCACCCACCGTAACCGGGAACACCCCGATATTTTCCATGCCCTCGCTTCTACCATAGTTTTTTCCGTCACGGACGGCCCAAAGAATGTCATGCAGTCGCGTCTCCAGCCCGCCCAGGATGAAAAGCCCATTTTTTGTCATGATTTTTTGTCATAGAAGTAGGACCCCACCACATCTATGATGATACCGTGTTTTGTTACAATTCTTGTCAAAGAAGTGTCATAAGTATGACAAAAAAGTTGCGTTCGGCCCAAAATGTCACGGGTGTGTCTGTTTTTTGTAGTGCACCCAACCGGCTTATGAACTGGCTTAGAGCCGCAATACAACCCACTAGACGATGAACATCATTAACACATGCCGGCTTAGCCAATGAAGTAATGGCTTTGATCTTCTCTGGGTTAGCTTCAATGCCTCTATTAGAAACCAGGAAACCCAAGAGCTTGCCTGCTGGCACACCAAAGACACACTTAGCCGGGTGAGCATCATCTTGTAGACCCGGAGATTGTCAAACGTCTCTCTCAAATCATCAATCAGGGTCTCCTTCTCTCTTGAGTTCACCACAATGTCGTCTACATAAGCATGAACATTGCACCCAATCTGATTGTGAAGGCAATTTTGCACACACCGCTAATAAGTTGCCTGGGCACTCTTGAGCCCAAAAGGCATAGGCACATAATAGAAGGCTCCAAACGGAGTAATGAAAGTTGTCTTCCCCTAGTCCTTAACTGCCATTTTGATCTGATGATAACCATAATAAGCATCCAAAAAACTCAAACGCTCACAACCTATCGTAGCATCAATGATCTGATCAATACAAGGGAGAGCAAACGGATCAGCTGAACTGGCCTTGTTCAAGTCCGTGTAATCCACACACATTCGCCTAGTTCCGTTCTTCTTGAGTACTAGCACCAGGTTAGCCAACCACTCAGGATGAAAAACTTCAACGATAAACCCGGCTGCCAAGAGTCAGGTCACTTCCTCACCGATGGCCTTCCGCCTCTCCTCATTAAATCAGCAAAGAAATTGCTTGACCGGCTTAAATTTCGGATCAATATTAAGAGTGTGCTCAGCGAGTTCCCGCGGTACACCCGGCATGTCTGAAGGCTTCCATGCAAAGATGTCCCAGTTCTCATGGATGAACCCGATGAGCGCGCTTTCCTATTTCAGATCCAGATTAGTGCTGATGCTGAACTGCTTAGATGAGTCACCAGGGACGAAGTCAACCAATTTAGTATCATCTGCCGATTTAAACTTTAACAAAGGATCATGCTCCGTAGTTGGATTTTTCAAGGACGTCATGTCTACTGGGTCAACATTGTCCTTGTAGAACTTCAGCTCCTCCGTTGCACAAACTGACTCAGCATAAACCGCGTCACCTTCCTCACATTCCAAGGCCACCTTGCGACTCCCATGCACTGTGATGGTGCCCTTATAACCTGGCATTTTAAGCTGCAAGTAAACATAACAGGGCCTTGCCATGAACTTAGCATAAGCCGGCCGCCCAAATAGAGCATGATAAGGGCTCTTGATCTTAACCACTTCGAAGGTTAACGTCTCATACCTGGAATCGTGCTCATCTCCAAAGGCAACTTCTAATGATATCTTCCCCACTGGGTAAGCTGACTTACCCGGCACGACACCATTGAAGACCGTGTTTTACGACTTAAGATTCTTATCTGTCAGTCCCATGTGACGAAAGGTCTCATAATAAAGTATGTTAATGCTGCTACCTCCATCCATGAGCACCTTAGTAAACTTATAACCCCCAACCTGAGGTGCCACTACCAGAGCCAGGTGGCCGGATTATCAAATCGGGGCGGATGATCCTCACGACTCCACACAATAGGCTGCTCTGACCACCGCAAATAACGTGGCACCACTGGCTCAATTGCGTTCACGCCCCTCTTATGAAGCTTCTGGTCCCGCTTACATAAGCTAGTGGTGAAGACATGATAATGCCCACTATTCAACTGCTTCGGGTTGGTCTGATAACCAGACTGTTGCTGCTGTTGACTCCCCTGATTACTCTGCTGATTGTAACCACCCTGGTTAGTGTGACCTTGGAACCCGAAACTTGAACCGCCGCCGCCATGACTCAGACCATTAGAACCGGATCCTAATCCGCCATTCGGGCCATGGTGGTGCTGGGTGGACTCCCTAGAGCTTCTCATTATGTTGTAATCCTTCCACGAATGAGTAGCCGGCTTTTGATCCGTTCCGTCTTTTGGACACGGCTGATTTAACATTGCTTCAAGGTCGAACCCTGTCCTCGAAGCCGTCTGTCCCTTACAACGCTGGTTATAACTGCGCGCATCCGTGTTAGCTACAAAGTCATCGGCTTTGCGCTTACCGTTGCCGCCCTAATTGGTAGAATTATATTGTTGTCCCTTCACGCCATTACTCTTCTTTCCCTTTCCCGATCTTTCATCCTCAGAATCGGGGTCCTTGGTACCATCAGAGTCAGCATATTTTACAAGAGCCGCCATTAACTCCCCCATGTCACTGCAATGACGCTTGAGCCGCCCAAGCTTCTGCTTGAGTGGAATGAACTAGCAATTTTTCTCCAACATCAGAACCACTGAGCCGACGTTGATATTATATGAAGAATGTATGATGGTCGAGACCCGGCGCACCCAGCTAGTCGTTGACTCGCCCTCGGCTTGCACATAAGAAACCAAATCCACAATCGACATAGGCTTCTTGCACGTGTCTTCGAAATTCTGGATAAACCAGGCCTTCAGCTCCGCCCATGACCCGATGGAGTTAGCCAGCAACCCCTTTAACCAGGTGCGAGCTGTCCCCTCTAACATCATGGTGAAGTACTTGGCGTACGCGGCCTCACTAACATCCAGCATTTCCATAGCCATCTCATAACTTTCCACCCACGCCTCAGGGGGTTGATCGGCCGTGTAATTAGGCACCTTACGAGGGCCATTGAAGTCTTTGGGCAGACGCTTGTTTCATATAGCTGCTGCTAGACACGGCACACCGAAAGCCTTGGAAGGCACACCTGCCTCAATTGAGGCTGTCGGGTAAACCGGCGCGTGCTGATGAGCCGCAAGTTGAGCCACCAGCTCAGCCTCCCGACGTGTTCTGGCCTGGTCCACCAAATCTTGTGCATTGACTCCATTACGCGTCGGGTCATGCCCGTGAGGTTGGTTACGACGCTATTTAGTACTTGAGACCGCTGGCGAGTCAATGTACCGGCAGTAGCTCCGGCTTGGGCGAGGGGTCGCATGAATCCGATCATGACTATAAGAATAGGTGTGGGAGTCCTAGATTAGGGGGTCTCCGGACAGCCGGATTATCTCCATTGGCCGGACTATTGGACTATAAAGATACAGGATTGAAGACTTCGTCTCGTGTCCGGATGGGACTCTACTTGGCGTGGAAGGCAAGCTAGGCAATACGGATATGTGTATCTCCTCCTTTGTAACCGACCTTGCGTAATCCTAACCTCTCCGGTGTCTATATAAACCAGAGGGTTTTAGTCCGTAGGACAACATACAATCATACCATAGGATAGCTTCTAGGGTTTAGCCTCTCTGATCTCGTGGTAGATCTACTCTTATACTACCCATATCATCAATATTAATCAAGCAGGACGTAGGGTTTTACCTCCATCAAGAGGGCCCGAACCTGGGTAAAACATTGTGTCCCCTGCCTCCTGTTACCATCCGCCTTAGACGCACAGTTCGGGACCCCCTACCCGAGATCCGCCGGTTTTGACACCGACATTGGTGCTTTCATTGAGAGTTCCTCTGTGTCGTCGCCATTAGGCTTGATGGCTCCTACTATCATCGATAGCGATGCAGTCTAGGGTGAGACTTTTTTCCTTGGACAGATCTTCGTGTTCGACGGCTTTGCACTGCGGGCCAATTCGCTTGGCCATCTGGAGCAGATTGAAAGTTACGCCCCTGGCCACCAGGTCAGGTTTGGAAGCTTAAACTACACGGCCGATATCCGTGGAGACTTGATCTTTGATGGATTCGAGCCTCTGCCTTGTGCGTCATGTGGTCATGATGAGTATGACTTAGCTCTGCCATCGGACAGTGTTAAGGAGATCGCACCGGCAGCCGCTCCGACCCTCAATTTGGAGCCAGTTGCACCTTCCACGGACGGGTGGATGGAGCCCGCCACGGAGGCCTTACCCTCAGCGGCGATCGAGCCGAACATTGACTTTACCTTGCACGAGAGCCGTGTTGTTAAACTGCCGGATACTTCTCCGGCCATGGACTCCGAACCGCCTGCGCCCGTTCCAATCGAATCTGATTGGGCGCCGATCATGGAGTTTACCTCCGCGGATATCTTTCAACACTCACCCTTTGGCGATATACTGAATTCATTAAAGTCTCTCTCCTTTTCAGGAGAATCCTGGCCGAACTATGCCCGGCAGGATTGGGATGCGGATGACGAAGAAATTCGTCGCCCACCCACCACCCACTTAATAGCCACTGTCGATGACTTAACCGACATGCTCGATTCCGACTCCGAAGACATTGACGGTATGGACGACGATGCAGGAGACCAGCAGGAACCACTGCCCATAGGGCACTGGACGCCCACTTCACCACATGACGTATACATGGTGGACACACCAAAAGAAAACGATGACGAGGAACGGAAGGACGCAACGAAGGGTTGTCCCCTCGAGAAGCAGTCAAAGCGGCGGCATAAGCGCCGCCCCAAATCCCGCCTCGGTAGAAACAACAATCATACAGACCCAGCGTTAGAGCAGGGTGAACCATTGCCGGACCACGACAATACGGAGAATCAAACCGAACAACCCGATTATGTCAAAGATAATAGTCCAGATGACATAACACCGGACAGACACCCGGAGCAACAGAATGCCCATCAAAGGCTTGTTGCCACCGCGAGGAGTCTAAAAAAGCAGAAGCAAAGGCTCGAGGCTATGCAAGACACACTCCATATCAGATGGAGCAAAGTACTCAACACAACAACAAAGTATGGCGGTAATCGCCCCACCAAGAGCTACCCAAAGCGGAAGTTGCTACCTGAATTCGATGAGGAGGCCTTAGATCCCCCGCAACCAAAAATTAAAATGGCCACCTGGCCAGATAGACGACCTCACGGCCAACATAGAGCGGCAAGCAATGCTGCCCATAAGTCAATACGCGATCCACGCGAGGGCTCGCATCAAAAGGACGGCGCAACCAGATCCATCTATGGACCACACAGGCGCGCTCCAGCATACGATGAAACACACCAAACATCCGAACACTATGGTACACCCAGATACAGGGGTGCCGCACAACCCCTATGTTTCACCGACGAGGTGCTGGACCATGAATTTCCAGAGGGATTCAAACCCGTAAACATAGAGGCATACGACGGAACAACAGACCCTGGGGTCTGGATTGAGGACTATATCCATATGGCTCGAGGAGATGATCTCCACGCCATTAAGTATTTACCCCTCAAACTCAAAGGGCCAGCTCGGCACTGGCTTAAAAGCCTCCCCAAAAGCTCCATTGGAAGCTGGGAAGAGCTCGAAGACGCTTTTCAGGCAAATTTTCAAGGGACTTATGTCTGACCTCCGGACGCGGACGATTTGTCATATAACTCAACAGCCCGGAGAGTCAGCCCGAAAGCTTTGGAACAGGTTTCTTACTAAAAAGAGCCAAATAGTTGACTGTCCGGATGCTGAAGCCTTGGCAGCTTTTAAGCATAGCGTCCGTGACGAATGGCTTGCCAGACACCTCGGCCAAGAAAAGCCGAGAACAATGGCAGCATTAACAAGCCTCATGACCCGCTTTTGCACGGGTGAGGATAGCTGGCTAGCCAGATGCAGCACCAGCGACCCCAGTACATCCGAAGTTAGAGATGGAAACGGGAAATCACGGCGCAACAACAGTAACAAATGCCGGAATAAAGAAGACAGCACGAAGAGCACGACAGTAAATGCCGGATTCAAAAGCTCTCGGCCAAGTCAGCAAAAGCCGCCCTCTAAAGGCGCCAGAGATGAACTGTCCAGCCTAAACAAAATTCTGGACCAAGTATGTCAGATCCATAGCACCCCCAGTAAACCTACTAATCATACCCACAGAGAATGTTGGGTCTTCAAGCAGTCTGGCAAGCTCAACGCTGTACACAAGGGGGAGGATACACCAAGCAAAGACGAGGATGAGCCTCCCAAACAAGACACTGGGGAACAAAAGAAATTTCCACCAGAAGTCAAAACAGTCAACGTGCTACACGTGATCAAGGGAAGAAACAAAATGTCACTCCCAGAAAAATATGCCCAAAGGCCTATCACCGCGGAGTCCTGCCACTGGTCATCTCAACCGATCACCTTCGACCATCGTGATTACTCAGCAAGTATCCGGCGTGCAGGATGGGCTGCCCTGGTATTAGACCCAGTAATTATCGGATACCACTTTACACAAGTCCTGATGGACGGTGGCAGCAGTCTAAACCTGATATACCAGGATACAATCCGCGAAATGGGGATAGACCCAACGAAAATTTTCCATAGCAACACTACCTTTAAAGGAGTAACGCCTGGCCCAGGGGCTCACTGCACGGGTTCCCTGCTACTAAAGGTTATATTCGGCTTCCCGATAACTTCCGTAGCAAACATTTAACCTTCCACATTGCTCCGTTCCAAAGTGGCTATCAAGCACTACTTGGACGCGAAGCTTTCGCTTGCTTTAATGCAATACCGCATTACGTTTCCCTCACACTCAAGATTCCCGGTCCACGTGGCATCATTACTGTGAATGGAAATATCGAGTGATATTTGCGTGCCGAAGAGAGTGCGACTGTCTTGGCAGCTGTACACTATAAACGGCCTCACCAACTAAAGCATTTGATAGGTCATCAAGACCACGAACACGGTTAGACGAGTCCGGGACAACTATATGTAATTCATACCGGATTGATGGCCACACCCCTATTACAAATAAAAGGGGCTCAATGTGCGCAGACAAGTGGCAATTTTTACTCATCTTTAATTATACATGGTTTCTTTAAAAACTACCTTTCTGCATGACAACTTTTCACCTAAGTTCCTCTCTTTTATAGATGACCATCGTGCTACACCCGTCCAGGATACGGCACAACGGAGACACAGGCGCAGACATGCAGCAGGGACCTGCTCCAAGGATTCCTTTTAGATTAAGACCCTGCGTAAACCTTTTTTACTGTCTCTTGTTGATACACATCCCTCGGATTCTCAAATACAATTGAGAAGGATGCTGACGTCTTGGCATGTGGCCACGTCAGAATAAACGCCCGTACCTGGACACAAGGGGCTTCCTACAAAGGGCACTATTTAGGCTCAGTTTATACCATAACGACTGAATACCTTAGAGAGTGTTCGGCGTCGCAAGTTTGGCCTTATATGCATCAACTCCGAATCATGTCTTTGGTCAAATGTTAGGTTTGCCCGGATCCTGTGTTTTGGTGCCTTATGTTCCGTTCTATCGGCTAAGGCAGCACCAGGAGAACTACTGCGATTGTGCCCTGGTTCGTCCGGACGAGCACATCAGTAGAGAAAGCCGAAAACTAACTGTCATGATATAGCGCGAGACTGGTCAACCACTCGATGACCTATTGGAATGTTAGAATTCCTCCGCTTTAACAAAGGGCCGTTTCCCGGCCAGGCATATACGCACCCTGAGTTTGGGAGAGTGCGGAGCCACCAGGGGCTATATAGTAGCCCCACCGTCAAACTCCTATGGCTAAGTGAAAGTGTTAAAGCATCATAGTCCGGTTGCCTCGTTCGCTGCGCTAGCACCTCCTTAATAGGACCAAGATGTTGGGTTAAGTGTGAACATGCATTTTCTGCGAGCACCTCCGCATTATATGCATGGGGGTTGAAGCCGACGACTGCAATCTTTCAGGTTATATACATATATACATAAACGGCCGCACAGGAGGCACCATATTACTTTTCGGCAAAAGTATAAATACAGCCTTACTACATTTCATAAAAACATTGTGTTTACAATGGGAATACATGTCACTCAAACATAATATTCTTCGAGCACTGGGACTCTATCAAACGAGCACCCTCAAGAACCTCTTCAAAATAGTGCTCGGCAGCTACTCGGCCTATGGCCGAACCTTGCGCCGCAACAGTGGTAGCATCCATCTCCGCCCAGTATGCCTTGACACGGGCA
This sequence comes from Triticum urartu, assembly GCF_056163025.1. Lineage (NCBI taxonomy): Eukaryota > Viridiplantae > Streptophyta > Magnoliopsida > Poales > Poaceae > Triticum > Triticum urartu. Next base: position 135,018,922 of record NC_141874.1, read on the forward strand.
AAGGCCATCCGCGAGCCTTCTATGCACGCCGACCTCTTCATCGCATTGATGTGCGGCACCGCACCAAGGAACTGCTGCACTAAGCTGAAATAGTTGTTCGGCTTTGGCTTCTCTGGCTACAAATGATCTACGACGGACCTCATGGCAAGTCCGGACAACCTATTAAGTTCGGCCCATTCGGCTAGTTGATCAGTCAAGGGAAGCGGACGCTCTGGAACGTTAAATTGCGACCAGAACAACTTGTCCACTTCACGATCTGTCTGATCTCGGAAGTATTCGACCGCATCGACGGCGCTTGCCGCCAAGTCCATATATGCGTCTGCCGAACTCCACAGCCGATCCAGAGGGGCATACCGCGGATCTCCAAACTTCCTCTACAGTAGAAAGGGCTTCCCAGCCGCAATATCCCCGGCTTCGCGCAGCTCCTCCTTCTTCGCCCTCATAGCAGAGCGAGTGTCTTTGGTCACCATCGTGGCCTTTTCAACATCCGCTGCCTTCACTCGGTTCTCCTTTTCAAGGAACTGGCAATGGTCGGCAGTGTCTTTTAATTCTACGGCCATCTTGGACATCTTCTCTTTGCTTTCGCAATGCGCAGCCTTCTCGGCTCTTAACTCTTCGGCCACCTTCAAAGCAGCCGCATTACTAACTCTTGCTTGTTCCTTGGCTCGGGCAAGTTCCGCCCAAAGGGTCTCCACGGTGGCAGCTCTGTCTGCAGTCACAACATATTAAAGATACTGGCATCATGCTGCTCTTACTATGTGATGTTGACCGGAAAAAAATTACTTACCCTGTGCCTCGTCAAGCCGCTTGTTAACAAGCTCGATGTCGGCATCTGCCGCATCCAGTTGCCGCTTTAGTTCAGCAAACTCATTAGTCCGTCCAGCCACCGGAGCTCCCATCACCTGCACATAAAGTGGTATGATTATTACCTGGGACTACGATCCTCTGTTCGCCGCCGTTCTGGACGACGACCACAGTCTTAGGGGCTACTATCTACACAGGGCACACCTAGAAATGTGCGGTACTATCAAAAAGTATATCGTTTCACGTACCTCAAAGCCCGTCAGTAGACTCATAAAGGCTCCATGCAATCTGCTTTCGGCGGACGAAATTCTTTCCATCACTGTACCCATCAACGTACGGTGTTCTTTTGAGATGGCCGCTCGCTCCAACAGCTCCCTCAGTACGTCCGACCGCATACCAGACGGTGCCGGACTCTTTTGTTTGCTCTCTTCAAGAGCCGGATGCTGGGGACTTTGGGTGACTATAGGATTATCTTCTGGCCTCACCAGATCCGGAGAGGCCCTCCGCGATGACACTTCAAGGTCGCCCGCTTCTTGAGCGGGGGAGTCCGGGGGAGGCGTTTCGCTCTCCGTCATCTTCGGAAGAAGATCCCCTGAAGACGAGCTCTGTTGAGAAGGGCTAAGATCCGAACTGCAAGATAAACGCTTCGGTTATTTTCCTCAGAGATAAGGTAGTATATCTCCACTATTAAAGTACTTTCTTATTACTTACAGCTCGTTGGAGGGCTGATCCTCGCGCGGACTTTGTGCGGCAAAAGCACCCTCCAAGGCAGGACCCTCTAGTGGAGACTTCTTCTCCCGTTTGGAAGCCTCGGTTTCCGGATCTTCAAAGGCAGTCCACTTCCTTCCCCGAAGCGAGAGAAGGTCGGATTCTTCTCCTTGGTTATCCTCCTTCACGGAGGTGCTCATTCCCTTGGTTGGAATTGGTTGCGATGGGGGCCCGCTTTCGACCTCATTATTCCCCCCTTTATCTTCCTTTGAGGGCTCCAGGTAGGGTGCTAGCTCGAGCATCTTTTCCAGTACCGGATTCTCCAAACCCTCAGGAAGGGGGGACGAACACCGAATCATCTTCGCCTTTGTTAGCCAGTCCTGGTCAAAGAGCGACTTCTCAGAATGACATCATGGTAAATAAAAGATGGTGTGTTCGGCTAAAGGATTACTTACTTGGTCGGCGGTATGGTTGCTGCTCAGGCCCACGTCCTCGGTAGTATCCGGACACTCTATTTGGGGTCCGAAGAATGATTTGTACATCTCCTCATGCGTCAAGCCGAGGAAATTCTGAATAGTATGCGGCCCTTCTGGGTTGAACTCCCACATGCGGAGGGGTCGGCGTTTGCAAGGCTGGACTCGACGAACCAGCATGACTTGCGCCACCATAACCAGACTGAAATCTCCTTCGAAGAGATCGCGAATGCGGCTCTGCAGTATAGGCACGTCCTTGGCTGGACCCCAGCTCAGTCCTCTGCTAATCCATGACATCAATTGTGGTGGAGGGCCTAAGTGGAAAGCAGGGGTAGCCACCCACTTGGCACTTCTGCGAGCTGTGATGTAAAACCACTCATGTTGCCATAATCCGGACACCTCTGGAAAGGAACCTTTGGGCCATGGAGCTCCTGCTATCTTGCTTATTAATGCGCCTCCGCACGCATACTGCCCCTCGACCATCTTTGGCTTCACGTCAGAGGTCTTGAGCCACAGGCTGAAGTGAGGGGTAATGCGGAGGAAGGCCTCGCACACGACAATGAATGTCGAGATGTGGACAAAGGAGTCCGGGGCTAGATCGTGGAAGTCTAGCCCGTAATAGAACATCAAACCCCCAACAAAGGGATCCAGGGTGAGGCCTAGACCTCGGAGGAAGTGGGAGATGAACACAACGTTCTCGTTGGGTTCAGGAGTAGGGACGACCTGCCCTCAGGCAGGCAGCCGATGCGAAACCTCGGCGGTCAGGTATCTGGCCTCCCTCAACTTCTTGATATCCTCTTCCGTAACGGAGGAGGGCATCCACCGGCCTTGAAAGCTAGATCCGGACATGATTGAAGGTCCGAAGCACCTGACCTGGGCTTTGGGTGTTAGAACTCGAGGCGGGGGAAGGATTCGATTGAGCACGGGAGGGGAAAAAGTAAAAGCCTTGTCCCTTTATAAAGAGGGTAAATATCAAGAGTCCTCTCCGTAGCCGTTTGGGACTTGCCTATAATCTAGGAGTCCTAGACACGGTTGGGTTACCCACGACCGTATTGATGAGAATCCCGTAATTAGGGGGACACGACCCCTGCTTTAACAAGACGTGTCAAAAAACTGCCTCGCGTTATGTGCGGGGCTAGTTAAAGGAAACGGTTCGAATAATCACCGGGCTGTGACGTAATGTCGTGTTGCCAAAACAAGTTAGCAAATTGGATTTGTGGAAATACTATTCTCTCTACGGTGGTATGTGGAACTTATTTTGCAGGGTCGGACACTATCCTTATATTCGAATTCTTCCGTGGTATATTCGGAGGAGGAACCCGCCTTGCAATGCCGAAGACAATACTGTGCGTCGGACTCATCGTCATTGAAAGCCTGGTTCAGGGGCTACTGTGGGAGTCCTGGATTAGGGGGTCTCCGGACAGCCAGACTATCTCCATTGGCCGGACTGTTAGACTATAAAGACACAGGATTGAAGACTTCGTCTCGTGTCCGGATACAAACTTCAACACAAGTATTTCTCAAATTCACAACTACTCAACTGGCATGACTCTAATATTACCATCCTCATATCTCAAAACAATCATCAAGTATCAAACTTCTCTTAGTATTCAACACACTCATAAGAGAATTTTATTATTCTTGAATACCTAGCATATTAGGATTTTAAGAAAATTACCATGCTCTTTAAGACTCTCAAAATAATCTAAGTGAAGCATGAGAGTTCATCTATTTCTTCAAAATAAAACTACCACCATGCTCTAAAAGATATAACTGAAGCACTAGAGCAAATGACAAACTACTCCGAAAGATATAAGTGAAGATCAATGAGTAGTCAAATAATTATGCAACTATGTGAAGACTCTCTAACATTTAAGAATTTCAGATCTTGGTATTTTATTCAAACAGCAAGCAAAGCAAATAAAATGACATTCTAAGAATAGCAAAAATCATGTGAAGAAGCAAAAACTTAGGATCAACCGATACTAACCGATAATTGTTGAAGAAGAAAGGTGGGATGCCAACCGGGGCATCCCCAAGCTTAGATGCTTGAGACTTCTTGAAATATTATCTTGGGGTGCCTTGGGCATCCCCAAGCTTGAGCCTTTGTGTCTCCTTAATTCCTCTCATATCACGGTCTCCCTAAATCTCAAAAGCTTCATCCACACAAAACTCAACAAGGACTCGTGAGATAAGTTAGTATAAACCATTGCAAAAACCTTATCATACTCTACTGTAGCAAATAACTAAAATTATTATTCAACATTGCATACTAAATGCCTCTGCATATTTAATAGTCCTATCCTCAAATAGAATCATTAAAGAAGCAAACATATGCAAACAATGCAAACATAACAGCAATCTGCCTAAACAGGATAGTCTGTAAAGAATGCTGCAACATCCATACTTCCCTAGCTCGAAAAATTATGAAATAAAATTCCCACTGTAGTAAATTTATCAGAGCTTAATATTCAAAAGGTTTCAACATTTTATCACATTCTTACCTTTCTAGGGAATTATTGCAACAGCGGTAAACTTTCTGTTTTCAAACAGCAACATGTATACTTGTAACATAGGCATAGTAAAGGCTATCAATGCCACTTTTATTGAAATAAAAGATGCAAAACATTGTTCTAAATAACAGCAAGCAAATCCTAAAAAAATAAATTGACGCTCCAAGCAAAACACATATCATGTGGCGAATAAAAATATAGCTCCAAGTAAAGTTACCGATGAACGAAGACGAAAGAGGGGATGCCTTCCGGGGCATCCCCAAGCTTAGGCTTTTGGTTGTCCTTGGATATTACCTTGGGGTGCCTTGGGCATCCCCAAGCTTAGTCTCTTGCCACTCCTTATTCCATAGTCCATCGAATCCTTACCCAAAACTTGAAAACCTCACAACACAAAACTTAAAGTAGAAAACTCGTGAGCTCCGTTAGTATAAGAAAGTAAATCACCACTTCAAGGTACTGTAATGAACTCATTATTTATTTATATTGGTGTTAAACCTACTGTATTCTAACTTCTCTATGGTTTATAAACTATTCTACTAGCCATAGATTCATCAAAATAAGCAAACAACACATCGAAAACAGAATCTATCAAAAAAAGAACAGTCTGTAGTAATATGAATCAAACGTATACTTCTGGAACTCATAAAATTCTCATATAAATTTCTGGACCTGAGTAATTTATCTATTAATCATCTGCAAAAATAAATAACTAAATATCACTCTCCAAATAAAAATGGCAGCAATTCTCGTGAGCGCTAAAGTTTCTGTTTTTTACAGCATGATCAACAAGACTTTCCCAAAGTCTTCCCAAAGGTTCTACTTGGCACAAACACTAATTAAAAGCATAAAACCACATCTAAGCAGAGGATAGATGAATTATTTATTACTAAACAGGAGCAAAAAGCAAGGATCAAAATAATATTGGGTTGCCTCCCAACAAGCGCTATCGTTTAACGCCCCTAGCTAGGCATGATGATTTCAATGATGCTCACATAAAGGATAAGAATTGTAACATAAGGAGAGCATCATGAAGAATATGACTAGCACATTTAAGTCTAACCCTCTTCCTATGCATTGGGATTTTGTGAGCAAACAACTTATGGGGACAAGAATCAACTTGCATAGGAAGGTAAAACAAGCATAACTTCAAAACTTTAAGCACGTAGAGAGGAAACTTGATATTATTGCAATTCCTACAAGCATATATTCCTCCCTCATAATAATTTTTCAGTAGCATCATGAATGAATTCAACAATATAACCAGAACCTAAAGCAGTCTTTTCATGATCTACAAGCATAGAAAATTTACTACTCTCCACACAAGCAAAATTCTTCTCATGAATAATAGTGGGAGCAAACTCAACAAAATAATTATCATGTGAGGCATAATCCAATTGAAAACCAAAATCATGACGACAATTTTCATGGATATCATTATTCTTTATAGCATACAAGTCATCACAATAATCATCATAGATAGCAACTTTGTTCTCATAATCAATTCGAACCTCTTCCGAAATAGTGGATTCATCAGAAAATAAAGTCATGACCTCTCCAAATCCACTTTCATCAATATAATCATCATAAATAGGAGGCATTCTTTCATCATAATAAATTTGCTCATCAAAACTTGGGGGACAAAAAATATCATCTTCATCAAACATAGCTTCCCCAAGCTTGTGGCTTTGCATATCATTAGCATCATGGATATTCAAGGAATTCATACTAACAACATTGCAATCATGCTCATCATTCAAATATTTAGTGCCAAACGTTTTATAGATTTCTTCTTCTAGCACTTGAGCACAATTATCCTTTCCATCATACTCACGAAAGATATTAAAAAGGTGAAGCGTATGAGACAAACTCAATTCCATTTTTTATAGTTTTCTTTTATAAACTAAACTAGTGATAAAACAAGAAACTAAAAGACTCGATTGCAAGATCTAAAGATATACCTTCAAGCACTAACCTCCCCGGCAACGGGGCCAGAAAAGAGCTTAGTTGACGGGGTGTGTTAGTGCCGCTTTCCTCGCCTCCCCGGCAACAGCGCCAGAAAAGAGCTTAGTTGACGGGGTGTGTTAGTGCCGCTTTCCTTGCCTCCCCGGCAACGGCGCCAGAAAAGAGCTTAGTTGACGGGGTGTGTTAGTGCCGCTTTCCTCGCCTCCCCAGCAATGGCGCCAGAAAAGAGCTTGATGTCTACTACACAACCTTCTTCTTGTAGATGTTGTTGGGCCTCCAAGTGCAGAGGTTTGTAGGACAGTAGCAAATTTCCCTCAAGTGGATGACCTAAGGTTTATCAATCCGTAGGAGGCGTAGGATGAAGATGGTCTCTCTCAAACAACCCTACAACCAAATAACAAAGAGTCTCTTGTGTCCCCAACACACCCAATACAATGGTAAATTGTATAGGTGCACTAGTTCGGCGAAGAGATGGTGGTACAAGTGCAATATGGATAGTAGATAATAGTATTTGTAATCTGAAATAATAAAAACAGCATGGTAACAAGTGATAAACGTGAGCGTAAACAGTATTGTAATGATAGGAACTAAGGCCTAGGGTTCATACTTTCGCTAGTGCAAGTTCCCTCAACAATACTAACATAATTGGATCACATAACTATCCCTCAACATGCAACAAAGAGTCACTCCAAAGTCACTAATAGCGGAGAACGAACGAAGAGATTATGGTAGGGTACGAAACCACCTCAAAGTTATTCTTTCCAATCAATTCGATGGGCTATTCCTATAAGTGTCACAAACATCCCTAGAGTTCGTACTAGAATAACACATTAAGACACAAATCAACCAAAACCCTAATGTCACCTAGGTACTCTAATGTCTCCTCAAGTATCCATCGGTATGATTATACGATATGCATCACACAATCTCAGATTCATCTATTCAACCAACACATATAACCTCAAAGAGTGCCCCAAAGTTTCTACCGGAGAATCACGACGAAAACATGTGCCAACCCCTATGCATAGGTTCCCAATGTCACGAAACCCGCAAGTTGGTCACCAAAGCATACATCAAGTGGCACGTGGTATCCCATTGTCACCATAGATATCCACGGCAAGACATACATCAAGTGTTCTCAAATCTTTAGAGACTCAATCCGATAAGATAACTTCAAAGGGGAAACTCAATTCATTACAAGAGAGTAGAGGGGGAGGAGAAACATAAGATCCAACTATAATAGCAAAGCTCGCGATACATCAAGATCGTGCCAAATCAAGAACACGAGAGAGAGATCAAACACATAGCTACTGGTACATACCCTCAGCCCCGAGGGAGAACTACTCCCTCCTCGTCATGGAGAGCCCCCGGATGATGAAGATGGCCACCGGAGAAGGATTGGCCCCTCCGGCAGGGTGCCGGAACGGGTCTAGATTGGTTTTCGGTGGCTACGGAGGCTTCTGGCGGCGGAACTCCCGACCTAATCTTCGTTCTGGAAGTTTTAGGGTACATGGAGTTATATAGGCGGAAGAAGCACATCAGGGGAGCCACGAGGGCCCCATGAGGCAGGGGGGCGTGCCCCCTACCCTTGTGAGCTCCTCCTTCCTTCCTTGACGTGGGGTCCAAGTCCTTCGGGTGGCTTTCGTTCCAAAAATAACTTCTCTAGTTGATTTCGTTCCGTTTCGACTCCGTCTGATATTCCTCTTCTTCAAAACACTAAAATAGGCATAAAACAACAAATCTGGGCTGGGCCTCCGGTTAATAGGTTAGTCCCAAAAATAATATAAAAGTGGATAATAAAGCCCAATATTGCCCAAAATAGTAGATAATATAGCATGGAGCAATCAAAAATTATAGATACGTTGGAGACGTATCAAGCATCCCCAAGCTTAATTCCTGCTCGTCCTCGAGTAGGTAAATGATAAAAGAAAGAATTTTTGATGTGGAATGGTAGTTGGCATAATTTCAATGTAATTCTTCTTACTTGTGATATGAATATTCAGATCCGAAAGATTCAAGACAAAAGTTCATATTGACATAGAAATAATAATACTTTAAGCATACTAACTAAGTAATCATGTCTTCTCAAAATAACATGGCCAAAGAAAGCTATCCCTACAAAATCATATAGTCTGGCTATGCTCTATCTTCACCACACAAAATATTTAAATCATGCACAACCCCGATGACAAGCCAAGCAATTGTTTCATACTTTTGATGTTCTCAAACTTTTTCAATCATCACGCAATACATGAGCGTGAGCCATGGACATAGCACTATAGGTGGAATAGAATGGTGGTTGTGGAGAAGACAAAAAGGGAGAAGATAGTCTCACATCAACTAGGCGTATCAACGGGCTATGGAGATGCCCATCAATAGATAACAATGTGAGTGAGTAGGGATTGCCATGCAACGGATGCACTAGAGCTATAAATGTATGAAAGCTCAACAAAGGAAACTAGTGGGTGTGCATCCAACTTGCTTGCTCACGAAGACCTAGGGCATTTTGAGGAAGCCCATCATTGGAATATACAGGCCAAGTTCTATAATGAAAAATTCCCACTAGTATATGAAAGTGACAACATATGAGACTCTCTATATGAATAACATGGTGCTACTTTGAAGCACAAGTGTGGTAAAAGGATAGTAGCATTCCCCTTCTCTCTTTTTCTCTCATTTTTTTATTTTTTTTATTTGGGCCTTTTCTCTTTTTTATGGCCTCTTTTCTTTCTATTTTTTTATTTGGGCTTCTTTGGCCTCTTTTACTTATTTTTCGTCCGGAGTCTCATATCGACTTGTGGGGGAATCATAGTCTCCATCATCCTTTCCTCATTGGGACAATGCTCTAATAATGATGATCATCACACTTTTATTTACTTACAACTCAAGAATTACAACTCGATACTTAGAACAAGATATGACTCTATATGAATGCCTCTAGCGGTGTACCGGGATGTGCAATGACTCATGAGTGACATGTATGAAAGAATTATGAATGGTGGCTTTGCCACAAATACAATGTCAACTACATGATCATGCTAAGAAATATGACAATGATGGAGTGTGTCATAATAAACGGAATGGTGGAAATTTGCATGGCAATATATCTCAAAATGGCTATGGAAATGCCATAATAGGTAGGTATGGTGGCTGTTTTGAGGAAGGTATATGGTGGGTTTATGGTACCAGCGAAAGTTGCACGGTACTAGAGAGGCTAGCAACGGTGGAAGGGTGAGAGTGCATATAATCCATGGACTCAACATTAGTCATAAAGAACTCACATACTTATTGCAAAAATCTATTAGTTATCAAAACAAAGTAGTACGCGCATGCTCCTAGGGGGATAGATTGGTAGGAAAAGACCATCGCTCGTCCCCGACCGCCACTCATAAGGAAGACAATCAATAAATAAATCATGCTCCGACTTCATCACATAATGGTTCACCATACGTGCATGCTATGGGAATCACAAACTTCAACACAAGTATTTCTCAAATTCACAACTACTCAACTGGCATGACTCTAATATTACCATCCTCATATCTGAAAACAATCATCAAGTATCAAACTTCCCTTAGTATTCAACACACTCATAAGAGAATTTTATTATTCTTGAATACCTAGAATATTAGGATTTTAAGCAAATTACCATGCTCTTTAAGACTCTCAAAATAATATAAGTGAAGCATGAGAGTTCATCTATTTCTTCAAAATAAAACTACCACCATGCTCTAAAAGATATAAGTGAAGCACTAGAGCAAACGACAAACTACTCTGAAAGATATAAGTGAAGATCAATGAGTAGTCAAATAATTATGAAACTATGTGAAGACTCTATAACATTTAAGAATTTCAGATCTTGGTATTTTATTCAAACAGCAAGCAAAGCAAAATAAAATGACATTCTAAGAATAGCAAACATCATGTGAAGAAGCAAAAACTTAGGATCAACCGATACTAACCGATAATTGTTGAAGAAGAAAGGTGGGATGCCAACCGGGGCATCCCCAAGCTTAGATGCTTGAGACTTCTTGAAATATTATCTTTGGGGTGCCTTGGGAATCCCCAAGCTTGAGCCTTTGTGTCTCCTTAATTCCTCTCATATCACGGTCTCCCTAAATCTCAAAAGCTTCATCCACACAAAACTCAACAAGGACTCGTGAGATAAGTTAGTATAAACCATTGCAAAAACCTTATCATACTCTACTGTAGCAAATCACTAAAATTATTATTCAACATTTCATACTAAATGCCTCTGCATATTTAATAGTCCTATCCTCAAATAGAATCATTAAAGAAGCAAACATATGCAAACAATGCAAACATAACAGCAATCTGCCTAAACAGGATAGTCTGTAAAGAATGCTGCAACATCCATTCTTCCCTAGCTCCAAAAATTATGAAATAAAATTACCACTGTAGTAAATTTATCAGATCTTAATATTCAAAAGGTTTCAACATTTTATCACATTCTGACTTCTCTAGGGAATTATTGCAACAGCGGTAAACTTTCTGTTTTCAAACAGCAACATGTATACTTGTAACATAGGCATAGTAAAGGCTATCAATGCCACTTTTATTGAAATAAAAGATGCAAAACATTGTTCCAAATAACAGCAAGCAAATCCTAACAAAATAAATTGACGCTCCAAGCAAAACACATATCATGTGGCGAATAAAAATATAGCTCCAAGTAAAGTTACCGATGAACGAAGACGAAAGAGGGGATGCCTTCCGGGGCATCCCCAAGCTTAGGCTTTTGGTTGTCCTTGAATATTACCTTGGGGTGCCTTGGGCATCCCCAATCTTAGGCTCTTGCCACTCCTTATTCCATAGTCCATCGAATCCTTACCCAAAACTTGAAAACCTCACAACACAAAACTTAAAGTAGAAAACTCGTGAGCTCCGTTAGTATAAGAAAGTAAATCACCACTTCAAGGTACTGTAACGAACTCATTCTTTATTTATATTGGTGTTAAACCTACAGTATTCTAACTTCTCTATGGTTTATAAACTATTTTACTAGCCATAGATTCATCAAAATAAGCAAACAACACATCGAAAACAGAATCTATCAAAAAAAGAACAGTCTGTAGTAATATGAATCAAACGTATACTTCTGGAACTCATAAAATTCTCATATAAATTTCTGGACCTGAGTAATTTATCTATTAATCATCTGCAAAAATAATGAACTAAATATCACTCTCCAAATAAAAATGGCAGCAATTCTCGTGAGCGCTAAAGTTTCTGTTTTTTACAGCATGATCAACAAGACTTTCCCAAAGTCTTCCCAAAGGTTCTACTTGGCACAAACACTAACTAAAAGCATAAAACCACATCTAAGCAGAGGATAGATGAATTATTTATTACTAAACAGGAGCAAAAAGCAAGGAACAAAAATAATATTGGGTTGCCTCCCAACAAGCGCTATCGTTTAACGCCCCTAGCTAGGCATGATGATTTCAATGATGCTCACATAAAGGATAAGAATTGTAACATAAGGAGAGCATCATGAAGTATATGACTAGCACATTTAAGTCTAACCCTCTTCCTATGCATTGGGATTTTGTGAGCAAACAACTTATGGGGACAAGAATCAACTTGCATAGGAAGGTAAAACAAGCATAACTTCAAAACTTTAAGCACGTAGAGAGGAAACTTGATATTATTGCAATTCCTACAAGCATATATTCCTCCCTCATAATAATTTTCAGTAGCATCGTGAATGAATTCAACAATATAACCAGCACCTAAAGCATTCTTTTCATGATCTACAAGCATAGAAAATTTACTACTCTCCACACAAGCAAAATTCTTCTCATGAATAATAGTGGGAGCAAACTCAACAAAATAATTATCATGTGAGGCATAATCCAATTGAAAACTAAAATCATGACGACAAGTTTCATGGATATCATTATTCTTTATAGCATACAATTCATCACAATAATCATCATAGATAGCAACTTTGTTCTCATAATCAATTGGAACCTCTTCCGAAATAGTGGATTCATCACAAAATAAAGTCATGACCTCTCCAAATCCACTTTCATCAATATAATCATCATAAATAGGAGGCATGCTTTCATCATAATAAATTTGCTCATCAAAACTTGGGGGACAAAAAATATCACCTTCATCAAACATAGCTTCCGCAAGCTTGTGGCTTTGCATATCATTAGCATCATGGATATTCAAGGAATTCATACTAACAACATTGCAATCATGCTCATCATTCAAATATTTAGTGCCAAATATTTTATAGATTTCTTCTTCTAGCACTTGAGCACAATTATCCTTTCCATCATACTCACGAAATATATTAAAAAGGTGAAGCGTATGAGACAAACTCAATTCCATTTTTTTATAGTTTTCTTTTATAAACTAAACTAGTGATAAAACAAGAAACTAAAAGACTCGATTGCAAGACCTAAAGATATACCTTCAAGCGCTAACCTCCCCGTCAATGGCGCCAGAAAAGAGCTTAGTTGACGGGGTGTGTTAGTGCCGCTTTCCTCGCCTCCCCGACAACGGCGCCAGAAAAGAGCTTAGTTGACGGGGTGTGTTAGTGCCGCTTTCCTTGCCCCCCCCCCCCCGCAACGGCGCCAGAAAAGAGCTTAGTTGACGGGGTGTGTTAGTGACGCTTTCCTCGCCTTCCCGGCAACAGCGCCAGAAAAGAGCTTGATGTCTACTACACAACCTTCTTCTTGTAGACGTTGTTGGGCCTCCAAGTGCAGAGGTTTGTAGGACAGTAGCAAATTTTCCTCTAGTGGATGACCTAAGGTTTATCAATCCGTAGGAGGTGTAGGATGAAGATGGTCTCTCTCAAACAACCCTGCAACCAAATAACAAAGAGTCTCTTGTGTCCCCAACACACCCAATACAATGGTAAATTGTATAGGTGCACTAGTTCGGCGAAGAGATGGTGATACAAGTGCAATATGGATAGTAGATAATAGTATTTGTAATCTGAAATAATAAAAACAGCAAGGTAAAAAGTGATAAAAGTGAGCGTAAACGGTATTGTAATGATAGGAAATAAAGCCTAGGCTTCATACTTTCGCTAGTGCAAGTTCCCTCAACAATACTAACATAATTGGATCACATAACTATCCCTCAACATGCAACAAAGAGTCACTCCAAAGTCACTAATAGCGGAGAACGAACGAAGAGATTATGGTAGGGTACGAAACCACCTCAAAGTTATTCTTTCCAATCAATCCGATGGGCTATTCCTATAAGTGTCACAAACAGCCCTAGAGTTCTTACTAGAATAACACCTTAAGACACAATCAACCAAAACCCTAATGTCACCTAGATACTCCAATGTCACCTCAAGTATCCGTGGGTATGATTATACGATATGCATCACACAATCTCAGATTCATCTATTCAACCAACACATAGAACCTCAAAGAGTGCCCCAAAGTTTCTACCGAAGAATCACGACGAAAACGTGATCCAACCCCTATGCATAGGTTCCCAATGTCACGAAACCCGCAAGTTGGTCACCAAAACATACATCAAGTGGCACATGGTATCCCATTGTCACCACAGATATCCACGGCAAGACATACATCAAGTGTTCTCAAATCTTTAAACACTCAAACCAATAAGATAACTTCAAAGGGGAAACTCAATTCATTACAAGAGAGTAGAGGGGGAGGAGAAACATAAGATCCAACTATAATAGCAAAGCTCGCGATACATCAAGATCGTGCCAAATCAAGAACACGAGAGAGAGAGATCAAACACATAGCTACTGGCACATACCCTCAGCCCCGAGGGAGAACTACTCCCTCCTCGTCATGGAGAGCACCGGGATGATGAAGATGGCCACCAGAGAAGGATTGCCCCCTCTGGTAGGGTGCCGGAACGGGTCTAGATTGGTTTTCGGTGGCTACGGAGGCTTCTGGCGGAGGAACTCCTGATCTAATCTTTGTTCTGGAAGTTTTAGGGTACGGGGAGTTATATAGGCGGAAGAAGCACGTCAGGGGAGCCACGAGGGCCCCACAAGGCAGGGGGCGCGCCCCAGGGGGGTGGGCGCGCCCCCTACCCTCGTGAGCTCGTCCTTCCTTCCTTGACGTGGGGTCCAAGTCCTTCAGGTGGCTTTCGTTCCAAAAATAACTTCTCTAGTTGATTTCCTACCGTTTCGACTCCGTCTGATATTCCTTTTCTTCAAAACACTAAAATAGGCATAAAATAGCAAATCTGGGCTGGGCCTCCGGTTAATAGGTTAGTCCCAAAATAATATAAAAGTGGATAATAAAGCCCAATATTACCCAAAATAGTAGATAATATAGCATGGAGCAATCAAAAATTATAGATACGTTGGAGACGTATCACTAAAACTTGAGCCATCGGGCGGGCTGATCCGCCAGCACCTGCAGTTGGCATTGCTGTCGCACCAGATGTTATGGCCGCGGCGGCTGTCGAGCTGAGAACCGGCTGGGTGCCTGCCATGAAAATCGTCACCCTGTTCGGCGGCTCACGGGGGTCCGGAATACTATCGCCATTGGAACAGCCCCCAAACAGTCCATCTTGTAGTTGATAAATTGAATTGGTTTCGCCTATGGACTCATCCTCGGAGTAGATTTCCATCTCATCGCCAGAGACAGAGCCTTCCAACTCAGCCCCATGGGTGAACCCAACGAAGACATGTCTTATGGCGGGTCGTGCACGCTGAGCCGTCTTGATGATGTCGGTGCAGGTGCCAGGCTCAGGGCCCGACTCGCCAATCTTGCTGATGAAGACGTGGATTCCGCCTAAGGGGATCCGGTACCCATACTCAATTGAGCCGGCCTCGGGGCCCCAGCCCGCATCGTTGATGTAAAGCTTGCCGCGACGACTCTTGGTCATCCATCCCACAGCGTATCCTTTGAGCCCTTCGAAGCTGCCGTTTAAGAACTCGAAACCACCGTGCGCTTGCCCCATGGTGGGTGCCAACTATCGTGGAAGTGTCATGGCAGATGTCCTCATGGAAGGAGTTAGTTGTGGAGCCATTGGGACGAGGTTAGCTTAAAGGGGTTAAAAAGGACAAAGGACACATAGAATTTATACTGGTTCGGCCCCTTGCGGTAAAGGTAAAGGCCTACTCCAGTTGAGGTGGTATTGCTAGGGTTTCGATTACCAGGGAGCAAACACACTTTTCCTGGCTTTCGATTTGATGTTTCTTGCCCTAAGCCACTGCCGGGTCGTCCCCTTATATACATGGGTTGATGCCCTGCGGCCTATAGAGTCCCGGCCGGCTCATATAATGTGTCCGACTCGGTGATGTATCTTACATGCCTTATATTGCAAGCCTACACATACATGGTGGTTTACACTTACGGGCCCTAAGCCTCCTCTGGACTTGGGCCTCTTACAAGCCTATCCATGAACTGCCATCTTAGTATACTTTTGGGCTTCATAATAGATGAACTGCCATAATGGTTGACCCAGCCCCTCCTGGGTGGGTCATATCTGATAGTCATATCCCCAACACTGATCGCAAAACTCCAAAACTAATTAGTACTCCATCACGTACCAACCAAATCGCTCTGCTTCCTGAAAATCCGGAGTCAGCCGAAAACAGCGCGTCCTTCCTATCCAGTGACCAAACCTCGCAGAGATCGCAATCAATTTGATCTGACTGGAAGGAAAACTCCCCGCTGAGATGCAGATCCAAGCGCGCTCGGCCCTTGCGAATTTGTCGCCACTAATCTCCTCGCCGAACAGCAATTTGCACCGTGATCAACGAGAAATATCTACAGAACAGACTAGCGGCAATGATGCAATCTCAACAGGATGAACTCGCAGTGAGAAACCCAGTAATCTAATACCACATAATAAGGATCAACGTGATGATCCTACTGTTTTGCCCGATCTTTCACCGCAAGACAACCGGATAGCAAACCTTCTAATCACAGGATCAATCCACGCAACCTGAAGATGAGGAAACGAATCCAGCAAGCAACATGGAGATGAACAACACGCCTCTAACCTTGGCACGATAATCCTTGGTCACATAAGAACCTTCACGCAATCATCACTTTATTTGATAAACAACAGTGCCATCCCCGGAGGGATGATTCACCACGTGGACACAATGTTCAAAACTCAATCTAAAATTTTGACCCCCTCTAAACCTAGCCACCGGCCTCCTTATATAGGCATCTGGAAAACTAGTCGGTTGGATAGGCCCACACCGGAACACACAAAATAAAATCCTAAGTGGCCCATAACATGACCTGGAAATAAAAATAGATAAAACTGGAACCCATGGTTCGGTCACCCCCTTTGGAACACCTCTATCTTGGAGGAGTCCTGAAGTTGGGCTTCACCTCCTCCTTCATGGGAACAACATGAGGTACTAGGATGACCTCATCAAGAGTGGTACGGTAATCCTTTTCTGGAAGTCATGTTACTAGACCATGACAAACCTACGAACTATGAGGAAGCGATGATGAGCCCAGATTTCGCGAAATGGCTTGAGCAATGAAATCTGAGATGAGATCCATGTATGAGAACAAAGTATGGACTTTGATTGACTTGCCCGATGATCGGCGAGCCATTTAGAATAAATTGATCTTCAAGAGGAAGACGGGCGTTGATAGTAGTGTTACTATCTACAAATCTCGAATTGTCGCAAAAGGTTTTTGACAAGTTCAAGGTGTTGACTATGATGAGATTTTCTCACTCATATTGATGCTTAAAAGTCTGTCCGAATCATGTTAGCAATTGCCACATTTTATGAAATCTGGCAAATGGATGTCAAAACTGTATTCCTTCATGGATTTATTGAATAAGAGTTGTATATGATGCAACCAGAAGGTTTTCTCAATCCTAAAGGTGCTAACAAAATGTGCAGGCTCCAGCAATCCATCTATGGACTGGTGCAAGCATCTCAGAGTTGGAATATACGCTTTGATGAGTTGATCAAAACATATAGTTTTATACATACTTGTGGTGAAGCCTGTATTTACAAGAAAGTGAGTGAGAGCACTACAGCATTTCTGATAGGTATATGTGAATGACATATTGTTGATCGGAAATGATGTAGAATTTTCTGGAAAGCATAAAGGAGTGTGTCGGTGTCAAAACCGGCGGATCTCGGGTAGGGGGTCCCGAACTGTGCGTCTAAGGCGGATGGTAATAGAAGGCAGGGGACACGATGTTTTAGCCAGGTTCGGGCCCTCTTGATGGAGGTAAAACCCTACGTCCTGCTTGATTTATTCTTGATTTATACCACGAGATCAGAGAGGCTAAACCCTAGAAGCTAGCCTATGGTATGATTGTATGTATATGATCTATCAACTAGCCTGGCCTCGGTTTATATAATGCACCAGAGGCCTAGGGTAACAAGATTCCTAGCTGAATACACCGGTGGGGTGGAGTCCTTGTCTTGATCACCAAGTCTTATAGAATCTTCCATGTACGCGGCAGCTGTCCGAACTGGCCCATGAGTATACGACCATGGGGGTCCTTGGCCCAATCTAACAGATCGGGAGATGACGTGGTGAGTACCCCCTAGTCCAGGACACCGTCAGTAGCCCCCTGAACCGGTCTTCAAGTTAGGGACGCTCCTCGATTCTTCCGAACCATTCTTCATCTTTGGTCGTCGGTCTTGAAAACTGGTTCAACAAATCTTCTCATCTTCGATCTTGAGGATCGCCGAAATGCATTCGACGAGTTTACACATCAGGTATCCGAGGAGCCCCTTTAAGTTTCCGGCCTTTATCAATGCCTTGTTATTTTTATGCCACACCTTGGGTTTGAAGTTGTTCCCGGGCGGCAGCTTCCTCTTGCGTCCGAGCTCCAACGCCGGACTGCATTCGAGGTATCTTTTGCAGCCGAGCACCAATGTCGGACTGCTTCCGAGCTCTAACGCTGAAATGTATCCAAGCTCCAACGCCGGACTGTGTCCAAGCTCCAACGCCGGACTATATCCAAGATGTCATAGATCATCTTGGTCCAAAAAAGTTGAAGGAGTTTAGCCGAGCTTTATGCTGGAAATGCCCTCTATGGAGCCAGCCACTAGCGCCCGAGCTTTATGCCGGACTGCTTCCGAGGTGGTGCACCACCCCGACTGTGGGCCGATTTTTTGTCTATTTTATTGGTGCAATTTATTCTTTGCCGAGATATACAGCCAGTAGCCCTCAAGGCGTGTATCGGTCTAAAACCCGAGATGCACCTGAAGGATGACGTAAGACCGCTGATCCCAGTAGCCGCTGAGACTCAGGTTGATTTGTAAAATCGGCCTGAGGATCAAGTCCTAGCTTGGCAGAATACTTCGGGACACAAAAAGCGGCATGCTCTGTCCTCGAGACTCAGGTTGGGTGCGGCCGACCAACCTGAGGATCAAAATCTCCTCGGAAACTGTATTGCACATAAAATTTTCTGCATTGGACAGGCAATGCAGTAGCCCCCGGGACACTGGTCGGGTGGCAACACCAGATCAGGGGATCGATGTGCCCCTTTAATATTTGTAAATAATAAGCCCGAAGCCCAGTAGCCCCCGAGCCTTAATGCGGGCACAGGTGGCCGAATTAAGGATCGATATCCATAGTAAAATCACAAATTATGTGTAATGACTCTATGTATCCAAGTACTTTACATCATGAATGCTCGGATCCGCATTGTACAAAACTTTGTTGACCAACCATCGGCTTCCACCTCCTCGGCCTGTAGCCGAGGAGTGTTTGTCCTACTTTATAAAGCCTATATGAGGGCAAAGATTTACGACAAACAAGGCAATCTGGCCATGCGGTTTTATAAACAAAGGTACTTAGAGAGATATGTTATATTACTGTTTAACATAAGAAATGTCTTCCAAAGAAAATAGTCCCGCTATCGGTTCCTTTCTTTGGGTTGTCATGCTAGGCATGATCATGAAACCTCGGCTCTAATGTAAGAGCAAAATATCGAGGATTTAGTTTGGGAGGCCAGTTAATAGCCCCCGGTAGTGTTTGGCGACAGTCGAGGTCAAGCCGTAAACACTTCGGCCATTGTTATGAAAGCCCCGTCATTTAACACTGTCATCGGATCGCTGACCAGTTTACGCTTATTGTGACAATCAGTTTTCGGCTTTCTCCACTGAGGTGCTTAACCATGTGAGCTAGAAGCACAGTCGCAGTGGTTCTCCCTTTGCACACCTAGCCAAAGAAAGTGGAACATAGGAGGCAAGCACAGGAGCCGGGTAACCCAACTATTGACCGAAGACACAATTCGAAACCAATGCATATATAGTAAGATCCAAGAATGTTTTTGCCGAATCTATAAAGGTGTCCGGCATTGCACTGTGAGACTTGTGCTGGAAACACACAAATAGTTCAAAAGTGCCATAAGCTTGGAAAACCAAAAAATGTCAGTAAAAACTTGACGTCCGAACAAGATCAAGTGTTCGGTGCCAATCCGAAAATTGGCCTTAGCAAAAGAAGTGGTTCTGTCGTGCTTTAACATGATACATCCTATCTCAAGACTTCAAGCGGGTCAGCCTACGGCTTCAACCTCCTATCCCGAGGGCGGAGTACTTCTCATTAGGCCAGTTTAGCAAACTAAACTCTAGCGGTTTTGAGAGAGAAATTAGACTCCCCGACTAGTGACCACACGCTCGTGTCGAAAAAAGGAGTGATAGATAATAATAATAATAATAATAATAAAAAAAAAACTTTGCAATGACTAAGAAGAAGAACACTTATCATAAAATGGCTCATATAAATTTAAGAGCCCCCAAGTTACTTGGGTAAAAGAATGATTGCATGTACCAAAGTACTTATATCATATCTATGTTCAACCGAACTTTAAACGTGTCTTAACCGACCGTCGGCTTCTCCCTCTTCGGTCAAGGACCGAAAAGTGTTATGTACTCCATCTGTCGAGAATATCGACGGTGTTTCCAATAACCAGGCAATCAGGCCATAAGGCTATAACAGACAAAGCGCGCTCAGGGAACTTATGCTATATTACTGCGAAGTGTAAGAAGCATCTTCGAAGAAAATAGTACCCCCACTGATACCTTTCTTCGGTGCTCATTGTTATTATGAGACTTGTGCAATAGATTTTTTTTGTACTCATGAGTTCCGTTGTGTGCCGACCATGATTGAAAACAATAAGAGCGCTAGCTTTCGGCTTCACCTAGTCTGAGGTCAGAGCTCGGAGGACCCGGTCATGACAATCGCAGAGGTGCTCCCTTTACTCCCTAGCCGAACAATCGGGAATGTAGGGGTAAGCACAGGAGCCAGGCAACCCAGCTTGCAAATCGCTTAAGTCAATATGGTGCATATTTTGGCTTAATACACGAACAAGGAACGAAGTCGTACAAGTATAATCATATGCAAGAGGAAAATCTTCATAAAGGAAGCCCCCAAATAAACGGGGTATTTGCATATGTGTGTCACAAACAAAGTTTGGACAAGGAAATTTTTTACAAGCAACTTTTTTCCAAAAAAGTATAATGCTTGGTTGAACCGAACGCAAGTTAAAAATTAAAGCTTTGAGCATGAAAGCGACTTAGCTGTTCGGTATTGATGACACGGTCCGAGCTTGATGCGGGACAAGGTTCCATCCCCCAAGCTGGTCCTGAGGTGGCGGAGCGGAGAGCTCGACACGCCGAAGTGGTGACATAGCACGGTCAATGCAGACCGGCAGAGTGACGCCGAAGTCCCCGAATCATTTTCCTGTGCATAAAAAATAGTGCAAACCAGAGATAATAGTAATAATGATAATTAAAAAAATCGTTGCATAATAAATAATTTATGTAAAGTGAGTAATAAAAGAAATATGGCCTGGCGCCGAAGTCAACGTGAAAGCACCAATGTCGGTGCAGGGCGTCGACATGATGCTGTAAAGGCGTGGCAAAGCCTGAATTCATAGGTCGATCCGAGCTCCGGATGCGGCGTTCGCCGGACTATGTACGGAAACTGACCGAACCACCATGCAACTGTCGTTAATGCGGCCACCATTTGATAGACCTGTATACATGTGATGGACAAACCAGAGTAATAATTTCTTCAAAAAATGAACCCAAACAAGCAAAAAATACTGGGATTAATAACACCTGGTTTATTTGTTGTAGCAATCCGAAGGAAGGTGAGTCCCAAAATTGGGACTCGATCCACACACCCATTGCCTGATGGGCGATAAAACGACGGCATGGCAATGCTGGCAAAGGTTGGCTTGCCGAGGCAAAGCCCTCGGTCCAGCTAACGTGATGGAGCTGGTCGGCTAGTGACGCCGAAGTGTCCGGAGTAGGTTGATGAAGAGATGGCGATGCCCCCGGTCCAGCCGAGATGTCGAAGCCTTGATGTCAGCCGATGAGTCAAAGTAGCTCGGCATGATGGACACCAGCTTGAAGAAGCAATAGTGCGGCCCTGCCGATGCAGGTCGTGACGTGGTCGATGCCGGCTTGATGAAGCGACCGTGCGGCGATGCCGGTATGCCCGCTCCGTGTAATCCGTGGGGCGACGATGTTGGTGATGATTTATCCTTCGCGATGTCGGACTCTTGTTCGGCTTGCCGAGATGATGATCCGAAGAAGTTGAGCTCGGCTCAACAAAGTGATGGCGTGTCTAGTGCAGGTCAGCACCCGTGGAGCAATATTGCCGGACTGGTTTGACACCAGCATGATGTTGAAGATCGTGTTCAAAAGATCTTAAAGTTAGTGGGATGTGTTCGGGAAAAAAACAAAATACCCTATACAAAACTTCCTTCAAAAAGGATGTTTGAAATCCCGTTCATCAAAAAGATGAACTCGGGTCGGATTCGTTTTCACGCAGAAAACAGATCCGAAAAGTGATGCACTAATCGGAAGGTTCCCCGAGTTTGGACGGTCGGATCAAGCTGAAATTTTGAGAGGTGGTAGATATAGGAATTCCGCAGCCGATCAACGGTTGGATCTTTCAAAGGACGTCCGAGCTAGAAGCTGGACACCACGCCCTAAACTCGTCCAGATTCCCGTCCAGATTTGACAGGGCTCCAGTATATCGTGGATTGCCAGAGATTCCTCCATCGGAACTCGATGAAATTTTCCAGGGTTGTTGTAGACTCAATTCCGCACAATTCCACTGAAGCAATCGTTAAAAATACACTTGAGGAGGCGGTGGCGGCGGACACAAGTTTTCTGTCCAGAAAAATAGCACGGTCGCCCGAGGGCAATGTTGACGTTGAGCCCCCGGGCTCCCTGGATGATTCCTCCATGATCTTGATAGAGATCGGAGTTGATGTTTATAAAGGCCCTCATCCAAACATGACGATCGGAGGTAGGGCGTAGTCCTTGATCAAACCAAGGTGACCAGTCGAGCTGGTGACGAAGATGCCGAAGTCGCAGTTGATCTGCAGGCGAGCCATCAACCTTTTGCCGAACACATAGCGGAACTCTCAATGAAAGCACCAATGTCGGTGTCAAAACCGGCGGATCTCGAGTAGGGGGTCCCGAACTGTGCGTCTAAGGCGGATGGTAACAGAAGGCAGGGGTAACGATGTTTTACCCAGGTTCGGGCCCTCTTGATGGAGGTAAACCCTACGTCCTGCTTGATTTATTCTTGATGATATGAGTATTACAAGAGTTGATCTACCACGAGATCGGAGAGGCTAAACCCTAGAAGCTAGCATATGGTATGATTGTATGTATATGATCTATCGACTAGCCTGGCCTCGGTTTATATAATGCACCAGAGGCCTAGGGTAACAAAAGTCCTAGCCGAATACGCCGGTGGGGAGGAGTCCTTGTCTTGATCACCAAGTCTTATAGAATCTTCCATGTATGCGGCAGCTGTCCGAACTGGCCCATGAGTATACAGCCATGGGGGTCCTCAGCCCAATCTAACAGATCGGGAGATGACGTGGTGAGTACCCCCTAGTCCAGGACACCGTCAGAGTGTTTGAAAGGATTTTTTAAAGAAAGACCTCGGTGAAGTTGCTTACATATTGGGCATCAAGATCCATAGAGATAGATCAAGACGCTTGATAAGATTTTTCAATGAGTATATACCTTGACAAGATTTTGAAGTAGTTAAAAATGGAACAGTCAAAGAAGGAGTTCTTGCCTGTATTGCAAGGTGTGAAGTTGAGTAAGACTCAAAATACGACCACGGTAGAAAATAGAAAGAGAATGAAAGTCATTCCCTATGCCTCAGCCATAGGTTTTATAAAGTATGCTATGTTGTGTACCAAACCTATTGTGTACCTTGCCATGAGTTTGGCAAGGGGGTACGATATTGATTCAGGAGTGGATCACTGGACAGTGGTCAAAATTATCCTTAGAAGACTAAGGAGATATTTCTCCGCTATGGAGGTGATAAAGAGTTTGTCGTAAAGAGTTACGTCGCTCCAAGCTTTTACACCGATCCGGATGACTCCGAGTCTCAATCTGGATACATATTGAAAGTAGGAGCAATTAGCTAGAGTGGCTCCGTGCAGAGCATTGTAGACATAGAAAATTTGCAAAATACATACGGCTCTGAATATTGCAGACTCATTGACTAAACTTCTCTCACAAGAAAAACATGATCACACCTTAGTACTCTTTGGATGTTAATCACATAGAGATGTGAACTAGATTATTGACTCTCATAAACCCTTTGGGTATTAGTCACATGGAGATGTAAACTAATCACATAAAGATGTGAACTATTGATGTTAAATCACATGACGATGTGAACTAGATTATTCACTCTAGTGCAAGTGGGAGACTGAAGGAAATATGCCCTAGAGACAATAATAAAGTTGTTATTTATATTTCCTTATGTCATGAAAAATGTTTATTATTCATGCTAGAATTGTATTGCTGGAAACTTAGTATATGTGTGAATACATAGACAAAACAGAATGTCCCTAGTATGCCTCTACTTGACTAGCTCGTTAATCAAAGATGGCTAAGTTTCCTGACCATAGACATGTGTTGTCATTTGATGAACGGGATCACACCATTAGGAGAATGATGTGATGGACAAGACCCATCCGTTGTCTTAGCATAATGAAAGTTAAGTTTTATTGCTATTGCTTTCTTCATGACTTATACATGTTCCTCTGACTATGAGATTATGCAACTCCCGAATACCGTAGAAACACCTTGTGTGCTATCAAACGTCACAACGTAACTGGGTGATTATAAACATGCTCTACAAGTGTCTCCAAAGGTGTTTGTTGGGTTGGCATAGATCGAGATTAGGATTTGTCACTCCGAGTATCGGAGAGGTATCTCTAGGCACTCCCGGTAATGCTCACCACTATAAGCCTTGCAAGAAATGTGATTAATGAGTTAGTTGTGGGATGATGCATTACAGAACGAGTAAAGAGACTTGCCAATGACGAGATTGAACTATGTATGATGATACCGACGATCGAATATCGGGCAAGTAACATACCGATGACAAAGGGAACAATGTATGTTGTTATGCGGTTTGACATAAAGATCTTTGTAGAATATGTAGGAACCAATATGAGCATCCAGGTTCCGCTATTGGTTATTGACTGGATGAGTCTCGGTCATGTCTACATAGTTCTCGAACCTGTAGGGTCCGCACGCTTAATGTTCGATGATGATTTGTATTATGAGTTATGTGATTTGATGACCGAAGCTTGTTCGGAGTCCCGGATGAGATCACGGACATGATGAGGAGTCTCCAAATGGTAAAGAGGTAAAGATTCATATATTGGAAGGTTGCATTTGGACATCAGAATGGTTCCGAGTGGTTCGGGCATTTTTTCGGAGTACTGGGGGGTTACCAGAACCCCCCGGGATAAGTTACAGGCCTTATGGGCCATAAGAGGGAAGCACACTAGCCCACAAGGGGCTGGTGCGCCCCCCTGGTCAAGAGGCCGATTAGGACTAGGAGAAGGGGGTCGGGCCCCCTTTCCTTCTCCTTCTCCCTTCCCCCTGTCCTACTCTGTGTGGGAGGTGGAATCCTACTAGGACTAGGGAGTCCTAGTAGGACTCCACACCTTGGCGCCCCCCCTAGGGCCGGCTACCTCTCCCTCCCCCTCCTTTATATACGGAGGCAGGGGCACCCCAAAGACACACAAGTTGATCTTTAGCTGTGTGCAGTGCCCCCCTCCACAGTTTTACACCTCGGTCATATTGTCGTAGTGCTTAGGCGAAGCCCTTCATCGGTAATTTCATCATCACCGTCAACACGCCGTCGTGCTGACAGAACTCACCCTCGGCCTCAGCTGGATCAAGAGTACGAGGGACGTCACCGAGCTGAACGTGTGCAGATTGCGGAGGTGCCGTGCGTTCGGTACTTGATCGGTTGGATCGCGAAGACGTTCGACTACATCAACCACGTTACTAAACGCTTCCGCTTTCTGTCTACGAGGGTACGTAGACACACTCTCACCTCTCGTTGCTATGCATCTCCTAGATAGATCTTGCGTGATCGTAGGAAATATTTTGAAATATTGCGTTCCCCAACATTGTTCTATCGTACCCTAAGGAATTTCATATTCAATATTTTCAGTAGGTGAAGTAGGCTGAGGGGTTGCTAATTGTGATTTTGGCCGAGGTGAAGATACCATGAACAAACCCCTCAAAGGATTGTTTTCCATAGTAACAAGTGACAATAAATTTCAACACACTATATAAATGTTTCCTTACCAATTTCCACTTACCAAAGGTGCTTCACTCCCCGGCAATGGCGCCAGAAAATTGCCTTGATGACCCACAAGTATAGGGGATTAATTGTAGCTCTTTTCGATAAGTAAGAGTATCGAACCCAACGGGGAGCAGAAGGAAATGACAAATGGTTTTCAGCAAGGTAATGTCTGCAAGTGCTGAAATTGTAAGTAATAGAGTAGTTTGATAGCAAGATATTTTGTAACAAGCAAGTAATGGTAATAGTAACAAAAGTGCAGCAAGGTAGCACAATCCTTTTGAGGCAAATGACAGGCCAAAATGGTCTCTTATAATAAGCAAAGTGTTCTTGAGGGTACACGGGAATTTCATCTAGTCACTTTCATCATGTTGATTCAATTCGTGTTCGCTACTTTGATAATTTGATATGTGGGTGGATCGGTGCTTAGGTGTTGCTCTTACTTGAACAAACCTCCTCCTTATGATTAACCCCCTCGCAAGCATCCGCAACTATGAGAAAAGTGTTCAGGATAAATCCTAGCCATAGCATTAAACTTTTGGATCCAATCGGTCCCTTACGGAATAGCGCATAAACTAGGGTTTAAACTTTTGTCACTCTCGCAACCCATCATCTAATAACTACTCCACAATGCATTCCCTTAGGCCCAAGTATGGTGAAGTGTCATGTAGTCGACGTTCACATGACACCACTAAGGGAATCACAACATACATACTATCAAAATATCGAACACATATCAAGTTCACATGATTACTTGCAACATGATTTCTCCCGTGACCTCAAGAACAAAAGTAACTACTCACAAGTGGTAAACATGCTTAAGATTAGAGGGGTATTAAATAGCATAATGGATCTGAACATATAATCTTCCACCAAATAAACCATATAGTAATCAACTACAAGATGTAATCAACACTACTAGTCACCCACAAGCACCAATCTATAGTTCCGGTACAAAGATTGAACACAAGAGATGAACTAGGGTTTGAGATGAGATGGTGCTATTGAAGATATTGATGGTGTTGGGGAAAGCAGTATTTCAAAAAAATCCTACGATCATGCAAGATCTATCTAGGAGATGCATAGCAACGAGAGGGGAGAGTGTGTCTACGTACCCTCGTAGACCGAAAGCGGAAGCGTTAAGTAACGCGGTTGATGTAGTCGAACGGCTTCGCAATCCAACCGATCAAGTACCGAACGCATGGCACTTCCGTGATCTGCACATGTTCATCTCGGTGACGTCCCTCGTACTCTTGATCCAGCTGAGGCCGAGGGTGAGTTCCGTCAGCACGACGACGTGTTGATGGTGATGATGAAGTTACCGACGCAGGGCTTCGCCTAAGCACTACGACAATATGACCGAGGTGGCAAACTGTGGAGGGGGGCACTGCAGAAGGCTAAAGATCAACTTGTGTGTATATGGGGTGCCCACTCCCCCGTATATAAAGGAGGAGAGGAGGGGGCCGGCCGGCCACAAGGGGCGCGCCCAAGGGGGGGATCCTACTCCTAGTCCTAGAAGGAAGGAGAGGGAGTGGGAGAGGGAAAGAGGGGCCGCGCCCCCTCCCCTTGTCCTATTCGGACTCCCCTTGGGGGGCGCGCCACCTCCTGGCTGCGGCCCTCTCTCTCCCCTAAGGCCCATAACTTCCTGGGAGGTTCCGATAACCCTCCGGCACTCCAGTTCTATCCGAAACTATCCGGAACACTTCCGTTGTCCGAATAACATGGTCCAGTATATCAATCTTTATGTCTCGACCATTTCGAGACTCCCCGTCATGTCCGTGATCACATCCGGGACTCCGAAAAACCTTCGGTGCATTAAATCACATAACTCACAATACATATCGTCATCGAACGTTAAGCGTGCGGACCCTACGGGTTCGAGAACTATGTATACATGACCGAGACTCATCTCCGGTCAATAACCAATAACGGAACCTAGATGCTCATATTGGTTCCTACATATTCTACGAAGATCTTTATCGTCAAACCGCATAACAACATATGTTGTTCCCTTTGTCATCGGTATGCTACTTGCCCGAGATTCGATCGTCCGTATCATCATACCTAGTTCAATCTCGTCACCGGCAAGTCTCTTTACTCGTTCCGTAATGCATCATCCCATGACTAACTCATTGGTCACATTGCTTGCAAGGCTTATAGTGATGTGCACTATCGAGAGGGCCCAGAGATACCTCTCCGACAATCGGAGTGACAAATCCTAATCTCGATCTATACCAACTCAACAAACACCATCGGAGACACCTGTAGAGCATCTTTATAATCACCATGTTACGTTGTGACCTTTGATATCACACAAGGTGTTCCTCCGGTATTCGGGAGTTGCATAATCTCATAGTCATAGGAACATGTATAAGTCATGAAGAAAGCAATAGTAATAAACTAAACGATCATTATGCTAAGCTAACGGATGGGTCTTGTCCATGACATCATTCTCCTAATGATGTGATCCCGTTCATCAAATGACAACACATGTCTATGGTCAGGAAACTTAACCATCTTTGACTAACGGGCTAGTCAAGTAGAGGCATACTAGGGACACTATATTTTGTCTATGTATTCACACATGTACTAAGTTTCAAGTTAATACAATTCTAGCATGAATAATAAACATTTATCATGATATAAGGAAATATAAATAACAAATTTATTATTGCCTCTAGGGCATATTTCCTTCAGCTGGAGATTGCCCTCCCCAAGATGGGAGACTTGTTGGTGATGATGATGACGATGATTTCCCCCTCCGGGAGGGAAGTTCCCCTGGCGGAATCGCCGCACCGGAGGGCAAAAGTGCTTCTGCCCAAGTCCCGCCTCGAGACGGCGGCGCTCCATCCGGAAAGTCCTCTCCTTATTTTTTTTCAACGTCAAATGACTTATATACCAGAAGATGGGCACCGGAGGTGGGCCTGGGTGAGCACAACCCACCAGGGCACGCCTGGGCTCCCCGGCGTGCCCAGGTGGGTTGTGCCCACCTATTGGGCCCCTGATACGTCTCCAACATATCTATAATTTTTGATTGTTCCATGCTATTATATTGTTTGTTTTGGATGTTATTGGGCTTTATTTTACACTTTTATATTATTTTTGGGACTACCCTATTAACCCAAGGCCTAGTGCAAATTGCTGTTTTTTTGCCTATTTCAGTATTTCATCGAAAAGGAATATCAAACGGAGTCCAAACGGAATGAAACCTTCGGGAGCGTCATTTTTGGAACAAACGTGATCCAGAGGACTTGGAGTGGACGTCAAGAAATGAACGAGGTGTCCATGAGGCAGGGGGCGCCTACCCCCTGGGCGCGCCCTCCCCCCTCGTGGCTCAACCGACCTACTTCTTCCTCCTATATATGTTCACATACCCCGAAAACATCCAGGAGCACCACGAAACACTATTTCCACAACCGCAACCTTCTATACCCAAGAGATCCCATTTTGGGGCCTTTTTCGGAGCTCCGCCGGAGGGGGCATCGATCATGGAGGGCCTCTACATCAACCCCATGGCCCCTCCAATGATGTGTGAGTAGTTTACTTCAGACCTTCGGGTCCATAGTTATTAGCTAGATGGCTTCTTCTCTCTCTTTGGATCTCAATACAAAGTTCTCCTCGGTCTTCTTGGAGATCTATTCAATGTAACTCTTTTTGCGGTGTGTTTGTCGAGATCCGATGAATTGTGGGTTTATGATCAAGTCTACCTATGAACAATATTTGATTCTTCTCTGAAATCTTTTATGTATGATTGGTTATCTTTGCAAGTCTCTTCGAATTATCAGTTTGGTTTGGCCTACTAGATTGATCTTTCTTGCAATGGGAGAAGTGCTTAGCTTTGGGTTCAATCTTGCGGTGCTCGATCCCAGTGACAGAAAGGGAAACGACACATGTTGTATTGCTGCCATCGAGGATAAAAAGGTGGGGTTTATATCATATTGCTTGAGTTTATCCCTCTACATCATGTCATCTTACCTAATGCGTTACTCTGTTCTTATGAACTTAATACTCTAGATGCACGTTGGATAGCGGTCGATGTGTGGAGTAATAGTAGTAGATGCAGGCAGGAGTCGGTCTACTTGTCACGGACGTGATGCCTATATACATGATCATGCCTAGATATTCTCATACTTATTCGCTTTTCTATCAATTGCTCGACAGTAATTTTTTCACCCACCGTAATACTTATGCTATCTTGAGAGAAGCCAGTAGTGAAACCTATGGCCCCCGGGTCTATTTTCCATCATATAAGTTTCCAATCTATTTTACTTTGCAATCTTTACTTTCAATCTATATCATAAAAATACCAAAAATATTTATCTTATCATTATTGTCTCTAGCAGATCTCACTCTCGTAAGTGACCATGAAGGGATTGACAACCCCTTTATCATGTTGGTTGCGAGGTTCTTATTTGTTTGTGTAGGTACGAGGTACTTTCATGTGGCCTCCTAATGGATTGATACCTTGGTTCTCAAAAACTGAGGTAAATACTTATGCTACTTTGCTGCATAACCCTTTCCTCTTCAAGGGAAAACCAACGCAGTGCTCAAGAGGTAGCAAGAAGGATTTCTGGCGCCGTTGCCGAGGAGTCTACGCACAAGTCAAGGCATACCAAGTACCCATCACAAGCTCTTATCCCTCGCATTAAATTATTTGCCATTTGCCTCTCGTTTTCCTCTCCCCACTTCAACTTTGCTTTTTCTTCGCCTTCTTCCCGTATGTATCTTTGTTTGTGTTTCCATGTGCCTTCTATTTGCTTGCATCTTTGCTTGCTAAAAATCTATTGATATGGATCCACTTAAAGTGTTCTACTTGGATCATCTTTGATCCTTATGTGCTCGTGCTGAAACCCCAACTAGCCTAGTTGATGGGAAAGCTTTAGATGAGCATGCTCATTTTGTGCGTCACTGTTTGACTGAAAAAGGGATACTCTTATGGGATCAAATAAACAGATTGCTATGTTATGCTTGGAACCTTTGTGAAATTTGTGATCTTACTTGTTGCTCTAAGAACCCTAAAAAACACCTCCCCTACCTATGTGAGTTTAATGATAATGAAATCTTATCTTCTTTTGCAAAGGGTGTTTATAGTTACTATTATATCGAACAAATTGAATAATTTGTTGCTTTTAAGGGTGCTTATGAAGTTGCTTCTTTGATTGAAAAGTATGATGTTACTCTCTACGAATCTGAAAATTTTGACATACTTAAATATTGCCATGAAAACTATGCTCATAATGTCTATGTCAAAGAATTTATTAAAAAATGACCATTGCTTCGAAAGAAAATAATGATGTGCATGAATCTATAGATAATTATGATTCTGATGATTTGATTGAAATATCCCTTGATGAACATGATGCTTGCTATTTTTGTGGCCATGATGCCAATATTTGTGAAGATGAGTTTGCTATAGTTCCTTATGTTAAACATGAGATCGTTGCTATTGCACGCATACTTGATAGTTCTTTCAATGAAAAGCGTGATTGCAATGATGTTACTATAAATTCTATTAATGTCAGTTGTGCTAATAATATGCAAAACACTAAGCTTGGGGATGCTAGTTTTGCTATGACTACTAATTGTTGCAATGATCATGATTGGGGTGATTCTTCTTATGACCTTGAAAATTTATTTAATCCCCATGATGAATATGAGATTGATAATAGTGTTTGCAATATTATTGAAAGTGGGTTTGGAAGAGTGTCAACTTTATATCCCACATATTTGCAGAATGTTCAATCTTATGAAGTTTTTGATAAAAGCGGGTTTGGAGAGGTCATGACTTTAGTTAATGTTAATCCCACTATTTTGGAAGCGTGCCAACTTTGCATGCATGTGGATCATGTTGAAAATATTTTATGTGATAGATATTTTGTTGAATTTGATTATGATCCTATATGTAATTATTATGAGAGAGGAAAATATGGTGGTAGAAATTTTCATGTTACTAAATTACCTCCCATTATGTTGAGATTGCTATTGTTTCTTTCCGCTTCCTTGCATATGCTAGTTTTTTCTTGCCTTGATAATTTGTTTGCCTATAAGATTCCTATGCATAGGAAGTATGTTAGACTTAGATGTGTTTGGCATGTGTTTTATGATGCTCTCTTTGTGCTTCAATTCTTGTCTTTCATGTGAGCATCGTTGAAATGTTATGCCTAGCTAGGGGCGTTAAACGATAGCGCTTGTTGGGAGGCAACCCAATTTTATTTTTGTTCCTTGCTTTTTGATTCTATTTAGTAATAAATAATTTATCTAGCCTCTGTTTAGATGTAGTTTTATGCTTTTAATTAGTGTTTGTGCCAAGTAGAACCTTTGGGAAGACTTGGGGAAAGTCTTTGCAATCTTGTTGTAAAAAACAGAAACTTTAGCGCTCACGAGATTTGCTGCCATTTTTTACTGGAGAGTGCTATTTAGTTAATTATTTTTGAAGATGATTAATAGATAAATTACTCATTTCCAGAAATTTATTTTAGAATTTTTGGGGTTCCATAAGTATTCGAAACCTACATATTACTACAGACTATTCTATTTTTGACAGATTCTGTTTTTCGTGTGTTGTTGCTTATTTTGATGAATCTATGGCTAGTAATAGAGTTTATGAACCATAGAAAATTTGGAATACAGTCGGTTTAACACCAATAAAAATAAAGGATGAGTTAATTACAGTACCTTGAAGTGGTGGTTTGTTTTCTTTTACTAACGGAGCTCACGAGATTTTCTTTTAAGTTTTGTGTTGTGAAGTTTTCAAGTTTTGGGTAAAGATTTGATGGATTATGGAACAAGGAGTGGAAAGAGACTAAGCTTGGGGATGCCCAAGGCACCCCAAGGTAAAATCCAAGGACAACCAAAATCCTAAGCTTGGGGATGCCCGGGAAGGCATCCCCTCTTTCGTCTTTGTCCATCGGTAACTTTACTTGGAGGTATATTTTTACTCACCACATGATATGTATTTTGCTTGGAGCGTCTTGTATGATTTGAGTCCTTGCTTTTTAGTTTACCACAATAATCCTTTCTGTACACACCTTTTGGGAGATACACACATGAATTGGAATTTATTAGAATACTCTAAGTGCTTCACTTATATCTTTTGAGTTGGATAATTTTTGCTCTAGTGCTTCGCTTATATCTTTTAGAGCACGGCGGTGGTTCTATTTTATAGAAATAATTGATATCTCATGCTTCACTTATATCATTTTGAGAGTCCTTTAGAACAGCATGGTAATTTACTTTGGTTATAAATTTTAAATGCTAAGAGAAGTCGGATGCTTGATACTTGTTTTGAGATATAAAGGTGGTAATATTAGAGGTGTGCTAGTTGAGTAATTGTGAAATTGATGAATACTTGTGTTGAAGTTGGAAAGTACCATAGCATGCACGTATGGTAAACGATGTGTGTCAAATTTGAAGCATGGGGTGTTCTTCGATTGCTTTCCTTATAAGTGGCGGCCGGGGACGAACAATGGTATTTTCCTACCAATCTATCCCCCATGCGCGTAGTGCTTGGTTTTGGTGACTTGTACATTTTTGTAATAAGTATGTGAGTTCTTTATGACTAATGTTGAGTCCATGGATTATACGTACTCTCACCATTCCATCATTGCTAGCCTCTTCGGTACCGTGCATTGCCCTTTCTCACCTTGAGAGTTGGTGCAAACTTCGCCGGTGCATCCAAACCCCGTGATATGATACGTTCTATCACACATAAGCCACCTTATATCTTCCTCAAAACAGCCACAATACCTGCCTATTATGGCATTTCCATAGCCATTCCGAGATATATTGCCATGCAACTTTCCACCATTCCATTTGTTATGACACGCATCATCATTGTCATATTGCTTTGCATGATCATGTAGTTGACATCGTATTTGTGGCAAAGCCACCATGCTTAATTTTTCATACATGTCACTCTTGATTCACCGCAATCCCGGTACACCGCCGGAGGCATTCACATAGAGTCATATTTTGTTCTAAGTATCGAGTTGTAATTCTTGAGTTGTAAGTAAATAAAAGTGTGATGATCATCATTAGAGCATTGTCCCATGTGAGGAAAGGATGATGGAGACTATGATTCCCCCACAAGTCGGGATGAGACTCCGGACGAAAAAAAGAGGCCATAAAAAAGGAAAAGAAGGCCCAGGCAAAAAAAGGAGAGAAAAAGAGAGAAGGGACAATGTTACTATCCTTTTTCCACACTTGTGCTTCAAAGTAGCACCATGATCTTCATGATAGAGAGTCTCTTATTTTGTCACTTTCATATACTAGTTGGAATTTTTCATTATAGAACTTGGCTTGTATATTCCAATGATGGGCTTCCTCAAATGCCCTAGGTCTTCGTGAGCAAGCAAGTTGGATGCCCACCCACTTAGTTTCTTTGATGAGCTTTCATATATTTATAGCTCTAGTGCATCCATTGCATGGCAATCCCTACTCCTTGCATTGACATCAATCGGTGGGCATCTCCATAGCCCATTGATTAGTCACGTCAATGTGAGACTTTCTCCCTTTATGTCTTCTCACACAACCTCAATCATCATATTCTATTCCACCCATAGTGCTATGTCCATGTCTCGTGCTCATATATTGTGTAAAAGTTGAAAGAGTTTGAAAAGGTTAAGTATGAAACAATTGCTTGGCTTGTCATCGAGGTTGTGCATGATGAGAGCATTTTGTGTCACGAAAATGAAGCATGGCCAAACTATATGATTTTGTAGGGATAAGTTTTCTTTTGCTATGTTATTTTGATAAGACGTAATTGCTTGATTAGCATACTTGGAGTATTACTATTTTTATGTCAACAATAAAATTTTATCTTGTATCTTTCGGATCTGAACTTTCATGCCACAATAGAGAAAAATACATTGAAGAACGTGCTAGAAAGCATTCCACATCAAAAATTCTGTTTTTATCATTTACCAACTCAAGGACGAGCATGAATTAAGCTTGGGGATGCTTGATGCGTCTCCAACGTATCTATAATTTTTGATTGTTCCATGCTATTATATTACCTGTTTTGGATGTTAATGGGCTTTATTTTACACTTTTATATTATTTTTGGGACTAACCTATTAACCCAAGGCCCGGTGCAAATTGTTGTATTTTTGCCTATTTCAGTGTTTCGCAGAAAAGGAATATCAAACGGAGTCCAAACGGAATGAAACCTTCGGGAGCGTGATTTTTGGAACAAACGTGATCCAGAGGACTTGGAGTGGACTTCAAGAAACGAATGAGGTGTCCACGAGGCAGGGAGGCGCGCCTACCCCCCTGGGCGCGCCCTCCCCCTTGTGGGCCCCTCGTGGCTCAACCGACCTACTTCTTCCTCCTATATATGTTCACATACCCCAAAAACATCTAGGAGCACCACGAAACCCTATTTCCACCGCCGCAACTTTCTGTACCCAAGAGATCCCATCTTCGGGCCTTTTCCGGAGCTCCGCCGGAGGGGGCATCAATCACTAAGGGCCTCTACATCAACTACATGGACCCTCCGATGATGTGTGAGTAGTTTACTTCAGACCTTCGGGTCCATAGTTATTAGCTAGATGGCTTCTTCTCTCTCTATGGATCTTAATACAGACTTCTCCTTGATCTTCTTGGAGATCTATTCGATGTAACTCTTTTTGCGGTGTGTTTGTCGAGATCCGATGAATTGTGGGTTTATGATCAAGTCTATCTATGAACAATATTTGATTCTTCTCTGAAATCTTTTATGTATGATTGGTTATCTTTGCAAGTCTCTTCGAATTATCAGTTTGGTTTGGCCTACTAGATTGATCTTTCTTGCAATGGGAGAAGTGCTTAGCTTTGGGTTCAATCTTGCGGTGGTCGATCCCAGTGACAGAAAGGGAAACGACACGCATTGTATTGTTGCCATCAAGGATAAAAAGATGGGGTTTATATCATATTGCTTGAGTTTATCCCTGTACATCATGTCATCTTACCTAATGTGTTACTCTGTTCTTATGAACTTAATACTCTAGATGCATGCTGGATAGCGGTCGATGTATGGAGTAATAGTAGTAGATGCAGGCAGGAGTCGGTCTACTTGTCACGGACGTGATGCCTATATACATGATCATGCCTAGATATTCTCACAATTATTTGCTTTTCTATCAATTGCTCGACAGTAATTTTTTCACCCACCGTAATACTTATGCTATCTTGAGAGAAGCCACTAGTGAAACCTATGGCCCCCGGGTCTATTTTCCATCATATAAGTTTCCAATCTATTTTACTTTGCAATCTTTACTTTCAATCTATATCCAAAATTACCAAAAATATTTATCTTATCATTATTATCTCTATCAGATCTCACTCTCGTAAGTGACCATCAAGGGATTGACAACCCCTTTATCGCGTTGGTTGCGAGGTTCTTATTTGTTTGTGTAGGTACGAGGCACTTGCGTGTGGCCTCCTACTGGATTGATGCCTTGGTTCTCAAAAACTGAGGGAAATACTTACGCTACTTTGCTGCATCACCCTTTCCTCTTCAAGGGAAAACCAACGCAGTGCTCAAGAGGTAGCAAGAAGGATTTCTGGCGCCGTTGCCAGGGAGTCTACGCACAAGTCTAGGCATACCAAGTACCCATCACAAACTCTTATCCCTCGCATTACATTATTTGCCATTTGCCTCTCATTTTCCTCTCCCCCACTTCACCTTTGCCTTTTCTTCGCCTTCTTCATGTATGTATCTTTGTTTGTGTTTCCATGTGCCTTCTATTTGCTTGCATCTTTGCTTGCTACAAATCTATTGATATGGATCCACTTAAAGTGTTCTACTTGGATCATCTTCGATCCTTATGTGCTCGTGCTGAAACCCCAACTAGCCTAGTTGATGGGAAAGCTTTAGATGAGCATGCTCATTTTGTGCGTCACTGTTTGACTGAAAAAGGGATACTCTTATGGGATCAAATAAACAGATTGCTATGTTATGCTTGGAACCTTTGTGAAATTTGTGATCTTACTTGTTGCTCTAAGAACCCTAAAAAACACCTCCCCTACCTATGTGAGTTTAATGATAATGAAATCTTATCTTCTTATGCAAAGGGTGTTTATAGTTACTATTATATCGAACAAATTGAATAATTTGTTGCTTTTAAGGGTGCTTATGAAGTTGCTTCTTTGATTGAAAAGTATGATGTTACTCTCTACGAATCTGAAAATTTTGACATACTTAAATATTGCCATGAAAACTATGCTCATAATGTCTATGTCAAAGAATTTATTAAAAAATGACCATTGCTTCGAAAGAAAATAATGATATGCATGAATGTATATGTAATTATGATTCCGATGATTTGATTGAAATATCCCTTGATGAACATGATGCTTGCTATTTTTGTGGCCATGATGCCAATATTTGTGAATATGATTTTTCTATAGTTCCTTATGTTAAACATGAGATCGTTGCTATCGCACGCATACTTGATAGTTCTTTCAATGAAAAGCGTGATTGCAATGATGTTACTATAAATTCTATTGATGTCAATTGTGCTAATAATATGCAAAACCCTAAGCTTGGGGATGCTAGTTTTGCTATGACTACTAATTGTTGCAATGATCATGATTGGGGCGATTCTTCTTATGATCTTGAAAATTTACTTAATCCCCATGATGAATATGAGATTGATAATAGTGTTTGCAATATTATTGAAAGTGGGTTTGGAAGAGTGTCAACTTTAGATCCCACATATTTGTAGAATGTTCAATCTTATGAAGTTTTTGATAAAAGCGGGTTTGTAGAGGTCATGACTTTAGTTAATGTTAATCCCACAATTTTGGAAGAGTGTCAACTTTGCATGCATGTGGATCGTGTTGAAAATATTTTATGTGGTATCTATTTTGTTGAATTTGATTATGATCCTATATGTAATTATTATGAGAGAGGAAAATATGGTGGTAGAAATTTTCATGTTACTAAATTACCTCTCGTTATGTTGAGATTGATATTGTTTCTTTCCGCTTCCTTACATATGCTAGTTTTTGCTTGCCTTGATAATTTGTTTGCCTTTAAGATGCATATGCATAGGAATTATGTTAGACTTAGATGTGTTTGTCATGTGTTTTATGATGCTCTCTTTGTGCTTCAATTCTTGTCTTTCATGTGAGCATCGTTGAAATCTTATGCCTAGCTAGGGACGTTAAACGATAGCGCTTGTTGGGAGGCAACCCAATTTTATTTTTGTTCCTTGTTTTTTTTATTCTGTTTAGTAATAAATAATTTATCTAGCCTCTGTTTATATGTGGTTTTATGCTTTTAATTAGTGTTTGTGCCAAGTAGAACCTTTGGGAAGACTTGGGGAAAGTCTTTGCGATCTTGCTGTGAAAAACAGAAACTTTAGCGCTCATGAGATTTGCTACTATTTTTAACTGGAGAGTGCTATTTAGTTAATTCTTTTTGCAGATGATTAATAGATAAATTCTTCACGTCCATCAATTTATTTTGGAATTTTTGGGTTTCCAGAAGTATTCTAAACCTACAGATTACTACAGACTGTTCTGTTTTTTGACAGATTCTGTTTTTCGTGTGTTGTTTGCTTATTTTTATGAATCTATGGCTAGTAATAGAGTTTATGAACCATAAAAAAGTTGTAATACAGTAGTTTTAACACCAATACAGATAAAGGATGATTTCATTACAGTACCTTGAAGTGGTGGTTTGTTTTCTTTTACTAACGGAGCTCACGAGATTTTCTTTTAAGTTTTGTGTTGTGAAGTTTTCAAGTTTTGGGTAAAGATTTGATGGATTATGGAATAAGGAGTGGAAAGAGCCTAAGCTTGGGGATTCCCAAGGCACCCCAAGGTAAAATACAAGGACAACCAAAAGCCTAAGCTTGGGGATGCCCCGGAAGGCATCCTCTCTTTCGTCTTCGTCCATCGGTAACTTTACTTGGAGCTATATTTTTATTCACACATGATATGTGTTTTGCTTGGAGCGTCTTGTATGATTTGAGTCCTTGCTTTTAAGTTTACCACAATCATCCTTGCTGTACACACCTTTTGGGAGATACACACATGAATTGGAATTTATTAGAATACTCTAAGTGCTTCACTTATATCTTTTGAGTTGGATAATTTTTGCTCTAGTGCTTCGCTTATATCTTTTAGAGCACAGCGATGGTTCTATTTTATAGAAATAATTGATATCTCATGCTTCACTTATATCATTTTGAGAGTCCTTTAGAACAGCATGGTAATTTACTTTGGTTATAAATTTTAAATGCTAAGAGAAGTCGGATGCTCGATAGTTGTTTTGAGATATAAATGTGGTAATATTAGAGGTGTGCTAGTTGAGTAATTGTGAAATTGATGAATACTAGTGTTGAAGTTGGCAAATCCCATAGCATACACGTACGGTAAACGTTGTGTGACAAATTTGAAGCATGGGGTGTTCTTTGATTGCTTTCCTTATGAGTGGCGGTCGGGGACGAACCATGGTCTTTTCCTACCAATCTATCCCCCTAGGAGCATGTGCGTAGTGCTTGGTTTTGATGACTTGTAGATTTTTGTAATAAGTATGTGAGTTCTTTATGAATAATGTTGAGTCCATGGATTATACGCACTCTCACCATTCCATCATTGCTAGCCTCTTCGTACCGTGCATTGCCCTTTCTCACCTTGAGAGTTGGTGCAAACTTCGCCGGTGCATCCAAACCCCGTGATATGATATGCTCTATCACACATAAGATTCCTTATATCTTCCTCAAAACAGCCACAATACCTACCTATTATGGCATTTCCATAGCCATTCCAAGATATATTGCCATGCAACTTTCCACCGTTCCATTTATTATGACATGCATCATCATTGTCATATTGCTTTGCATGATCATGTAGTTGACATCGTATTTGTGGCAAAGCCACCATGCTTAATTTTTCATACATGTCACTCTTGATTCATCGCAATCCCGGTACACCACCGGAGGCATTCACATAGAGTCGTATTTTGTTCTAAGTATCGAGTTGTAAGTAAATAAAAGTGTGATGATCATCATTAGAGCATTGTCCCATGTGAGGAAAGGATGATGGAGACTATGATCCCCCACAAGTCGTGATGAGACTCCGGACGAAAAAAAGAGGCCGTAAAAAAGGAAAATAAGGCCCAAACAAAAATGGAGAGAAAAAGAGAGAAGGGACAATGTTACTATCCTTTTTCCACACTTGTGCTTCAAAGTAGCACCATGATCTTCATGATAGAGAGTCTCTTATTTTGTCACTTTCATATACTAGTGGGAATTTTTTATTATAGAACTTGGCTTGTATATTCCAATGATGGGCTTCCTCAAATGCCCTAGGTCTTCGTGAGCAAGCAAGTTGGATGCCCACCGACTTAGTTTCTTTGATGAGCTTTCATATATTTATAGCTCCAGTGCATCCATTGCATGGCAATCCCTACTCCTTGCATTGACATCAATCGGTGGGCATCTCCATTGCCCATTGATTAGTCACGTCAATGTGAGACTTTCTCCCTTTATGTCTTCTCACACAACCTCAATCATCATATTCTATTCCACCCATAGTGCTATGTCCATGTCTCGCACTCATATATTTGCGTAAAAGTTGAAAGAGTTTGAAAAGGCTAAGTATGAAACAATTGCTTGGCTTGTCATCGGGGTTGTGCATGATGAGAGCATTTTGTGTGACGAAAATGAAGCATGGCCAAACTATATGATTTTGTAGGGATAAGTTTTCTTTGGCTATGTTATTTTGATAAGACATATTTGCTTGATTAGCATACTTGGAGTATTACTATTTTTATGTCAACAATAAACTTTTATCTTGAATCTTTCGGTTGTGAACATTCATGTCACAATAGAGAAAATACATTGAAGAACATACTAGAAAGCATTCCACATCAAAAATTCTGTTTTTATCATTTACCTACTCGAGGATGAGCATGAATTAAGCTTGGGGATGCTTGATACGTCCCCAACGTATCTATAATTTTTTATTGTTCCATGCTATTATATTATCTGTTTTGGATGTTAATGGGCTTTATTTTACACTTTTATATTATTTTTGGGACTAACCTATTAACCCAAGGCCCAGTGCAAATTATTGTTTTTTGCCTATTTCAATGTTTTGTAGAAAAGAATATCAAACAGAGTCCAAACGGAATGAAACCTTCGGGAGCGTGATTTTTGGAACAAACGTGATCCAGAGGACTTGGAGTGGACTTCAAGAACGAACGAGGTGTCCACAAGGCAGGGGGCGTGCCTACCCCCCTGGGCGCGCCCTCCCCCCTCGTGGCTCAACCGACCTACTTCTTCCTCCTATATATGTTCACATACCCCGAAAACATCCAGGAGCACCATGAAACCCTATTTCCACCACCGTAACCTTCTGTACCCAAGAGATCCCATCTTGGGGCCTTTTCCGAAGCTCCTCCGGAGGGGGCATCGATCACGGAGGGCCTCTACATCAACTCCATGGCCCCTTCGATGATGTGTGAGTAGTTTACTTCAGACCTTCGGGTCCATAGTTATTAGCTAGATGGCTTCTTCTCTCTCTTTGGATCTCAATACAAAGTTCTCCTCGATCTTCTTGGAGATCTATTCGATGTAACTCTTTTTGCGGTGTGTTTATCGAGATCTGATGAATTGTGGGTTTATGATCAAGTCTATCTATGAACAATATTTGATTCATCTCTGAAATCTTTTATGTATGATTGGTTATCTTTGCAAGTCTCTTCGAATTATCAGTTTGGTTTGGCCTACTAGATTGATCTTTCTTGCAATGGGAGAAGTGCTTAGCTTTGGGTTCAATCTTGCGGTGCTCGATCCTAGTGACAGAAAGGGAAATGACACGCATTGTATTGTTGCCATCAAGGATAAAAAGATGGGGTTTATATGATATTGCTTGAGTTTATCCCGCTACATCATGTCATCTTACCTAATGCGTTACTCTGTTCTTATGAACTTAATACTCTAGATGCATGCTGGATAGCGGTCGATGTGTGGAGTAATAGTAGTAGATGCAGGCAAGAGTTAGTGTACTTTTCACGGACGTGATGCCTATATACATGATCATGCCTAGATATTCTCATAATTATTCGCTTTTCTATCAATTGCTCGACAGTAATGTGTTCACCCATCATAATACTTATGCTATCTTGAGAGAAGCCACTAGTAAAACCTATGGCCCCCGGGTCTATTTTCCATCATATAAGTTTCCAATCTATTTTACTTTGCAATCTTTACTTTCAATCTATATCATAAAAATACCAAAATTATTTATCTTATCATTATTATCTCTATTAGATCTCACTCTCGTAAGTGACCGTGAAGGGATTGACAACCCCTTTATCGCGTTGGTTGCGAGGTTCTTATTTGTTTGTGTAGGTACTAGGGACTTGCGTGTGGCCTCCTACTAGATTGATACCTTGGTTCTCAAAAACTGAGGGAAATACTTATGCTACTTTGCCGCATCACCCTTTCCTCTTCAAGGGAAAACCAACGTAGTGCTCAAGAGGTAGCAGCCCCCTCTGGTACTTATTGGCTCCAATATTCCTCATATATTCCATAAAAAATCTCCGTAAAGTTTCGACTTGTTTGGAGTTGTGCAAAACAGGTAGCCCAACGTAGCTTTTCCAGGTCCAGATTTCCAGCTGCCGGAATTCTCCCTCTTTGTGTGTACCTTGCATATTATGAGAGAAAAGGCATTAGAATTACTCCAAAAAGCATTATTATGCATAAAAACATCATAAATAACAGTAGGAAAACATGATGCAAAATGGACATATCACATATCATCATATCTTAAAACTATTAAAAGGAATCAAGTTTATTTTGTCCAATGGTCTTCATAAAAGTTTTTTTATATACTCCTTGGATATCTATCACTTTGGGACTAGTTTCATATGTTGCTTTTAATAAGCTCAAACAAATATAAGTGAAGATCATGAGCATAATATTTTCTTTCTCTCAAGTTAATTTAAGTGGAGCAAGAGAGAATTTGTCTAAATTTTTTTTACTAACTCTCAAATAAATCTAAGTGAAGCATGAGAGCATTTCTTCAAAAATACTAAAGCACACCGTGCTCAAAAAGATATAAGTAAAGCACTAGAGCAATTAAAGATTTAAGTGAAGCATAGAGAGCAATTCTAACAAGTCATGGCATAATTTTGGCTCTCTCAAATAAGTGTGTCCGGCAAGGATTCAAGACTTAAAACAAAAAGCAAAACAAGCAAAGACTCATATCATACAAGATGCTCCAAGCAAAACTCATAGTATGTGACAAATAAAAATATAGTTCCAAGTAAAATACCGATGGTTGTTAGAAGAAAGAGGGGATGCCACTCGGGCATCCCCAAGCTTAGTTGCTTGCTTCTCTTTGGATAATAGCTTGGGATGCCAGGGGCATCCCCAAGCTTAGACTCTTCTTACTCCTTATTCCTTATTCCTCATCCATCATAACATCACCCAAAACTTGAAAACTTCAATCACACAAAACTCAACAAAACCTTCGTGAGATCAGTTAGTATAAGAAAACAAATCACTACTATAAGTACCGTTGCAAACCCATTCATATTTTATTCTTACATTATATCTATTGTATTCAAACTTTTCTATGGCAAAACTCTTCAAAGAAAACCATAGAATCATCAAAACAAGCACACAACACAAAGAAAACAGAATCTATCAAAAACAGATCAATCTGTAGAAATATGGATATTTCGAATACTTCTGTAACTCCAACAATTCTGAAAATTTAGGACCACATGAGCAATTTGTATATTATTCTTCTGCAAAATGAATTGGTATTTTATCACGCTCCTGTTAAAAATTGGAATTATTTTCGTGAGTGCAAAAGTTTTTATTTTTCAGCAAGATCAAATCAACTATCACCCAACATGATCCTAAAGACTTTGCTTGGCACAAACACTGATTAAAACACAAAAACACAATCATAACAATAGCATAATTGTGCAAACACTCAAGAACATAAAGAAAAAGACA
This sequence comes from Triticum urartu, assembly GCF_056163025.1. NCBI lineage: Eukaryota > Viridiplantae > Streptophyta > Magnoliopsida > Poales > Poaceae > Triticum > Triticum urartu. The sequence continues at coordinate 135,062,916 of NC_141874.1, forward strand.
AAAAAATAAAATTTATTCATTGGGTTGCCTCCCAACAAGCGCTATCGTTTTATGCCCCTAGCTAGGCATAAGATTTTGTTGATGCTCACATGAAAGATAATAATTGAAACACAAAGAGAGCATCATAGAACATTTGACAAACACATTTAAGTCTAACATACTTCCTATGCATAGGAATTTTATAGGAAAACAAATTAGCAAGACAAGCAAGATCTAGCATATGCAAGGAAGAAGAAAGAAACAATAGCAATCTCAACATGAAGAGAGGCAATTTAGTAACATGAAAATTTATACAACCATATTTTCCTCTCTTGTAATAATTACATGTGGGAACATATTCAAATTCAACAATATAGCTATCATATAAGATTTTCTCTACATGATTCACATGCATTGAAAGTTGACACTCTTAAAAAATAGTGGGATCATCAAATAAAGTCATGACCTCTCCAAACCCACTTTTATCAAAAAAAACACAAGATTGACAATTCTCCAAAGTAGTGGGATCATTAACACCTAAAGATGACACTCTTCCAAACCCACTTTCAATATTATTGCAAACATATTCATCATGAGGTTTAAATAAAATTTCAAAATCATAAGAATCATTATCACCCCAATCATGATCATTGCAATAAGTAGTGGACATAGAAATATTAGCATCTCCAAGCTTGGGGTTTTGCATATTATTATCACAACTGACATTAATAGAATTTATAGTAGCATCATCGCAATCATGCTTTTCATTTAAGGAGCTATCACGAATCACTATATTTTTTTTCTCTTAACACTTCATCATAATTTTTAGATTCATAAATCTCAAGCAAAACTTCACAAAGATAATATAGTGAACTCAATTCACTAGGAATGGGTTCATCAAAATTGGATCTCTTGAAAAGATTAGCAAGTGGATGAGGATCCATATCAATATATTTTTAGCAAGTGAAGATGCAAGAAAAATATAAGGCACATGGCAACACAAACAAACATGAGATCTGACGAGAAAACGGCGAACGAAAAAGAGGGCGAATAAAATGGCAAGTCTTTGTGAAGTGGGGGAGATGAAAACGAGAGGCAAATGGCAAATAGTGTAAATTGCAAGGAGATGAGATTTGTGATTAGGAACCTGGTAGATGTTGATGATGTCTCCCCGGCAACGGCACCAGAAATTCCTTTTGATGTCGGCTAGAACTACGTCAGTATTTCCCCAAAGAGGAAGGGATGATGCAGCACAGCGACGGTAGGTATTTCCCTTAGTGATGAAACCAAGGTTATCAAACCAGTAGGAGAACCATGCAACAGTACGTGAACGGCACCTGCACACAAATAACAAATACTCGCAACCCGACGTGTTAAAGGGGTTGTAAGTCCCTTTCGGGTAACGACGCCAGAAATTGGCACGTGGAAGGGAGAAAGTTGTGATAAATTGATAGATCAAACGCCAAATAAAATAAAGTGCAGCAAGGTATTTTTGTATTTTTGGTTTAATATATCTGAAAATAAAAGCAAATAAAAATATATCGCAAAGGCAAATATAATAAAGAAGAGACCCGGGGCCGTAGGTTTCACTAGTGGCTTCTCTCGAGAAAAATAGCAAATGGTGGGTAAATGAATTACGGTTGGGCAGTTGATAGAACTTCAAATAATCATGACGACATCCAGGCAATGATCATTATATAGGCATCACGTCCAAGATTAGTAGACCGACTCCTGCCTACATCTACTACTATTACTCCACACATCGACCGCTATCCAGCATGAATCTAGTGTATTAAGTTCATGGAGAAATGGGGTAATGCAATAAGAATGATGACATGGTGTAGACAAGATCTATTTATGTAGAAATAGACCCCATCTTGTTATCCTTAATGGCAACGATACATACATGTCGCTTCCCCATCTATCACTGGGATCAAGCACTGTAAGATCGAACCCATCACAAAGCACCTCTTCCCATTGCAAGATAAATAGATCAAGTTGGCCAAACAAAACCCAAATATCGGAGAAGAAATATGAGGCTATAAGCAATCATGCATATAAGATATCAAAGAAGACTCAAATAACTTTCATGGATAAAAAGATAGATCTGATCATAAACTCAAAGTTCATCGGATCCCAACAAACACACCTTAAAAAGAGTTACATCATATGGATCTCCAAGATACCATTGTATTGAGAATCAAAAGAGATAGAGGAAGCCATCTAGCTACTAACTACGGACCCGAAGGTCTACAAAATACTACTCATGCATCATCGGAGAGGCACCAATGGACATGATGCACCCCTCCGTGATGGTGTCTAGATTGGATCTGGTGGTTCTAGAACTTGCGGCAGCTGGAATTGATTTTTGTCGACTCCCCTAGGGTTTCTGGAATATTGGGGTATTTATAGAGTAAAGAGGTGGTTCAGGACGCAACCGAGATGGTGAAAGGATCAATATAGTTGACTAGAGGGGGGTGAATAGGCAACTAACATTTTTTAGCTTTTCTTTACCAATTTAAACTTTGCATCAAAGTAGGTTGTCTAGATATGCAACTAGGTGAGCAACCTATATGATGCAAGAAGAACAAGTACACAGGCAAGCAAGGGATATAACACAAATAAGCTTGCACAAGTAAAGGCACGAGACAACCAAGAGAGGAGCCGGCGAAGACGAGGATGTGTTACCGAAGTTCCTTCCTTTTGAGGGGAAGTACGTCTCCGTTAGAGCGGTGTGGAGGCACAATGCTCCCCAAGAAGCCACTATGGCCACCGTATTCTCCTCACACCCTCACACAATGCGAGATGCCGTGATTCCACTATTGGTGCCCTTGGAGGCGGCGACCGGACCTTTACAAACAAGGTTGGGGCTATCTCCACAACTTAATTGGAGGCTCCCAACGACACCACAAAGCTTCACCACAATGGAATATGGCTCCGCGGTGACCTCAACTGTCTAGGGTGCTCAAACACCCAAGAGTAACAAGATTCGCAAGGGATGAGTGGGGGGGATGAAATTTCTCTTGGTGGAAGTGTAGATCTAGGCCTTCTCAACCAATCCCTAAAGAATCAACAAGTTTGATTGGCTAGGGAGAGAGATCTGGCGAAAATGGAGCTTGGAGCAATAATGAGTTTAGGGGTGGAAGAGGTAGTCAACTCGGAGAAGAAGACACCCCTTATATAGTGTAAGAACAAATCCAACCGTTATCCACCAACTCCGCCTGTGAAGCACGGTACTACCGCGTCGGGGATGCGGTACTACCGCAAGGGCACATGGTACTACCGCAGGGCCCCGCGGTACTACCGCCCGAGCAGCAGAAACCAGAACAGCCCGGATGCAATGAAGCAGAGGGCGGTAGAACCGCTAGCGCGGTACTACCGCTCCCCCTTGCAGTACTACCGCAAGGCATGGATGGTCCAGATTTTGGGAAGGCACGGACAAATAAAAATACATCCGCGGCAACTTCCGCTGAGTTGGGATCTATGCAAAAATCCGACACGGTAGTACTGCAAGCCAGGAGCGGTACTACCGCGCGTGGTGCGGATGTAAAAAATTAAATCCGCTCCTACTGCCGCACAAGCTGCTGAGCCTGGCCAGAGCGCACGGTACTACCGTGCACCTCGCGTGGTACTACCGCGTAGGGCGCGGATGTAAAAAATTACATCCGCCCCTACTACCACAATAGCAGCAGTGCCTGGCCTGAGGCCACGGTACTACCGCTCCAAGGAAGCGGTACTACCGTGGTCACTTGCGGTACTACTGCACCAGAGGCCAGTACTACCACAAGGGCCTGGGGTACTACCGCTCCTAGGAGTAGTACTACTGCATGCCCCAGTTCAGCAAACATGACATTTTGCATAGACACGAAAAGACGGAGGATGCTCCAAAGTGCCAAAGGAAAGGCAGTGCAAAGGAGTAGACGTGTACATGATGATTCCACCCAAACCTTTCCAAAGCGGACCCCCTCTTAATAGTACCGCTTTCCTATGACTCAAATCCACTGAAAAGAAACATAGAGAAACACCGTCTTCAATAGTCTTCGAGGGGCACCAAATCGTCTTGTGCCTAGTGATGAAAAGTCTGAAACACTCAATGGACACGATTAGTCCGCAAAAGCATTGTCATCAATCACCAAAACAACTAAGGGATAAATATGCCCTTACAATCTCCCCCTTTTTGGTGGATTGATGACAATACGGGATTTGCATAAAGGGAGATAACATAGACCATGGGCAAACCCCACACCTCTATAATATAGATGGGCTCCCCATAGATGTGTGCTATCTAGATGAGTGCTTTGGACTGCACGGCACACATACTAGGATCAACACTCCCCCTATATTTTAGAGACAAGGCATATCTTACAACAATAAGGCTAACACTAAGCAAGATAGTACACATGAGCATAATGTAAATAGCATAAGATAGCATAAGCTCAATAAGGTACGATAGAGTGCATATGTCTTACACCATATGATCGAAAGGTCTCACAAGCACAAACCAAACCAAAGCAAACGAGGTTCAATGGAACGAAAGCAAAGCGAAAAGAAACACTACTCACAACTCGAAAATCCTACACTCTCTCCCCCTTTGGCATCGACACACCAAAAAGGCAGAGAGGACACCTACGACACAAGTGGTGGCTCAAGCGGAGTAATCACTCGCACGCTCCTCGTCATACTCGGCAGCTGGGACGGTCTCCTCCTTGTCCTCCTCAAAATCAGTCCACTTGTAGCCCTGCTTCGCCATCCAGGCTTCCTCTGGCATGATGACCCTCTCAGATCCGCTTGATATCTACTCGCCAAACGTCCTCAAGATCCGCTTGTCGCGGTGGCGACTCTACTTTTGAGCAACATGAGACCGGTACTGCCCGTTGGCCTGCATGCAGAACAGAGCCTTCATCTTGTTCTTCAGCTTCTTAGCCCAAGAGGGCTCAGAAGATGAAGGCAAATAGCCAGTAGAGCTGTCCTCATCAGTGTCCTCCTCCTCAATCTCATCTGCATACACATCCATCTGAGCAGCCACTGCCTCAGCACGGGTAGTAGTGTTAGCCCACTGGGGCTTAACACAGAGCTTGATGGGCTCATGAAAAATCTAGTCAGGGGCAAGAAACTCATCAGTGGGATAGAGCTTCTCCCAAGTCCTTGAGATCAACAGAAACAGGTAAGGTCCATAGGTGGGTACCTTACGGGTGAACACGGCAAACCGAAGCTCGCACCACATGATATGTGAGACATCAAGTGGTTGAGTCTGAGAGAGATGCGCCTCCTCATAGATGAGCATCATATCCACAAGATAGGCATGCACTTTGTCCTTGTCACCAATGCAGGGGGAAAAGAGAGTTGCGGAAGACACGATACATGATGTCGAGGAAGGGGTTCAGCACGCATGTCTTCTTGCCACTGGGAAGCAACTTCTCAACATAGTAGGGTAGAAGCTTGTTCTTGTTGGCTGACTCGGAATTGGCATGAGGGCGTACACCAACGGGTGTGTTGAGCCCCTCATCAGGAACCTGAAGCAAATCCATGAAATCCGTCCATGTAGTAGTCATCCGCTGTCCGTTGGTCATCTAGGTCATCTTCCGCTCCTCAACAGTATGGAAGTGGACCGAGGCAAAGAACTGGGCCACAATCTCAGGGTCATAATCCATCTGGAATGAGATCACGTGATCAATGCAAAACTGCTCCACGAGGTCCAGAGCCTCACCAAAGTAAGCATGGTGCCTATCATCCCTCATGTGATGCATGTCAATCCAGTGCACGTCCACATAGGTGTTCTGCTTGGCCTTGATCACATCCACATAAATGAGATATTGTTGCTTGGTCCAGAACAGATCATTCCCTCTGAAGTTGGCATGAGGATTCACATAGGGGTTGATCTTCCTTCGAGTGGCAAACTCATCAAGTGGTATCTAGTCCATGCCCTTGGTGGGCTCCTTGAGCTTGGTGGTGGTGGTGGTCTTGGTCCTGCGTTGGGGGGCATTGGAGCCCTCTGGAGCTTCATCTTGGTTGCGCAAACGCTTGGAGCCCATGTCACGGCCGGGATTGGAATGGCGTGCATGGGCACCAAAGCCACCACCTATGACACAAAAACACAAACCACGCAAGAAAAATGAGAAGGATCAATGCAAAGACCACAGCAAAAACGGTGAAACAAGTAGAACTCGCACTTGGTAAATGCCACATGGGAGATTTGACAACAATGGTAGTACCGCATAGGTGCGCAGTACTAAAATTTTAGTGCTGCTCCCAGCCACGGTAGTACCGCGCCAGGATGGCACGGTAGTACCGTGTCTCGGAGCGGCAGTAAAATTTTAGTGTCGCGCCTCGCGCGGTAGTACCTCTCCTGATGAGCGGTATTACCGTACGAGCAGTAGTACCGCACTGAAGATGCGGTAGTACCGCACGGTGTCAGATCAGAACCTCAACATGATCTGAGCACAGCCATGACAACAAAGTGGTACTATGGTTGATCAAATCTACCATGGGACAACATACCAAGTACCATCTCTACGCATTACTACTCTCTTGCATCCTACTCTTGCATAGATTTAGCCTAAAATCTCAAGAAAAACAAGCATCTCCCCAAAACCTAGAAACAAAAGAACGAACCAAAGAGAGAGGGATTTGGGGAGAAACCTTGTTCCATGGCAAGAGGAAGTGGTGGGGAACGATCCCACCAGACGGAATCCGAGGAGAGCGGCTGGAGACGGAGATCCGGCGAGGGTCTCCAGCGCCGTTCTTGGGAAGGAGAGAGAGAAACGACGTGGGGAGAAAGAGTGAATGGGTATGGGGGAGTTGGAACTCCCCCTGCCCACTCTTAACCCTCACGCGCTCTCAACTGCGCGGTAGTACCGCGTGTCATCACGGTAGTACTGCCTGGGCGGAAGTACCGCACCAAGGGCGGTAGTACCGCTCCCCCAGGTGGCAGTAAAAAATTACTACCGTGCTGGGTGTGGTAGTACCGTGCACAACTCCTGTGGTAGTACTGTGGCTAACCACGGTAGTACCGTGAACCCAAGAAAATGCACATTTCAAAAACAAAGAAGGAAGAGGCCTTTGCAAGGAACCTTCACGCGAACGAACACACCAAGAGCTAACACAAGAGACAACACACACAAGCTCGACACAAAGAAAGAGAGACAAGAGACAAACAAGGACTAAACAAGCAACACAACCTCTGCAAAGAGAGGGCGGTGGCCGGAGCCACCTATGTTTGAGTCAATTGGTATGGCACCGCGAAGAATTATCCTTGGGCCCATGACCAAAACTCGTCTTTGAAGCACAAGTACCATCAATCAATGGCTAAAGTGAAAGAGTTGATCAATTTATGCATAATGGGGGAGGGAGAGTTCATTGAGAGAACAACACTCCCCCTATGTCCATGCCCACACCTAAACAAGATAACAAGTTGAGTATGGTGGGGTGTGCAAGGGTTCAAGCAACATTGCTTGAATCAATGATATTTAGCTCATGCCTTAACTCGCTAAATCATGCTTCATCCAAGGGCTTCGTGAAGATATCTACAAGGTTATCAAGAGTGTTGACATAGTTGAGCTCGATCTCCCCTCACCTAATGTGATCCCGGATGAAGTGATACCGAATCTCAATATGCTTCATCTTGAAGTGTTGCACCGGGTTGAGAGAAATCTTGATGGCACTTTCATTGTCACACCAAAGAGGCACTTTGTCACAAATGACACCGTAATCCTTTAAAGTTTGCCTCATCCAAATAAGTTGAGCACAACAACTATCGGCAGCCACACACTCCGCTTCCGTGGACGAGAGAGACACACAACTTTGTTTCTTGAAAGACCAACTCACCAAAGAGCAACCAATAAATTGGCACCCTCCGGAAGTTGACTTCCTATCCACTTTGTCTCCCGCACAATCGAAGTCCGAATAGCCCACAAGGTTGAAGTTAGATCCTCTTGGATACCATAAGCCAAAGTTTGAGGTATGAGCCAAATATCGAAAGATTTGCTTGACCGCCACATAGTGGCTTTCCTTAGGTGCAGCTTGAAACCATGCACAAATTCCCACACTCAATATGACATCCGGTCTAGATGCACAAAGGTAAAGCAAGGAGCCAATCATGGAGCGATATACCTTTTGATCCACCGCTTTGCCATTGGGATCTATGTCAAGTTGGCATTTGACGGGCATTGGAGTGGAAGCCGGCTTGACATCACTTAGCCTGAATCTCTTGAGCATGTCTTGAGTGTATTTGTCTTGGTTGATGAAGGTTCCTTCTCTTCGTCGCTTGACTTCAAACCCGAGAAAGAACTTCAACTCTCCCATCATGGAAATCTTGAACTTGGAGGTCATGAGTGCGGCAAATTCCTCATTGAAAGCTTTGTTGGGGGAACCAAAGATAATATCATCAACATATAGTTGGCACACAAACAACTCCCCTTTGACCTTCTTAGTAAAAAGTGTGGGGTCGATTTTCCCAATTTCAAAACCACGATCTTGCAATAACTCGGTAAGGTGGTCATACCACGCACGTGGGGCTTGCTTAAGGCCATAGAGTGCCTTATCGAGTTGGTACACATGATCGGGAAAATAGGGATCCTCGAACCCGGGGGGTTGCTTGACATATACCAACTCGTTAACAGGACCATTAAGAAAAGCACTCTTCACATCCATTTGTTGTAACTTACAGTTATGATGAGAAGCATAAGCAATCAACATGCGAATGGATTCAAGGCAAGCAACGCGAGCAAAGGTTTCACTGTAGTCGATACCCTCGACTTGGGAGTAGCCTTGAGCTACCAAACGAGCCTTGTTGCGAATGATAATCCCATGAGCATCTTGCTTGTTCTTGAATATCCACTTGGTTCCAATGACATTATGGTTCCCCGTTGGCCTTGGCACCTGAGGGAGTCCTGGATTAGGGGGTCTCCGAATGGCCGGACTATATCCTTTGGCCGGACTGTTGGACTATGAAGATACAAGATTGAAGACTTCGTCCTGTGTCCAGATGGGACTCTCCTTGGCGTGGAAGGCAAGCTAGGTAGTACGGACATGTAGATCTCCTCCCTTGTAACCGACCTTGTGTAACCCTAGCCCCCTCCGGTGTCTATATAAACCGGAGGGTTTAGTCCATAGGACAACATACAATCATACCATAGGCTAGCTTCTAGGGTTAGCCTCTACTATCTCGTGGTAGATCAACTCTTGTAATACTCATATCATCAAGAACAATCAAGCAGGAAGTAGGGTATTACCTCCATCAAGAGGGCCTGAACCTGGGTAAACATCTTGTCCCCTGCCTCCTGTTACCACCCGCCTTAGACGCACAGTTCGGGACCCCCTACCCGAGATCCGCCGGTTTTGACACCGACATTGGTGCTTTCATTGAGAGTTCCACTGTGTCGTCATCGTAAAGGGGGATGGCTCGTCTCATTGTCAAAGACAACATCACTTCTGGGGGAGCCCTGGCTGTAGGCCAAACTCTCCGACTAGGCGGCTTCGTCATGACCGCCCGCTCGGCCGCTGCGCCAACGATGACTTCTCGGGTCATCGAAAACAGCCTCCACATCGGCTCAAAATTTGCCGAACAGATGGATCCAATGGAGCTCTCCTCTTTGAATGAGCTCCTGGATCGCATCGCTGCTCTGGGAGTCGCTACGGACTACGATCGGATCAGGCTTAAACCCGACCAAAGGGAGATTAACTCTCCGCCGGTCACCCATCAAATAGCGGTGGTGGAGGAGCAATGCGGTGTTTCTCCCTCTATCTTGTGGACGAACTATGTCCGGATTCCCGACCTCTCCGAGCCGGATACTCGCTCACGGGAGGACATCTCCCTAACCCTGAACCTGGAGTCAGGTCGCATACCGAACCCGCGGAGCAACATCCCGGAGTCCGAACTTCCAAGATCGGAAACTCCCCCGCCCCGGGATCTCAAATTGGGTCAAGGTCTGGACTTAAATCCACCCACCCACCCAGATACAAATGATCTTTTCCACATTAGACAAGCTCCCCAAGAGACAGTACATCACTATTGGGCCAGATTCCTCCTTGTAATGAACAAGGTCAAGGACTGTCGCGAGGAAGATGCAATTTCGTTATTTTGCAACAATTGCACGGACAAGGGGATCCTCAATGTCATAAGTCACTACGACATTGCACACTTCGCCGACTTGGCGGCCATAGTACGGAAATACTGTGCGATGGAAAGCGCCTGGAAAACCCAAACACAATTCTGGGATAATCTGGCCCTGATAAAACCCCCAGTCCGAACTAAAAGGGTGCACTCTCATAAGTCGCGTGACTCAATTATAAAGAAACAAAAGCCCGCTACAGGGCGTGGAACCATATTGGAGGGATGGCTTAATGGGCCCTGCAAAATTCATATTACAACGGATGCCATACCAACACACAACCTTAGAGCATGTTGGGTACTCCGGCAGGTGGCCAAAAGCGGTGAGGATCTCCTCATCCAAAACACCGCAGAACACCTCCCCAGGGATCACAATACAGTATTGACAGTCTTCGAGACCTTCGCCTCAAATAATAGGCGTAAGCGAGTACTCCGCAGCCTTGCCGAAGTCTGCCACGTAGCAGCAACAAATTCATGGAGCGACACGGCTATCACCTTCAACGCCAGTGACGAACCTCAATTCCGAACAACCCGAGCACCAGCTGCTTTGGTCCTCAGTCCAATTGTGGACGGCTTTCGGCTCACTAAAGTGCTCATGGACGGCGGCAGCGGATTAATCCTCATTTATGAGGAGACCCTTCAAAAAATGGGAATAGACAGCAACCGTATAGAGCAAAGCAGCACGGCCTTCCGAGGAATTATCCCTAGTCGGGAGGCACGTTGCGCTGGGAAAATCACACTAGATGTGGTATTTGGCACTCTGGAGAACTACAGGTCTGAAGAAATCACATTCCAGGTGGCCCCGTTCAGTAGCGGCTACCACGCCCTTCTAGGGCGGGAGGCATTCACGATTTTCCAAGCCATACCCCATTACGGGTACATGAAGCTCAAAATGCCTAAACCCAATGGAATCATCACTCTAGCTAGTGATCTGGACATAGCACTCCGCGCCGAGAACAAAACAGCCGCACTGGCCCTCGAGGCACTATCCGAAGCCCTTGTGGCGGAGGAGTTAACCGCATTGCGCTCTACAGTGGACAGGGACGACGTAATACTAGACAAAAGATCCAAGTCCACCTCCTTTAAACCAGCGGACGAAATAATCAAATTCCAGGTCCATCCAACGGATCACACAAAAACAGCATCCATCGGGGCATAGTTAAACCCCGCTGTAGACGCCGCACTACGGGAGTTCCTGCGCGAGAATTGGGACATATTCGCCCGGCATCCTTCAGACATGCCAGGAATCCCACGCAGATTGGCCGAGCATAGCCTCAACGTTCTAAAAGGATTCAAGCCGGTCAAGCAGACTCTTCGGCTTTCTCTGCACCTAAGCGACAAGCCATGGGAGAGGAGCTAGCCAAGCTACTGGAGGCCGGATTCATTAGAGAAATAAAACATCCGGACTGGCTAGCCAACCTGGTGATGGTACCAAAGAAGGACAAATCATGGTGCCTATGCGTCGACTTCAAGGACCTTAATAAGGCTTGCCCAAAGGATCCCTTCCCTCTCCCTCGCATCGATCAAATCATCGACGCTACTGCAGGACACAAATCATTGTGCTTCCTCGACGCATACTCCGGTTACCACCAGATTAAGATGGCGGAGTCCGATCAAGCCGCAACGGCATTTATCACTCCATACGGCCCCTTCTGTTTTAACACAATGCCCTTCGGGCTCAAAAACGCCGGCGCAACATATCAGCGCATGATTCAGACATGTCTGGAAAAGCAGATCGGCAAGACAGTGGAGGCATACGTAGACGATGTGGACATTAAAACCAGACATGTCGACTCCTTAATAGACGACCTGAGGCTCACATTCGACAATCTCCGAACATACGACATTAAGCTCAATCCGGAAAAATGCGTTTTCGGCGTACCCGCCGGAAAGCTCCTGGGCTTCATCGTCTCCAGTAGAGGAATTGAAGCAAATCCGGCTAAAATCCGAGCCCTGTCGCAGTTGGCTACACCAACCAACCTCAAGCAAATCCAGAAGTTAACTGGATGTGTGGCGGCCCTAAGCCGCTTTATCTCCCGATTAGGAGAAAAGGCACTCCCCCTTTATCGCCTTCTTCGGCGCACCGAACACTTCGAGTGGACGGACGCAGCCACGTCCGGATTGGAAGACATAAAAGCCATCCTAGCCACCAACCCAATCTTGGCCGCGCCAAATGTCATCGAACCAATGCTATTATATATAGCGGCAACGCACCAAGTTGTAAGTGTAGTGCTCGTCGTTGAACGAGACAGATGGACATAAATTACCACTTCAAAAGCCAGTATACTATGTATCTACCGTCCTCACTCCATGCAAATCATGGTACCCACATTACCAAAAGATAGCATACGCGGTATTCATGGCATCCCGGAAATTATGACACTACTTTCAAGAGTGTTCAATCACGGTGGCCTCTAAAGTACCACTCAACGACATAATAAACAACTGCGATGCCACGGGCTGGATTGCCAAATGGGCCATCGAGCTCTTCCCGTTTGACATAACATACAAACCACGGCGAGCCGTCAAGTCACAAGTGCTAGCTGATTTCATCGCTGAATGGACAGAAGCCGAACTCCCTAAAGAGTACGTGTGTTCTCCAATTGGATCATGCACTTCAACGACTCTAAAATGATGGCTGGTCTGGGGGCTGGCGTCATCCTGACGTCCCCCACCAGAGATACAGTTCAATACGTACTCCAAATACTATACACAGACTCCAATAACGCAGCCAAATACGAGGCCCTATTGCACGGTCTCCGGATGGCGGTTTCCATGGGCATTCAATGCCTGGAGGTGCGTGGGGATTCAAACCTCGCAATATCCCAAATAAATGGAGATTTCGATTCCAAGGATCCGAAAATGGCGGCATATTGCAACGGCGTTCTCAAAATGTCAGCTCGGTTCGAGGGGATTGAATTCCACCATGTGGCTCGGGAAAATAATCAGGGGGCAGATATCCTCACCCGTCTCGGCGCTAAGCGCGACCGTATCCCACCTAACATCTTCCTGGAAAAATTGTTTAAGCCATCCGTGGTATGGGAAGGGGACACCGGCAATAATAGCCCGGATCCGGCCACAACACCGGATACCGAACACTCTGACACAATTGAAGGCTCGGCCATTGAAATAACACCTTCAGCCCATGTAATAATGGCTGTCATCGCCCCCTGGACAGAGCCATTCTTGGCCTACCTAACCAGGCAGGAACTACCCGAGGACCAAAATGAGGCACGCTGCATAGTGCGCCGATCTAAATCCTACAAAGTCCACAAGGGAGAGCTTTATAAGAAAAGCACTACCGGAGTCCTTCAAAGGTGCATCTCCGAAGAGGAAGGGCAGAAACTTTTGGCACAAATCCATGCCGGACTCGGCGGCCACCACGCCGCAGCCCGGGCCCTTGTAAGCAAGGCCTTCCGTACAGGTTTTTATTGGCCGACGGCCCAGGAAGATGCGCAGCATCTGGTCCAACATTGCGTCGGTTGCCAGCTTTTTGCAAACCAAAGCCATATGCCGCCTACCGCCCTCCAAACAATCCCCATTACTTGTCCCTTCGCGGTCTGGGGGCTTGACATGGTTGGACCCCTTAAAGGGGGAACCCATAAGAAAAAAATACCTATTAGTCATGGTGGATAAATTCACCAAATGGATAGAAGCCAAACCCGTCAAGACGGCTGAATCCGGACCGGTGGTAGACTTCATATCTGGGGTTGTACACCGTTATGGCATCCCCCACAGCATCATCACTGACAACGGCATGAATTTTACAGCCGATGAAGTGAAACTCTGGTGCAGCAATATGGGCATCAAGCTCGAGTATGCTTCTGTCTATCACCCGCAAACTAATGATCAAGTTGAGCGAGCAAATGGTCTTATCATGAGCGGCATTAAACCCAGACTAGTGTGGTCCTTAAAGGAATCAAACACGCACTAGGTAGAGGAGCTCGACTCCGTACTATGGGGGCTGCGGACCACGTCGAATCGCACTACCGAATACACACCATTCTTTATGGTGTACGGCGCAGAGGCAGTTTTGCCTTGCGACATAATTCATGACTCACCTCGAGTGCGCATGTATGAGGAAAAAGAGGCCGAGCTCGATCGGCAGGACAGTTTGGACGCCATGGAGGAGGAGCGCGACGTGGCAAAGGCCCGTTCCGCATTTTATCGGCAATAGGCTCGAAGGTATCAAAGTAGAGAAGTACGGGCCAAAACCTACAACGTTGGCGAACTAGTTCTACGCCTGCCGAAGAAGAAAAAGAACAAGTTCAAGCCCAAATGGGAAGGTCCCTTCATTATTGACCAAGTTCGGACCGGTGGAGCGTACCGTCTGCGGGATGCATCGGATAATCAACTCGATCCAAACCCATGGAACGCAGCCAGACTACGACGATTTCTACGCCTAGCGCCGGACTACATGTTCGTCCCCTCACCTCAGTCAATTTTTTGCATATCTGTCTTTTCTCTTTCCTCTCCTTTTATTTCTCATCTGGGACCTAAAGGACTAAACTTGTGTCTTGGTTGCACAACCGCGCCGCGCTAGCCGCGCTCATTATACCTGGGGGCTTCTTATACAGAAGCTTAATATAACTATTTTTCCGGACCTTATGTCCCGCACATGTGTTATTCTTCCGCATGTACCCTTTTTTCGCCATTATATGCATCGATATGACTTAAGTTTTGGCCAAGCTGGGTTGCCTGGCTCTTGTATTTATGCCCTAGGTTCACGTTAATTTAGCTAGGGCATAAGGGGAGCACCTCTGCGATTGTTACTGCCGGGTTAGCCGGATGTGTACCTCAGACTGGGTGAAGCCGAAAGCTAGCGTTCTTAAGGGAATATTCAATCGGCGAACAAAATATGACTTTTATATAATTTGAAAACATGCCCCCAGATGTTTATAGCATGCGTTCCTTTTCGCAGTTCGGACATGCACATTAGGGCATGCGTACCCAGGGAAAGGAACCCTTAACGGAACTATTCTCCCTGGAAGATGTTTCTTACTACCCATTTAATATAACATAGCTAGTTGGGTACTTGTCTGTTCAAGCACTTATGACCCCTACGCCTGGTTTCCATGCATACCTTGGTTTTTACATAATCGAGTAGGTATTCGGATACACTCCGGACTATCGGGTCCAGAGGTTGAAGCGAAAAGGTCCACCATGACAAATGATTTACAATCCGGCTAGGGACATTACATATGTCACTTGAAGTACACAGTCACTTAGACTGATTAAATTCTTCTTCTATACCATCCAATAGGCTGTCTAGCCTACAATCCTGTTGTGAATACTTTGCGGCTAATTCTACTTGATCATACACTAAACTTACGGGAATCTCCTTCCCATCAGGCCCCACAAGTCCGACCTCGGCCATGTGGTTTGGGTCCGCTTTGGTGTATCGCGTCTTCACCATAGCCTAGGCTTCCCTCGCACCTTGTTGGCAAGTTGATATCTTCCATAATCGGAAGCACCGCCGTGCTCCCTTGAGCTTCTCTACAAGCTCTCCCATGCCTCCTGGCAGGGATGCGGACGGCCACAAGGCTTGGGCAATACCCTGCATCACCTGCCGAACTTGCTCGTGCAGTTGTGAGAGCTCTGGTAGAAGATCACCCGAAGACCCGGGCATCTCTTCCGTGGGACGATCCGTCAGCATACCTGCAGACACAACTCTGTCAGTCGGCTTCTTCGCAGGCGAACTTGTTTAAAAGTTCATTCAAGCATTTATTAAAAATGCCGCGCCGAAGCCGTTTATTCTCCTTCACGCAGTCCGCTAGCTGGGCCCGGACATCTTTCAGTTCCTCGCCCAGCCGGGTATTGGCGTCTTGGAGATTGTTTTTCTCCTACCTGACTCGCGTAAGCACACGCTCACCAGCATTTAGCTATCGATCAGCACGTGCCCCATTCACCACTACGGCCTCCAGATTCACTCCGGGGTCACCTGCGACATCTATTGTTAGATTTGCATAAATGCCGCATACTACCTGGTACCTGCCTTCTTTGCAAGGGAAACAAGTGTTACCAGAGGGACCCTTCTCGGACTCCCTCAACGCGGCAACAGCGGCCCCTAGCTGGGCCTTGCACTCTTCCAGCTCTTGAGACAATTGGGAATTCTTCTCTGTAAGAACCTACTCAAATAAATGATCCTTAAATCAGCTGTGTCAACTGTTTCAAGTCTCAGGGGCTACTAATACATATAATCATCAGATTTACTTACCCGTATATCCCTTACATACTAGTCCGTGGCTCTGGCTAAACCATTTTGAGCAGCATAGATGTACGCGTCTCCGGAATTGAAGGCATCAAATGCCTCTGGTGAGAAATAAGCGTCAAGGAGTACGGCCCGGCGACACCTGTGATTCATGGCGCTCTCCACTTTGGAATTAGTAGCCGATAGTCTGTCGGCATCCTCTGTAGGAGGAACATCCGGCGTCTGCCTCGCGTTAGCTTCCGCCTCTATGTCCGGCCCTGGAGCTCGACTGGTCGAGGCGTGATCGGCAGCCTCTGAGGATATAGTCCGGCGGGCGTTTTTTCTAGGAAACACGGATGTCATTATATTTTAAGCAAGATGACAATCACGAAATGAGGTTTTGTGTTATACCTCAGTGTTGGCGTCTCCGTCCTGACCGCCTTCCTTTTTTGCATACCCGGCTTCGGCGCCTCTTGTTGGCGAGTTGCTGCAGGTTTGGCACGGCGTCCCGAAGGCCTTCCCTGTAAGACACCATACGTGTACGGTAGGTGAAGTGCATAAAAAGGAATCCTTTTTTGGGAGTAGGGACTTTGGTTTTTCTTACGTGCGACGCAGGAAGTAGTCCCGGATAGTCGGCCGTTATGACCACCATGGCGTCGTCGCAGCTCAATTGATAGAATTGCTTGTCTATCAGCTCCACGAATATGTCCGGATCCTCTTCAAGTCCGGGATCGAGGGCCCGGCCAGGGTCCTCTAGTTTTGGAGCTAGGCTATTGACCTCCCTTATCGCTTTTCGCAGTTCCTGCCGTGAAATGGCAAGGTGGGTACCTACGACGAAGAATGCGGGAAGGTTGAGAGTAAAAAGGGTACAACTCACCCAGCTTGGAGGGTTGTACATGGAGAATCCATCCCGTGGTTTAATGTGGATGAACTAATCTTCCTCTCCCTTGAATAACTCAGACAGAACTTTTGCTAAAGCAGCAGGTGAGTCCCGTCCCTTGCACCCGCAACGGGTGGCATCGTCTTCCCCGTTAAAACACCACAGGGGGTGCCCTCGATATTGAAGTGGTTGCACCCCCCGCATTATGCATATTGACATAACCTTGATTATTGACAATCCTGATTGAGCCAACGCTTTAATCCGGTTCATTAGATAAAGGACTTCTCCGTTATCTTCCTCCTGGGAGCTCCGTGGGTGCCAACTTCGATGTTTCTTCAGAGGAGCATTGCCGAACTCAGGAAGACCCCGCCGAATAGGGTCTGGAAGAGGGACGTCCTCCATGTAAAACCACTCCGAAGGCCAGTCTTTGGACGTCTTCTTTGGAGCACCGGACGGGTATCCGGTCTCGGCGATGCGCCATATTTCGGCTCCGCCCACTTGATAAAGTGACCCCTTCTATGTGCGGGGCACAAGGCAGGATAGCCTTTTCCACAACTCGAAATGAGCCTTGCAGCCCAAAAACAACTCACAAATGGCAACATAGCCGGCGATGTGTAATATGGAAACGGGGGTGAAATTATGCAACTGGAGGCCGTAAAACTCCAGGATTCCGCGGAGGAACGGATGAATCGGAAATCCGAGTCCCCTTAGTAAGTAAGGGACAAGGCATACCCGCTCCCCCTTGGAGGGATTGGGGAAGCTCTCCACTTGCTCCCCGCCATTATAAGTGGCGAGCCCGGCTCTGATGAGAACCATGTACGCCGGAGGGAGAAAGTGTAACGCCCTCGATGCGACTATAGCTCCCACGTGTCGAGGCACGACTTAGAGACATAATCGCATTGAAGGCATATGTCGCAAGTGAGGTAATCTTCACACAACCCATGTAATACATAAGGGAAAGAGATACATAGTTGGCTTACAATCGCCACTTCACACAATTACATGAATAAAGCATTACATCATCCAGATACAATCAAGGTCCGACTACGGAACCAAAATAAAAGAAGAACCCCAAATGCAACAAAGGTCCCCCGATCGACCCCGACTGGGCTCCACTACTGATCAACTAGAACGAAACAACACAAAGAGCAAGATCTTCATCGAGCTCCTCCTGAGCTTGGTTGCGTCATCTGCACGGACTCATCGGCACCTGCAAACTGGTTTTGGAAGTATCTGTGAGCCACGGGGACTCAGCAATCTCGCACCCTCGCGATCAAGACTATTTAAGCTTATGGGTAAGGTAAAGGTATGGAGTGGGGCTGCAGCAAGCGACTAGCATATATGGTGGCTAACCTATTCGCAAAAGAGAGCGAGAAGAGAAGGCAAAGCACGCTCGATAAAAGTATGATCAAGAAGTGATCCTGGACTACCTACGTCAAGCATAACTCCAACAGCCGTTTTCACTTCCCGGACCCCGCCGGAAAGAGACCATCACGGTTACACACGCGGTTGATTCATTTTAATTAAGGTCGACTTCAGGTTTTCTACAACCGGACGTTAACAAATTCCCATCTGCCCATAACCGCGGGCACGGCTTTCGAAAGTTCAAATCCCTGCAGGGGTGTCCCAACTTAGCCCATCACAAGCTCTCACGGTCGACGAAGGAATAGACCTCCTCCCGAGACATTCCGATCAGACTCGGTATCCCGGTACAACAAGACATTTCGACAGGGTAAAACTAAACCAGCAACACCACCCGAATGTGCCAACAAATCCCGATAGGAGCTGCACATATCTCTTTCTCAGGGCACACCGGATTGTCTAAACTTCCGGTAGGCCAGCCCAGAGTTGCCCCTGGTGGCCACCGGCGGCTGACATTTTGGACCAACACTCAGAGGAGCACTGGCCCGGGGGGGGGGGGGTAAATAAAGATGACCCTTGGGCTGGCTAACCCAAGGGAAAGAAAAGGCTAGGTGGCAAATGGTAAAACCAATGTTGGGCATTGCTGGAAGAGCTTTACTTAAGGCGAACTGTCAAGGGGTTCCCATTATAGCCCAACCGCGTAAGGAACGCAAAATCCAGGAACATAACACCGATGTGACGGAAACTAGGGCGGCAAGAGTGGAACAAAACACCAGGCATAAGGCCGAGCCTTCCACCCTTTACCAAGTATATAGATGCATTAATTAAATAAGATATATAGTGATATCCCAACAAGTAAATAAATGTCCCGACAAGGAACGGCCTCCAATCTTCACCTGCAACTAACAACGCTATAAGAGGGGCTGAGCAAAGCGGTAACATAGCCAATCAACGGTTTGCTAGGACATGGCGGGTTAGAGGTTTGGCATGGCAATTTGGGAGGCTGACAAGCAAATGGTAGGCATCATAGCATTGGCATAGCAAAAGAGCGAGCAAACTAGCATAGCAAAGATAGTAGTGATTTCGAGGGTATGATCATCTTGCCTGAAATCCCGCAAGGAAGAAGAACGAGTCCATGAAGAAGACAAACGGACGTAGTCGAACGAATCCTCACAGTCACGACGTTATCGGAACCAACCCGAAGAAGCAACACTGGAAAGAAGCAAACAATCATGGTAAACAACCACGACATGAACATGGCGGGATGCACAATCAAGTATGATGCATGTCCGGTTTAATGAAGCATGACATGGCAAAGTGCACAAACAATCCTACAAATTAAGTGGAGCTCAATATGCATCGGGATGCATATTGACAAAACACCACATCAATTATTTAGTTCTCTCTCGTTTATGTACCCCAACAAACTTAAATGATGATTAACATGGCAAGAGGTGAAGAACGACAAAACTACCTATCTAGGCAAGTTTAAATGAGGCCGGAAGCAACGAACAACAATTCCGGAAACTCCTCATGAGCATATTATAGATTTGGTACTGTTCTGCCCTAAACACAATTTTAGGGTTGTTAAACATGCAAAGTAAGGCCACCATGATAAACTAGGCAAAATTCTACCCCAATTACATATAAAGTTTATTAAATTCGGAGTTATGGTTATTTAGTTATGAATTAAATCATTTTAACATGGCATAGGAGCAAATTTAAACAAACAACATTCTTTAATATTTCAAACATAGATGAAATTTGCATATTATTAATCTACACAAAATTCTGAGCAAGTTTCATATATAAAACATTTTAATCCGATGCACGGTTAGTGAGTTATTAAATGCATGAACTAGGAGGACTAATCTGCAAAACTGGCAATCTCTGGATAAATAGACAAATCATATAGATCTGGAAAAAAATGATGCAGGCGGAATCTGAGGCAAGCCCAACAGCAGGAAAAAAACAGAGGCGGGGCGCTGGGGGTGCGGCTCACCCATGGGCTTGGCCCGGAGAGGAGGAAGTGGCAGGCCGAGGCGGGGCGGCGCGCTGGGCCGGACTCGGGCGCTGCGCTGGCCGGTGAAGCCGGGCCGGCCCACGAAGGAGGATGAGGCAGGCCGAACGAGGCCGGCTGGAGCTGGGCCGAAGGAGGGGAGGAGGTGGCCCACGCGGAAGGTCCACGTGGGCGCGGAGCGACCCGGTCATCTCTCCCGATCCGATCGGGATCGAGGCAGGGCGGCGGTGGCGTTGGGAGACTCCGGCGACGGGGATGGCCGGAGCCGCGGCGGGCGACGATGGATCTGGAAGCAGGCAGCGGTGGCGCTCCTCCTCGGGCTTGGATCGAGGCCAGAGTACTCCGGGACGGCGGGCGGGAGGCGTTCGGGCGACGGGGCGCGCTGCGGCGAGCGAAGGCGGCTGCCGGCGATGGCGGACGCGGCGACCGGCGATGGAGGCAGCAAGGCGGCGAGAGGAGGCAGGCGGTGGCGCTGGGCGGCGATGGATCTGAGTGGCGGCGGGGAGCCTCGGGCCCGGGAGGGCCTGCGGCGGGCCTCGCGGGCCGCGGCGAAGTGGGGCGGCGCGGGCGCTGACATGGCGCGCTGAGATTGGCTCGGGAGACAGTGGAGCTGACGTGGCGCTCCCTGATTGGATGGAGTGAGGTGGCGGCGGTGAGCGGACATGTCCGGCGCGGCGCGGACGCGTCCGACGGCGGAGTGGGAAGAAGCTAGGGTTTGGGCTGCGCGAAAAAATCGGGGAGAGCCACATATTTATAGGTAGAGGGAGCTAGGAGAGTCCAAATGAGGTGCGGTTTTCGGCCACGCGATCGTGATCGAACGCTCTAGATGATGGAGCAGAGTTAGGTGGGTTTTGGGCCAAATTGGAGGGGTATTGGGCTGCAACACACACGAGGCCTTCTCGGTCCCTCAGTTAACCGTTGGAGTATCAAACGAAGTCCAAATGGTACGAAACTTGACAGGCGGTCTACCGGTAGTAAACCAAGGCCGCTTGGCAAGTCTCGGTCCAATCCGGAAATGTTTAATCCCCACACACAAAAGAAAGGTAGAAATGACCACCGGAGGAGAACGGAACGCCGGATTGCAAAACGGACAACGGGGAAAATGCTCGGATGCATGAGACGAACACGTATGCAAAAGAAATGCGCATGAGGACATGATATGCAATGCATGACACGCAAGCAATGACAACGCAACAACAGTGAAAACTGAACGACACCTGGCACATCGGTCTCGGGGCGTTACAACACTCCACCACTACGAGAGGATCTCATCCCGAGATCTAGAATGGCACCGGAGGAACAACGGAAGAGAAAAAG